>NC_141830.1:13276473-13631473 GCF_982586985.1 Callionymus lyra
TATCAGGTTTAGCTCAACAGCTGCGCCTGTTTAACATTAGCTTAGTTTGTGTTTAATCGTAAGTTATCAGCAAGAATTCTCTCGCGTCTCATTGTTAGTCAGTTTCAATACATGCTCGATCCATAGAATGACAAAGAAAAAGGTATTTAGTTGTGATACTGCAAGAAAACTACATTTCTAGATGAACAATAATCCATTTTGATAGATGTGATGGTTTCATGTCGGAGTTCAACAAAATTTTAAAGCGTCAGTCTTTGTTATGAATCTATTGACAACTTGAACCTAAAAAAAATGAATTTGGTACAATTTTTTGACTGCTTTTTATATTTATAGTCACGCAAACATTTTTAATTTTGTTAAAACATGTTTATTGATCATGTAGTAACTCCTGTGTGTATTGTGTGACTAACGGACAGAAAATAAAACATGTAAAAGTGTAGATAAAAGCTATTTAATAACCATTTTTTTCCTACCTTAATATGTGTACTAACCTTTAGTTGTACCAGGTGCTAAGAGAAGAAATGAAAGAAACTGCGGCTATAATTATTTTCTCTACAACAGTATGAAGCTACAGCGAGTGAAAGTTGTTATTAATTAACACCTATCCGTGGCATAATCACGTCCTGAATATTAAAAGTCGACGTCGGTGTGAGAGCAGGGGTGTGGCTCATGTCTGCAGTATTCTCTCGACGTCTGGCAGCTTCCATCCCTCGTCGCCGCTCCAGCCGTTAATGAGCGACTAATGAAGAGACGAGCAGACAGTCGCACGTGTCCTCTGACTCTCCGGAGCATCCAGCGTCCCAGCAGACGGGAATCTGAGCGACAATGAAGCTGCAGGAAAACCTCACTTCAATTTTTTTTTACCACTTCAAAGGCAGCATTAAAGTCACAATCAACGTCTCCAACCATTACTTTCTGACTTTTGATTTGCTCTCACTTGAAGTTCTGAGAGCAGCTCTTTAGATTTGGATTTCATTCCTCCATGGATTGTAATGGCCAAGACCAGGCTTTTTTTTTGCTTTTTTTTTTTCTCCAAATGTTTCTCGGCGATGTGCTAAAAAAATGGTTCCATTCGAGGCGACTGTCTGCCTGCGTCTCATTTCAATATTTAAGAGTCACTAAGTGAGAAGTTGCTAGGCGATGCAGAGCAGCAGCTTGAGTCAGAGCGCAGCGGGCACCTCGTAGCTGAGGGCGGTCTGGACGCTTGCAAAACCCACTTGGCTCTCTGCCCATTTCCATTCATATTTTCGCTCCCACACACACACACACACACACACAGACACACACACACGGCAATTGTACCCACACACACACCACAAAAACAAACTTGGGTTATTCTAGTACATGCATTTGGAGCTTCCTGTATATTGTCACAATATAAAATAAAATGCGTAATAATAAGGTTGTTTTCTTTAAAAAACAGTTTCCTGAAATGGACATGTCCGTGCTATCAGTATTTTGAATGATTTGATTTAAGCATCAATAATTTTATGTATAAAAAAGATTAATAACAATATTTGTTGTTGTTGGTATTTTTCAAAAAATGTATCAAAAAACAACAAATGCAACCTTTCAGTCCACAAATTAAATGTAATTATAAAAAAAATAATAGTTCAATTCTTATAAAAGAACCCATTTCAATTAAATTAACCAATCAAATAACTCTTCTCTCCCAAAACAAATGTGTTTGTGGTATCCCTTGTGTTGTCTCTGGGTCAAGGTGAACAACCTCCATCACTGTTTGTGTATTTATATGGGAGCCTGGTGGGTCGTTCACCTTGACCCAGAGACAACACAAGGGATACCACAAACCATTTTTTGTTTTTCTGGGTCACCTTGACCCAGAGATGACACAAGGGATACCACAAACACATTTGTTTTTCAGCCTCTGGGTCACCTTGACCCAGAGACAACACAAGGGTTAAATGTTAATTTCAGCCATTTGATATTCTGATGGCACTGATTTCAAATATTTTTACTTCAGTACTCTTCGAATTCAAATGTGATTTCTCTGTAGAATCAAACACTGTACCCTGAAATGGACATTTTACATTTCTTCATGCGGGGGATCTTGTGCTGTGTGGAATTATAATGGCAATAAAAAAAGTTTGGCACATAAATTAACAGCAACATGTTCTACTCTCAGGACGCCGGCTTCATCTGCAGGTGAAGGAGGCGACGCGGAGGAGCAGGAGGATGTGGCCGACGAGCTGACTCTACATTCTAACCTCTCGCTCCTGGACGAGCTGCCGTGCACCCCTGCTTCTGCCGTGGAGACGCACCAAGACTCTCAAGCAGGTAATTTCTCTCTGGTTAAAAATAATCACTTGGTAACCGAATGCGTCGACACATGAACTCTGTTGATGGCAAACGTCTTCTCTAGATGGTGCAGATGGTAACTGTGTCTCTGTGGCGATTCTCTTCTCCAGGCTCTGTGACGTCTAAAATAAAAGAAGACGCCGTTATTGATGAGGAGGCAATTTTGAGTCTTCTGGAGAACAGTCAGACCTTCTTGCAGCCCTCGCAGACGTCCAGCCACTCGCCTCTGTTGGGTAAGGAGGAGCTCATGGTCATATTAGACTATTAGAGACTATATTAGAATCCTGTTCATCTTTGTTTGAGCTGTAAGTTGCTGCTCACCTGGCTTCTGATGGGAAAACAATGAGAGGTTATAACAAAGTTGACGTTTTTAATCTTTCATTTTATTTATGCTCAGAAGTAGAAATATACATTAAAACTGAAAACATTCTGACAGATGAGAAATTTATATTATCATTTCTATTATATTATATTTATATTTAATTTTTCTAGATACGTCTATACCAGAATAATTCCATTCACATATTCAATAGATCAACTATAAATTGTCTCAGAGCTTTATATTGTTAGTTTAAATCATGTATCCTTTTAATTAAACTTTTTTGTGCCATTAAGGGTCTGCAGAATGGCTGCCTTGGTGCTTGGTTCTGTTTTTCTATTGCTTATTTAGTGTGTTATCTTATTTCATTCTTTTGTTCTGTACAGACTCCACAAAAATCCCATGTTGTGTTAATAAAACCGGCAATTCAAGTTTCTTATTCTGATTATATCATAGTATCTTGTTTGTCTTTAGCTCTTTTATGATTTATACTGATATATGAGTATATTCAAGTGAAGTATTCAAGTACTAAAATACAGCTTGGGGTCGGGCCTATTGAAAATGTTTAACCACATGTAGCTGGATGTTTTGGATGCTGGCTGTCACTCTCCTGAAGTTGTTGAAGGTTTCATTGATAAGTACAAGCCTGAATGTTTTGTTTTTCGTGTAGACGGAAGCCAAGACCAGGCCATCATCGATTTGCTGGTGGGCCTGCAGGACGATGATTTTTGCAGACGGCCTCTCGGGCAGCTCTCCCAGTCTCAGTCAAGTGCCAGGAGCTACCAGTGCAACAGCGATGAAGAGGAGGAGAGGCCAGAGTTGGACAAGGAGGAGGCGGAGCTGAGTGTTGTGATGTCACAGCACTGGGACGTGGAGGCCCCTGAGAGCTCCTCGAGAAGGTAAGTGACGTGATAAACCGTGGACGGTGACGACGTGCTCCGTGTGACCATCTCTCCTGTCGTCTGCAGGCAGTCTGTGAAGGAGGCTGCGGACTGCTTCAGCGACGAACAGCAGGATTCCTCTGATGAAGAGATGGACTGGAGCGGAAATAATTCACTGTTTGCTAATCTATCCATCCCTCAGTTTGACGGCGCTGCAGACGAGAGCAGCGGTGAGTCATCCCGTGCTAGGAGGGACTGACACTTGAGTCTTGATACCACCTACTTCATCTGCCTTGAAAATCAATTTCCAACAATGAGTGGCCCAAAGTACGATATGGGTCGTCAGGATCTAAATGAAGTCTTTCAGTTTCACCTTTCTGTAGTTTCATCTACTTACCAAGTTCACGATTTATTCTTCCAAAGCCACAAGACCAGTGTAGATGTCAACTAATGTGTTAATTTAAGTATGTCTTAAATAGATCTTGGACTCTATTGTACTTATCAGTATAACTTTTATTTATTGACATAATGTTTGTAAGCTCCGCCCACTGAAAATGTTGAGTTTTTCTGCAGATAAAACCTTAATTTACCATAACCACACCCACTCTGCTGTGATCGGTGAAGCATTAGGGTTTGCTACCGCGTGTCATCAATTCCAGAGGGACTTGTTGTATAAACAAAGCATGGTGTGATTACAGCTGGATGGAGGAGGAGTGAAGCCATCATTATGTCGTAATGGACTCCGCTTTCTTAACCTTTCGTTCGCCAAGATTTCGGACGGGTTGACATTAGTTTAAGTTTAAGTACAACTGTTATAAACTTAATCACATTTTTTGACTAGAACTAACTTTGCTGGACTGAGGATGTCACTAAATGTAGCTCTATTTGGCCAGATACGTGTCTTCATCTTAAATTAGGGCAGATATTTAATTTCTGTGTAGTTGTGATTTACTTGTATATCATTATTTATGTTATTTATGTTGGTTTTAAGATTTATAGTGGTGGTTCAAATCCAGGTTCATTCAATTGAAAGCTCAAATTGACCAGTGTTGACTGGAGGCATAAAAAAAAGGAAGATACACCAATATATCGGATAAATAAATCGTCAATATAATGTCTATTTTCAATTAGAAGAATAAAGTTATATCTCTCAATACTGTGATATTGTCCTTGAGGTGATATTCCTGCCAATACTCGCCCTTGTGTTGACCAAATCTTTATATTCATTCTCATTTGCGTTAAATGTGACTTCTTTCTTTTCTTGTCTCTAGATTCATCTCTGACCGACAGTGGCTCAAGAACTCAGTCTTCTCTCATTTTAACGGAAAAGATCATCATGAAAAGAAATCCGTTCCCTGGAGACACAGTCCACCTGGAGCCCTCGTCCTCGGCAAAGATCCTTCTGGAGTGCAAGCACCCAGATCCTAGGAAAGACACGGAACAGCCTCTGGACAAGCACTTTCAGTCGAAAAGCAGTCAGGACGGCAGCAGCGAATGTTCAACAGGTTTCAAAGTGAATAAAGAAATTCCTTACATTCCTCCGGTCAAACACCCAATCCCTTGCGAGATTTCCAGCCACCCGGAAGCATCGCCCATCTGCAGAGACACGGAGGATATTCAACCACTTTTCACCTACGACAAGAAGGCTTCTATTGCCTTAGGTGATGCCGACATTCAAAGTTTCTCCTTTAATAACAGTTTTGTCACCAAAAACCGGAAGAAGTATGGCAGCGTGAAGAATGTAGAAACCAATTGTTTGTCCATCCTGCAGAACCACAGGACTTTTTCTCTCTGTTACTCTGAGTTGAGGAACTGTTCAGCGGAGATGGAGCTCAGCCAAAAAGCCAGCAAAAGTCCCATCATGAGGAACATTTCCTCAGCCCCTGCAGCCATAGAGGAGGACGTCTTTCTTGACCCTCAGAAGGAGAAAATGGGTGAGGGAAGCGAGGAGGAAGATGTTGGTGAACTCAAAATCAGGTACGAAGACTATCAGGAAAACAAGACTGAGCGAACTATTGTAGCCCAACAGGAAGCACACTACAAGTTTTTCCCCAGCGTGATCCTCTCCAACTGCCTCAGTCGGAAAAAAACGAGTTGTAAAAAGCCTTTGGAAACTTGTCCAAAGCTGGAGCAGCCGCAGCTGCGCAGGTCCAAGTTGAAATGCAAAAAAAGGTTGGGCATGGTAGGCCCGAGAAAGACTGCGTTAGAAGACGACCCTGTAGACCAAATGGACAGCACCAGCTTCACACCAGCCACATCGCCATCGTCGGTTGATACTGAAATGTCTTCTGAGATCAAACAAGAGCGCGAGCCTGTCACAATTACAGATGACACAGTCCAAGAAATGCCCCTTGCAGATTTTGAGCCAAAAAGTGAAGCCACACCTGTAGACATCCAGACAAACCCGTCTCCAGATCCGCCAGAGATCAGCTCCAGCGGAGCTGAAGACAAAACGGAAGAAACTACAGAAAGTGTATCCTCATGTGCAAAGCCCTCAACACTCCCAGGTAGCAAATACACCTTGAGGACCAAGCGGAAAAGGATCCGGCATGGCGAGGAGGACGAGGAATCGGATGCCACCCATTCAAAAAACTCAACTGGTGAAAGAAAAGATAGAAACCCTCTCAATTCACAGGAACAGAAATTTCAGAAAAAGCGAAAGAAGGAACCGCCTATTATCATAAAGTATATCATTATAAACCGGTTTAAAGGGCAGAAAAATATGTTGGTGAGGATGGCGAAGATAAACGCAGCCGAGAAACGAGTATCGCTTACAGAAGAGAAAATGCAACACTACAACAAGATGGCCCCTCTTAAAGATTTTTGGCCCAAGGTGCGTGACTCCAGTACGCCCGAGTCTCCCGTTCAAGAGCCAAAGCCCAGAAAATACACTAAAAGAAGAGCCAAGCTTAATTTCAAGAAATATACCTCTTCCAAACCTCAAGGTCCCAACTTGGAGGGTACCGGAATGGTTAGGGGTTGTGGCAGAGGTTCCAAAAGACCCTCCCTCCCTCCACCTCGAGCGTGTTACTGTGACCTGGCTGAAGACCATGAAACAGAATACTCTGATGTTCTGGTTGAGCTGGGTTATCTATCGGACAGATCACTGAGCCCCATAGACTCCACTCCCCCACGCTGTTGGTCTCCTAGTGACCCCCCTGAGAGCTCGGAACAACTAATAAATCCCCTGAGCGACCCATGTCTAGGTGCGTCGCATCAAAACCTAAAGGCCAAAGGATCAAGAAGTAAAACATCGAAATCAAACAATTTTACAAAGAAAGGAAAAGAAAGAAAGCATGCTCACAAGCCTCCAGTGGAAACGACACCAGTGCTAAAGAAAGTTGCTATTCCAAGGCAGAGAAGGAAAAAGGTGAATACAGAAACCAACAATGGCACGAAAACGAAAAAGTATCGCAAAAAGAAAGAAGAAGGCAATACATTGGATAAGGACACATCAGTGCTTCTTTTTCCAGAAGATGGGTTGCCTTCGTCAGAAGAATTCTTCCCCTTTCAGCAGCCTCTCAGCTCAGATAGCAGTAGCAGTCCTAATAAAAACCTTTTGCAAGATTCACCAGTAGCTCAGGCCTCGGAACCAAAGCACGAAGACCTTGAAACCTCCATCATGGAGGTGAACCGTACCCCATCCCCTCCAGTGCAGTTGAATCAGAAAGGTTGCCAAACTGTTCCTCTAAAGCAAGAGACCTCTGCAGAGCCTAGCCAAGCGACTCCTCATTTATCTAGCCAGCTTGCCGATGACTCTAAAAGAAGTGTAGCTGACTCTCCAAAGAACGGTGAGATCGCCAGGTTGTCCGACCCCCCATGTAGTTTGGAGGTCCTGAAGAAGCTTCTAGAGAAAAGGCAGAAAAACCTTTCTCAAAAAGCAGATGGTCCATCTGTTGCTGTAGCTCAGGCGGCCAAACTCTTAGCTGTGAAACCCCTTAAATCTCGAAAACCTGCGTCAGCGACACCGCGCAGGCCCAGAGCACCCAAACCTTCCACGCCGAAGGAGAAAAAGCCCAGAAGCCGTAAGAACAATGTGAGCAGTGCCAAGCCAGGTCAGAGTGTCCAACAGGATCCCAACTTGTCGGATGATTGTCTCCGCTTCCATTCAGACCCAGACCTTGATGATTGTAATTTCATTGAAGACAGTCTGTCCCCGGACAACCAGCACAACTATTCCTTTGATATCAATGATATCGATCAGACCGAGTTCTCCAGCTCGTACGCCAGCAATCAGTTTGTGTTGACGGATAAGAATTTGCCCGTTAAGTTTCTCAGCGACATCAACCAGGAAGGTTTACCAACTCAGGAACTCAAGAATCATGGTGGACGAGAGGAGCCTCCGAAAGAAACGGTCAGCCCTGATCTCTACGACCGACCCGACAATGTAGATTCCAAACCAAACAACCTGACGTTCCTGGATTCTGATCGATTCAAAAACAGAGATTGGGGCTGCTCCTTCGGTAAGAGTCTCAGCCCCTTTCAGGACTTTCACTGTGAAGGGAAAGAGCTACTCTTCTCAGTCTTCGATCCTGTCCTGCCCTTACCGCTCAGCTCCGTGTCTTACGTGAGCCACGAAGGCTCGCCAACGGGCGACATTCTGGAAGGCATCGATGCTCTCACGTCCACCACTCCAAGCAGCTCTCCTCGGTCTATCAGTTCCCTGTCTCAGGTGAGGACCAGCCAGCTACTGAGAGGACCAGGATGTGGCATCCACGTTCTCAAGCCACTCATGTCGCCTCCAAGCAGGGAGGAGATCCTCAACTCTCTCTTGGACCTGGAGATATCCGAGACGACCTTCCAGGAGCCATTCTGCAGTGACCCATCCGATGCACCTGGGAAGCCAATGTGAGCATATAAGATGAACTAGTTGAAGTGAATCACTTTGATTAATCAAAATACAAGTTATAAGAGGATGTTGACAAATGTCTTGTCAGCTACAGTTTTTGTTTAATCAAAACCAAAGAAATTATAGTTATTGAATCATCAATTAAAACCTGAGTGTAAATATTTAATGATGGGACAAGAACCAGTTTCATCTTGGTGGTGATTCAAACTACCATCTGGATCTACCAATTAATTGAAGTTTCAACAAGTGTCTGTGGCCAAGAATGAGCTTCTGGACAAACAGTCACAACTCTTATCACCATCTCATTTTTCACTTGTTTAAATTAATATTTATTTAGCAACATCTATTTGAACATGAAGGATCAAAAATTGCATACGAGTTGCCATCACTCTAAACAACCAACTCGGTAACAATTACCTTAAGAGCACTCATAATGCTTTGCCGCCCAGCCAACAAATCAAACACTTTTGACATAGCAGCATGGATGTAGAATTTAAATTCAGCATTGTACCAGTCAATCAGCTGTGACTTCATAGAGCAGTGTGTAGCAAAGGAGTTGTTTTATTGGCACCATAAGTAAAGTGGGTGCGGCATTAAGTTCTTTGATGCGTCGAGTTTAACTGCTGTTTAAATATATGACTTAGTTTTATAAGTATAAACAAAGACAAGGAAATGTATTGTTTCTGGTTGCATTTTGCTATAATGTAATTAAATATGTAGTTCTGTGTGCAAAAAAAAAAAGGATCCACAATACAGCTGAAGGAGAACCGTAATATGGCGAGGGAACACTCAATATTAAGTGTTTATTTTAAGTTGTTAGTCTTTCTTTTTTTTTTAAAGTTTAATATGATTTTGATATTTTTCCTTCATGTTTCCTTCAGGGAGGTGGGAGGCAGGAAGCTAACTGTTAAAACAAAGCTGGTGAAGGAGCTACCGGAGTTTACTGGAGAGCTCTCTTTAGATGGCCTGCATTTGTGGAAGACGGCCTTCGCCGCGATGACCCACCCGGCCATTACATCTGCACCAACGTCCGTGAGAGCAGAGATCTCTGAGGCCTGCGAGCAGGAGGCAAAGCATGACCCCTCCTCACTCAACGACAAGAAAGTCATCCTCCTGCCGTGCAAAAATCCACCCAGCAGAGACCGGATACTTCTGTGGTTGGAGGCCAAGAAGCAGTACGAGATCTTAACCAGCAAAAGCAGAGGAGAACTTCTGAAGAGAGACGTGGTCGAGGAGGGTTTTGACTCTGCTGTGAAGAATGACCGTCTCGTAAGCGCCAGAGATCAGCGGAGAAAGAGACGCAGCCTTTCCTTGGTCATACCTCGCCTGAACATGGTAGACCCTCTGAGAACATCCAGCGCCGTCAGCCCAGTGCTGGAGAAGGACGACCTGGAGCAGAAGGAAGGCGATCCCTCTCCAGAGTCTCCCGAACTCCCTACCTGGCAACAGTCTACTATGAGTGACGCATCAGCAGCAGCGATGCTCAGCCCAAATAGATGCGAGGACTCTCCATCGTCGCCCCAAAACTCCCCTAATGGGGAACATCTAAGTCCGAATTTTCTTCAAGCTTGCAAAAAGAAGGAAGAGGCGATAAGCCCGGACCCTCTTCACAGCACTCCGTTTATAACGAGGCAGCAAAGAAGAAAGGAAGATCTGGAGCCAGTGTGCAGCACCCCAATATCTCAGGGTGAGTACAGGCATGTTGTTCAGTCGGGGACTCTCAAGGTTAACCTCTTTTATTGGTTGGTAGATGACCAAGTTTCTCAGAGACTCCAGCAGAGGAGGAGGAGAAGTCAAGCAGAGCCGCTGAGGAGAACGTTACTGACCACACAGATGAAGGTCTGAGTGCTTACCTCGTATAAACTACTAGTTTCTGCCCTAAATCTGATGTTAACATGAAAGTGTTTCTCATTCTCTTTATGCTTTTGCACAGAATCAGTTTGCTTCACATGTCCCAAAGAAAGAGAACTCTCAGATAGAAGGTCCCAGCATTGCCAACTCTTACGGCTTCAAAATCAGCATGCAGAACCTGCAGGAGGCTAAAGCTCTGCACGAGGTGAGCTGTCAATCATATTTGAGGTCAGGTTTTTTTTCTTAAGACAGGACAAGTCTGGTTCTTTTTCAAGAAATCTGAAGACCTGTTTGATAATTTTCTCACTTTCAACCTTATGTTATGTGATTTTTGAGATGAGGTGTAACTATGTTGTCCACCATAGATGCATGAAGTATCTACATCTATACGATAAGACAAACTCCATGTTGCTGTTGTCTGTCCTTCAGGTCCAGCATCTTACGCTCATGGGTATGGAGCTTCATGCAAGAACCAGACGTGACCTGGAACCCGACCCCGAGTTCGACCCCATATGTGCCTTATTCTACTGCCTCAGCTCGGATGCTCCTTTGCCAAACGTGGACGCTTGTCAGCTGACTGGAGCGATCGTGGTGGACGAACAGCACCAGAGCAGTGATGAAGGTCTGCTCCGTACGCTGGTCAAGAGTGGTGCAGTTTGGATTTATGGCTGCTGGATGACATGATTTCTCTTTCAAGGTGACAGAGGGAAAAGTCCGCTGCTGGTCAGATCGGGCGTCTCGGGATTGCAGGTGACTTATGCAGCTGATGAGAAGAAGATGTTTGAGGAGCTGGTGGCGCTGATGAGAAGGTCTGAGCAGCACACGCCCTACAAGTCACGTCTGTTATTCTTGTCATCACCTGTGTTTCTCCGTTTGAAGGTTCGATCCGGATATTCTTTTTGGGTACGAGATCCAGATGCACTCGTGGGGTTACCTCCTCCAGCGCTCTAAAGTCCTGGGTGTCGACCTCTGTCAGCAGCTTTCACGAGTCCCAGGTATGAGGAGCTTTAAAGATGCTTCACAAATCCCTTCTAGCCCTAGAGTCGTCACTCTCTGTGGTGCATTTTACTGATATTCTGTCATTGCATTTAACTATATTGCCAATGCTAAAACTATTACTCCAAGAGGCTTCGTAGTATTTCTCCCTGCAGCTATGAAGTATTACTACCAGAGGCTTCTTAGTATTACTCCCAGAGGCTTTGTAGTATTTCTCCCCGAGGCTCCGTAGTATTACTACCAGAGGCTGCGCAGTATTACTCCCAGATAAATTGTATTATTATTTCCCGCGGATCTATAGTATTACCTTAAAGGCTCCGTAGTATTTCTCACAACGGCTCCAAAGTATTACTCCCAGAGGCTTTGTACTATTACTCCCTACGGCTCTGTAGTATTACTCCTCGAGGCTCTGTAGTATTACTCCCTACGGCTCTGTAGTGTTTCTCACAACAGCTCTGTAGTATTTCTCACAACAGCTCTGTAGTATTTCTCACAACAGCACTGTAGTATTCCTTACAACAGCTCTGTAGTATTTCTTACAACGGCTCTGTAGAATTACTCACAGAGGCTCTATAGTATTACTCATCAAGGCTTCGTAGTGTTACTCCCTAAGGCTCTGTAATATTACTCCTCAAGGCTCTGTAATAGTACTCCTAGAAGTTCTGTAGTATTACTCCCTGAGGCTCCTTTCAATGGAGAATTACTACAAAGCCACACTGCCCTTAATGCTCATTATAATCTGGTGAGCCTTATAGTCCAAGAAATACTTTAAATAAGTATTCATCATTTAAACTAATACAGATTAAATTCTGAATGTTACTGTTTAAACTGCAGGACCTGAGTTCTGTTTCTCAAAGATAATCCAGGTCAAGAGACGGAACAGGTTTTCTTCTTCCACCCGAGCGTTCCAGCATCAGTGTCTGTTTTTGTATTCATGTTGTGTGAGAAGACCACGTGAATGAAAAGCCGGCGGCGTCTCCCGCCCTCGCTCTGATGGTGCGTCTGCTCCGTGTGTGTCCTCAGGTGACTCCAGAGAGAACCGCTTCGCATCAGAGAGGGACGAGTACGGATCCGACACCATGACGGAGATCAACTTCATCGGTCGTATCACGCTCAACCTGTGGAGGGTGATGAAGACTGAGGCAGGTGTTCCAGCATGACCTTGTCTGCCACTGATGACTCACTGGCTGTTTCACTTCCCTGTGCTGTCGTGTGCGAGGTTTTCTACCCGTTTTCTTCAAAGAAAATCAACCTTTTCTAGTCAAATATCATATTTGCCACATAGATAAAGATCAGAATGTCGGGGTGTCAGTCTACAGTTTATTAATTCATCTTTCAAGAAGCTAGAATATTAGAATTGTTTAACCTAAATTTCAAGATGCTACTTTTATGGGGGAAAATTTTCATCGGATTTCTGAGCCAAGAATAAGACGACAAATATCACAATACTAGTAAAATGTAGCTAATAAATTGTTTTTGCAGCTAGTTTCACGATCATTTATAACTTTTTAAGAGTTGAATAGATTTTTTTAATTTTTTATTTAAGATGGTTGTATTTTGTTATTTGCTTTATGAGAAGCACAAACTTAATGAACACGTATATATATATATATAGATATTTATTGAATATATATTGAATTATTTTCATGGTGGCCTATATTTCAGTGCGTCCGTATCGATCTGGCAAGTGTATTGATTACCTTTGGCCTCTCAGGACAATGTCATGCGTGGACTGCATACTCAATGTTCTCTGGTTTTGCATTAAACACAAAAGGCTGAAATCTTTATTCCCTTCGGTCTAATCTGTCTTTGCTTCTGAGGCATTGCAGCAGTTTTATAGTCCGGAACATTTCTTAATCTTCATCAATCATGGTTCGTTCCATCCAAAGGATGTCCATCCCGTTTTGTCTCCGGAATTCTTGTTTGTTTTATTTTTAGACTCTTCTGTCAGGAGGTCTGACGCTGATCCAACCTGTCACTCTCGTCCCCTCAGGTGACTCTGAACAACTACAGTTTTGAGAACGTGGCCTTCCATGTGCTGCATCAGCGCTTCCCGCTCTACAGTCGACGGACTCTCTCGGACTGGTTCGACCACAAGACTGACCTCTACAGGTGGGTTTGAAGCGCGTTGCCATTTTGTTTTACAAGGTCCTGTGAGATGAGCTCCTTGGCAGAGGTATGCACAGGCTCTGTGCTTTACTCGTAGATATCTTGTGTATTGGCAAGACTCGGACGTATCACGATACAGGAGAAAATATATGATGTTGTCAGGACAACGATATATTCAGTGGTGATGGTCTGATAAAGCTTTATGAAGCAGTGTCATATTGTTTAGAGGTCAGTAGGTGGCGCCATCAGTTTAAAAATAATGTGATGTTTCATTAGAACAGTTGTTCAAAACATAGGAAAATAGTGCAGAGGCCGCCATCTAGTGGACTCTGAAAAAATTATTATTAGCTATAACCTCTACATTTTTCGAGCTAAAACTGTATTTTATTTAAATTTCAGTATAAAACCACGAAAACATTTGATTTGAGAGCGATTCTTACGCTAAACTTGACGGTTCTTATATTTACCAATATAACACTATTTATATTTCAATGATAATAAACGTTGTTCTTTTTTACGTAAATCTAGCCAATCACGAAAGGCACCACACAATATCAACCAATCAGAAGCAACATAAGGCGAGTCTATCGATTAAAGTGTTTACTACTCACACAGACAGTTATCGCTAAACTTCACGGTTTATCTCAAATTGCCATTGAGAAGGAAATAAACTTCCGGCTTTCAAATTAAGAGCGCCATCGCAACGTTCCTTCTGCTTTGTAATCCTTTATTATCATCACGGTCATACTCGGCACTGTTTAAATCAATGTTTGAACCTTTTTTTTTTATTATTTAATAAATAGTTTGACGTATCTATTGATTGTTTAAAACTTATTTACCTTTAGATTGTCTGCCAACAAATACAATCGTAGGTTTGAGATTAAAATTGATTAAAAATCAATAATTATCTCAAGTTACGATCAATGACTGTCATAGATTTCTTCTGGAAGATGTAAACTATTCACTCAAAAATATCATAACATGCATCAAGTATTTTCAAATGTGAGACCAAGAGTCTTCGGTACCATGTGTGTAGCAGTGTCTTGGTGAGTGAATAATGGACTGGTGTTCAGGTGGAAGATGGTGGACCACTACGTGAGTCGGGTGCGGGGCAGCATGCAGCTCCTGCAGCAGAACGACATCGTCGGCAGAACCAGCGAGCTGGCTCGAGTCTTCGGGATCCAGTTCTATCACGTGCTGACTCGGGGCTCGCAGGTCAGATGGAGAATCCAAGACGTCTCCGAAACACTCCGTCCATGTGGGTCTGACGTTTAAAAACGACAATCATGTTTCCTCAGTACCGTGTGGAGTCCATGATGTTGCGCGTCGCCAAGCCGCTCAATTACATCCCTGTGACGCCCAGTGTCCAGCAGAGGGCCCAGCAGAGGGCGCCGCAGTGCCTCCCTCTCATCATGGAACCCGAGTCGCGGTTCTACAGCAACTCCGTGGTCGTCCTGGACTTCCAGTCTCTCTACCCGTCCATCGTCATCGCCTACAACTACTGTTACTCCACCTGTCTGGGTCACGTGGACAGCCTGGGAACGTAAGAACCTCCTCAGTGCTGCTGCTGGATCAGCCACGTGAGAGAATGTGTTCACAGCTCAGTGCAGGGAGAATTGCAAGTGGAAATATTTTTGCTATTTCTTCAGAGGGATTACTCTTGTTGCATAGCAACAGTCGGGGGGGCGGAGAGGGGGAAACGAGACTTTACCTCCATGACTGCATGATGAGGGGGAAGCTGCATGTTTCTGTTTTGCTGATCCTTCCATCGTCTGGTTCTGCTTCATTTTTTTTGTCTCCCTCTCAGGACGGACGAGTTCAAGTTCGGCTGCACCTCCTTACGCGTTCCTCCAGACCTCCTCTACCAGCTCCGGAATGACATCACGGTGTCGCCCAACGGCATCGCCTTCGTGAAGGTACGAAGACCTCAGATTCTCAACCGTCTCGGCTCGTGCTCCAGCTTTACGAGCGTGAACACCAGACACATCTGCAGAACACCTCCCTCCTCACCCTCAGCTCTGCCTCCCCTCAGTTATCCCTTTAATTCACTCCCCGGAGCTCGCGTACACATTACATAATGCAGCCTCACAATCAACACGTCTCAAATGAGGTTGTTATGAGTCGGAGCCGCTCAGTTGACACGACTGTAGGTCCTCTTAGGAAAGTGTAAGTGAAGCGTCTGTGTCAACATGTTCATTTGTGGTGTGTATTGGCAAGAATCTGGCGATACGTATCACGATACACGTGCAAACGATACGATATATTTATGATACTGTAGGAACAAGGTTATATTTGTAGTATTGTCGAGTACTTGACTCTGGTGTTCCAGAATTTACAGACCACATTAATTTGTTTTAAAAACTAAAATATGTCCAAAAAGCATCTTAAAAAGCTGCTGGAGTCGACTGGAGTCGACTGTATCCTCTCGTCCCCAGTCATCGTAAATACAAATACAAACTATATTGATGTGTAAACCGTAGTAGAGCAATGATAAAGACATGATTTGAAAGGCCCAAAAAGTTGTTTTTTTTCCCAAATTAATACAGTACTTGTAAGTAGTGATGGTTTGATGAAGCTCCATGAAGCAGTGTCAAGTTGTTTAGAGGTCAGTAGGTGGCGCTATCAGTTTAAAAATGAAGTGATGTTTCATTAGAAGTGAGTTGTTCAAAACGAAGGAAAATGGTGCAGAGACCGCCATCTAGTGGACTCTGAAAATAATGACACTGCTTCATCAGACCATCACTACTGGTAAGTATCAATGTCACAATACACAAGTAAGTAAGTAATTTATATTTATAGAGGGTGACAAAGTGCTTTAACAATAAAAAAAAATACTATATATAAATATATACTAAAAAGATCAAGCTAACACAGAGAAAAACACAGGTGTCCCAGAAAGTAGGAAGATAATTCCAAAGCTTAGGATCAACAGCCTGGAAGGATTTCTCTCTTCTGGTCCTGAACCGTGTTCAGGAACCATCAGTAGAATAATAGAGTAAGGAGGAGTCTGACCATGAATAGATCTGAAAGTAAGAACCAGAATTTTAAAATTGATCCTGAAAGAAACTAGAAGCCAGTGAAGAGTTTTAAGGTTCGCAGAAATGTGAGTTCTTCTACTAGAGCGGGTCAGAATTCTCGCTGCAGAGTTTTGTATTAACTGCAGGGGAGACACCTAGTACAAGTACCCACTTAGTTTCTTACACCCTGAATAAAGACTCTTGTTGTGTCAGACACTCACAAAAGTGACAAATGATGTTGTTAAAAGAAAAAGTGTGAGAGTTTGTTGTCAATTAAACCATCTCTGAAAATTTAGGGGAAAAAAGATTTTTTATTACTTTACTTGAATCACTCTTTCTTCCAGGCCTCGGTGCGGAAGGGAGTGGTTCCCAGCATGCTGGAGGAGATCCTGAACACCAGGATCATGGTGAAACAATCCATGAAGACCTACAAGCAGGACAAGGCTCTGACGAGGCTGCTTCACGCTCGCCAACTGGGACTCAAACTCATCGCCAACGTCACCTTCGGCTACACGGCGGCCAACTACTCCGGGAGGATGCCCAGCGTGGAGGTGCGAGTCGTCACCGGGTTCGCGGTGGAATGTTCTGGGGGGAGTGTAATGTTTGTCGCTGCGCTCAGGTCGGCGACAGCATCGTCCACAAGGCCCGAGAGACGCTGGAGCGAGCCATCAAGATGGTCAACGACACCAAGAAGTGGGGCGCACGGGTCGTGTACGGAGACACGGACAGGTGAGCGGCGTCAGATCTTGACGAACAAAGTGTGAGTCGAAGATGTGAAGTCGGAGAGAGTCTGTTAGCGGATGGAGGAGATTATTATCGGCTTGTTTTGTTGAGAAGAACATCATGAACCTCTTCAACATTTTGTGTGTGTGTGTGTGTGTGTGTCTTTTTGTGTGTGTGTTCCGCAGCTTGTTTGTTCTCTTGAAAGGAGCGACTAAGGAGCAGGCCTTCAAGATCGGCAACGAGATTGCCGAAGCTGTGACGGCAACCAACCCGAAGCCAGTCAAGCTGAAGTTTGAGAAGGTTTGCATCCAAACGTTTAGTCTCTTTCCCGCTATGTCAATTTTTTAAAGCTATAATCTGGCACGAGCAAAAGGTCATGTATATTCTCTCCTGTCACATGAATACTTATTAATGTGTATTTTTAATCATAGAAATGTGCATATTACAAATAATGTCATCTTCAAAATAAATGAAAGTTTGCGAGGCGGTACATTTCACCTGCAGCTAGCGCTGTTAGCCGCTAGGTGAGCTAGCATTTGTTCGCTTGGAAAAGTCCTTCAGTTGGAAAAGTTGTAACAATTTCTATCCATCATGTGTTACGAGGTTCTGAGATGGAATTTAATGAGTTTATTTAATGACCAAAAATGTAAGTAAATAAATTAAAATTTATGTTATGGGAAGTTTCCTGCTTCCGGCTCCTCCTCACATCAGTGATCTGATCCAGACTTACACCCCAGCTCAGGCTCTGAGGTCTGTGGATCAGAATCTACTGATGGTTCCTGAACACGGTTCAGGACCAGAGGAGAGAAATCCTTCCAGACTGTTGCTCCTAAGCTTTGGAACAATCTCTGTGTTTGATGATCTACTGACTCCTTCAAGAAACATCTTAAGACGTTTTTATTTGTTCAGGCTTTTCCTTGATTTTCTGGAACTCCTGTGTTGTTCTCAGTATTATATTGACCTTTAAAGTATATGTTTTATTGAATATTGTTTTAATTATTTAAGCGCTTTGTGACCCTGGCCTGGAAAAGCGCTATAGAAATAAAAATTACTTACTTACTTACTTACTGTGTAGCAACTGAAAGTGTCCGGGTCACTTCCTCCTTGATGACATCACATCCTGCAGTTGTAAATGGAATTTCCAAATATTTTTTATATGATTGAACGAAACTTCAAAGTTTTTTTTTCCTACCACACCTGCAACTTTTACCTTTGTCGGTCTAATCATTTTTCAAGATTCTGTCCCATTTGGTCACTTCCTGTTCCTAACGCTCTATGATTGGCTGACGTGCTGGTGTTAGCTTTTTATTTATCATCGCATCGAAGAGGTTTATAGGAAGTGAAGCCTGGAAAATTATTTGATGGATAAAGATTGTCTTTTGTAAAGTGTGGTTAAAAGAAATTCCCTCAAATTGTTGGATCAAGGGTTAGAAACATTCTCCTCACAACTGTTACTTATGTAATCTACCACAGTTTGAGTGACACCTATTAAGAAAACGGTGTCTTTGCAAAAGTGTGACGGGCATCAGTCATGATGTGAATCAAATGTTCTGATGCGTCTCAGGTGTACCTGCCCTGCGTGCTGCAGACGAAGAAGCGATACGTGGGCTACATGTACGAGAGTCTGGACCAGAAGGAGCCGGTGTTCGACGCCAAAGGCATCGAGACTGTGCGGCGTGACGGCTGCCCTGCTGTTTCCAAGGTAACGGCAACACTCGTCTCTTCTCTGCACTCTCTCTGGTTCACTCGCTCACACCGTCTGGGTCAGAGAGGTGGTGCTGTGAGTCCAGACAGAGACGACTCCATCAGTGGTTCATCAAGTGGATCAGATGTTGAATGGCTTGATTGAAAGTTAAAATGTCGACATTTTTATTTTACTCTTAGTTGAAATGTCGCTTTTATTTTGAGCTTTGATGTTTTTTTGAACAATTTAATTAATTTATATAAGTACATTTTGTTTTTTAAATAATTGTATTTAAGTTATCAATATTGACAAAATAATTTAATTTATTTTTAACTCTTAGAGTTTGATATTTTAATTCCCAAATACATTTTTAATTAAATTAAATATAAAAATAGGTATAATTGTGCTTCCATGATCAGCCAAAGGTTCAATAATATGTAGTGGCACTAGTATATTATACACTTTTGTAATGCATTAAAAAGGTATTACATCAAAAATATGTTATTAAGAACATTTATTTTTTAATTATAGGGTTTTTAATATCTAACTCCATTTAAAAAAAATCATTAAATTCTTTAAAACGAATTTAACCTTTCAATATAGAAATTATTGAATTAAAACAAATACAATCTTTCAATATATAGATTATTTAATTAAATTATTCAATAAAAACAAATACAATCTTTCAATATATAATTTATTGAATTAAAACAAATAGAATCTTTCAATATATAAATTATTTAATTAAATTATTTAAAAAAAACAAATACAATATTTCAATTTAGAAATTATTTAATTAAATTGTTCAATAAAACTAATAAAAATCTTTCAATATATAAATTATTTAATAAAATTATTCAACCAAAAAAAAAATCTTTAAAATAGAAATTATTAAATTAAATAATTAAAATAAAATATTTCAATATAGAAACGATTTAATTCTATTATTCAATAAAAAAATATGCTTGAAAAATTCAAAAAGTGATTCTGATGAACTTCCATAGATTCCTCCTTAAATCTCCCAAACGTCTCCTCAGATCCTGGAACGCTCCATCAAGCTCCTCTTTGAGACGCGTGACATCAGCCAGGTGAAGCAGTACGTGCAGCGTCAGTGCGTGAAGGTCCTGGAGGGCGGGGCCAGCATGCAGGACCTCACCTTCGCCAAAGAGTACCGCGGCAGCAGCTCGTACCGACCCGGCGCCTGCATCCCCGCCCTGGAGCTCACCAGGTACATGAAGACACGCCGGCTACTGTACTCGGGAATCCAATTACTGCGACCCCACGGTCGTGTGTGTACACTCCCTGACTCTGTTGCCTAGCAACAAGGCGTCGTAATGGATGTGGTAGATGAGATTCCAGCAGCGTGTGCGAGAGAAAAAAATGTTCGCCGCCTCCACGTTGAACGCTGCGTCTCTGAACCTTGGCAGGCGCATGATGGCGTACGACCGGCGTCTGGAGCCACGGGTGGGCGAGCGGGTGCCGTACGTGATCGTGTACGGCGTGCCGGGCGTGCCCCTCATCCAGCTGGTGCGGCGCCCCCTGGAGGCGCTGCAGGACCCCGGCCTGCGCCTCAACGCCACCTACTACATCACCAAGCAGATCCTGCCGCCGCTGGCGCGCCTGTTCCAGCTGATCGGCGTGGACGTGCTCGGCTGGTACCAGGAGCTGCCCCGGGTGAGATCCGCTCGTGGACCATGTGGTCGAACTAACACCCAGACATTTAGGCTTTGATGTATGTAGAACTCTAGGACTTTAAGGAACATCTTAAGACGTTTTTATTTGTTCAGGCTTTTCCTTGATTTTCTGGAACTCCTGTTGTGTTATCAGTTTTATCTTGACCTTTAAAGTATATACTTTATTGAGTATTGTTTAAGCGCTTTGTGACCCTGGTCTGGAAATGCACTATATAAATAAAAATTACTTACTTACTATGAGTGGAGATGGAACAGTACCCGTACTCGTGGATTCATCTCACTTTTCATTTTGTTTTTGATTTATTGTTTGAATTAAAAAAACTACTTTAATGTACAAGACTCTTCATTTTATTCTGATTCATTCGATAAATGCATTGATTTATTAAAAACAACTGATAATAAAATCTCTCTTAATGTTTTTAATGAGAATCACAAGTGTCACGTGGTTTCCTGTGAGCAGGGAGAACAAAAGGGAAAGTGTTGATGAGCTTTGAGCATAGATCACATACGCCCCCTGCTGGTCAAGCTGCGGTAGCGCTAAACATGCAAAAAATCGAATCATCTTCATCATCCGTTTATTTTTTTTTCTTGTCTCAGATCCAGAAGTCGTCCTGCTCTGCCGGACCAGGAGGCGACGAGACGGGCAGGAAGGGAACCATCTCCCAGTACTTCACGACGCTCCACTGCCCCGTGTGCGATGAGCTCACTCAGCTCGGGGTGTGTTCGCGCTGCCGGGCCGAACCCCAGCGCGTGGCCGTGACGCTGCACCAGGACATGAGGCGCTGGGAGAGTCGGCAGGAGCAGCTTCTGAAGGTGCAAGGACCAGCTCTCTGACGCCACCTTCTGTTTTAGTTAGAGGCTGGAGACAATATCCATACACCGATATATATATATGTCCATATTTTTATTTTGAAATCATATTTATTTTTATCA
The DNA here is from genome assembly GCF_982586985.1 of Callionymus lyra. NCBI lineage: Eukaryota > Metazoa > Chordata > Actinopteri > Syngnathiformes > Callionymidae > Callionymus > Callionymus lyra. Next base: position 13,297,849 of record NC_141830.1, read on the forward strand.
TAGTTATTTTATAGTTCAGATCTCGATAATCATAAATAATAATTATGTTGTTGTTTTAAAATATAAATTTCATTTAGATTCAACATGCAAATATTCAAAGCGTTTGTTCATTCTTGTGTTGCCATTAAACTCCTGACCACTAGATGGCAGCAGTCATTACGACCTAAGATCAATGAAATCCTGCACGATTCCAACGATGACTGAGAACAAGAGGATACAGTTGACTCCAGCAGTTTTCAAACAAATTAAGTCGTGTGGTCTGTAAATTCTGCAGCACCAGAGTCAAGTACTCGACAATACTACACATATATATTTGCTTCATGAAGCAGTGTCATGTTGGTTAGAGGTCAGGAGGTGGCGCCATCACTTTAAAAATGATTTTCATTTGAACAGTTGTTCAAAACAAAGTAAAATAGGGCAGAGACCGCCATCTAGTGGACTCTGAAAATAATGACACTGCTTCATGAAGCTTCATCAGACCATCACTACTTATCTCCAGTAAATTCACTTCCTATAAAGAACCACGTTCAGGTCTCAGAATACTTGGTAGAACCAGAACCAGAACCAGAACCTGCTTTCTGACTCTTTGGATTCACACGTCTCTCCGGGTTTTGTCTCCAGATTTGTCGGAACTGCAGCGGCTGCGCGGAGCGTCAGGTTCCCTGCGTGTCCCTGGACTGTCCGGTTCTGTACAAGCTGTCCCAGGTCAACAGACAGCTGGCCAAGGCCCCGTACCTGCGTCAGCTGCTGGAGCAGTTCTGATGGGGGCCCGGGTCGTGACCCCGCTCCTTGTCTGTCTCTGTGTGTGTGTGTGTGTGTGTGTGACCTCCATCGTTGTGTATTCGTCTGAATGGTGCTTCGACTGAACCGGCCCCCGGTTCTTCACCTGTGTCGTTACTGTGTTTGTTCTGGCTCTGCAGGTCCCTAAAGGGCTCGTGTCTGATCTCATTGGCTGCCGTGCTCCCATCACTACATCAGGAACTCTACATTTCATGTTGTAAATATTCCGTCTGTCTCCCCCGTCGACGTCACGGATGCAATCCAACCTTTTTTTCACGTGTCTTTGGTTTGGAAGGATGTTTGGAGTTTGACACTAAAGACGGTGAGGACTGGAGCTGGAACTTGGGACTGATGCAATACTTTGTGATAATTTAAGACTTTGGACGCTCGTGTGTTTTATGCTGTTCCATCACAAAAAAAAGAAAAAGGAGATTCAAACTTTGGTTTTTCTCGACATCTGTGTAAAGAATGTAAAAAAAAAATGTTGAAGACGATCGTTGTTTTTATTGCTGTGGTGCAACTTTGAGATATTAAAACTGTTCCAATTGACTGGTTTAATGTCGACAATGGATCACAGTGATGACGTCACGTTACACAACCGGAAGTTAAATCGCTGACATCCTTTTTTTTAGCTACACTCGAGTGCAACATTTTTTTAACCTGTAAACCAGGCTGTACACATGTCTCGCCAGCAGAGGGCGTTAGTATAACACGTGAAACGGCAAACATTCAATCACAGCGTTCACGTTTAGAAAAAAAAAAGTTAAGGTAAACAGGAAGTGTCTGCAAAATATCTTCTCTGGGATTGACGAGGATTGTCATCAGAGTGAGATGACAACAGAGTCCACTTTTGTTAGATTCTTATCAAAAAATAACTTTTAGAATCTATCAGGTTACTAAAAAGCTCCATGAGTATTTAAATTTTATTTTGAAAACCGGAAACGTAACCCATTGCCAATTTCACTTGTTTGTTTGAGGATCTTTAAAACAATTTGGTCCCTTTTTTGTCGCAGAATTGGTGTGAATTTAAAGCACCGTTTTTGTGATTAAACTTAACATGTGTTAGCTTAAGTTGTTATCAGAAGCTAATAACAGTATTAACCGACATTAACATTGTAGCTGCTGGACTGAAATTTACATTTAATAATGATTATTTATCAAGAGTTCCTGGTTTGTTTTATCATTACTTAATTTGAGGAAAATATAAAACTTATATTGATAATATGTCAATTGACATTATGCAATTATTGTGTAAGCTAATAAAACATTTTTCTGCACAACATAAGGCAACAACTTCCAGGTCAGAACAGAGAGAGAAAGGTCACTTTGAGCTTGTTTTTTAAACTACCAAAATCCAACATGGCGGTAATGCTAGCTTAATGCTAGCCATTAACATTGATTTCAAATCTCAACACACATGGTGTGGACGACAGAGACGTTTACGATGAGCTCACACACGGGACATGAACCGTCTGGTGTTTCTGCAGTCGATGTACGAAGCTAAACATTCCAAAGGTTGTGGTTTGTATTTAACATACAACGATAAAATCAAGAGAAAAAGTCACGTAAAAAGTTCTTCCAAACGATGTAAAATTGCTTTGGATTTTCTGTATTCAAGGGACGTCGTCAACGGTTACGGTTTTTTTAGTTTCAAAATAACATTTAAACGGCGGCGGATGACAGGTTCAGTCGTTCTTCTCTCGGTCCAGCGCGAGTTTGCGGCGAGGAGAGTCTGAGAAGGAAACCATCGGCTGCACCAGCTGTGTGTCGGCCGGAGGCGACTGGACTTCGGGGGGAGACGCCGACGACTTGTTGGGCGAACTGATGGGACTCACCGCGTCGTCCATTTCGATGACCTCAAAGTCTGCGTCGTTCCACTGGTCGGCCTCGTTCCCCTCCTCCTCCTCCTCCTCCTCTTCCTCTTCGTCGTCATTGGCTCCAGAATCCAGCAGCGCCTGACGATACTCGCTGTCGTCGGCGTCGCGTCGGCTCCTGACGGGGGTCTTGAGGCTCAGGCCCCCCGGGGCGGCCAACTTGTACATGACGGGGAAGAGGATGGAGGTGAAGGTGGCGCACAGCAGCGAGAGCTGCATGAGCAGCGGCTGGTCGTGGATCCTCCCCAGCAGGAAGCCCAGGAAGGCGGGCAGGACCATCTCGCCGACCCCGGCTCCCACCACGAAGGCCGCCGCCGTGCGTCCCGTCACCGTGGTGTACTGCTCCAGCCAGGAGATGCCGCTGGGGAAGACGGTCGCCAAGGAGGCGCCGTAGACGCCCGTGAAGGCCCAGATCACGGCTTTCTCCCGGCTGAACAGGCAGAGCAGCGTGGTGGAGACGGTGGAGGTGACCAGGCTCAGCAGGATCATGGTGCCCGGGTACATGCAGGTGGCGAAGAAGATGGAGAGCCCTCGGAAGATGGCGAACGTGGCCCAGAACAACGAGTTGAGTCCGGCGGCTTGAGTCTCGTCCATGCCGGCTTCTTTCCCGAAGGTGAAGATGAAGGATCCGTACGCCACCTCGGAGCCCACGTAGGCGAAGAAGAAGAAGAAGAGCAGCACGACCAGCGCCGTGTGATGTTTGGCCAGCAGGGGCTTGGAGGGCGAGGAGCGGGCGGGGTCGCGGGAAGAGGTTCCTCGCAGCCACATGACGAAGAACTGCAGCGAGACGACGAAGATGAAGACGCCGATCACCACGTACGCCCACATGGACTTGAGGTCGCCGCCCCGCATGTAGCGGACGGTCATGTGGTCGGCGGGTCTCAGCGCCGACGAGTTGCCGAGCAGACTGGCGTTGACGTCGAGGGCCGACCCGAACAGAAGCTTGGCGATGATGGGCGAGACGAAGCCTCCGACCGCGAAGCTGAAGTGCAGCGCCTGCATGTAGGGTCCGGCCCGGTCGCCCCACGTTTTCAGGATCAGCACGTTCCCGCCTGCAGGAGTGACGGCAGGTTAAGAGGAAACTACTGCCTGCCAAACTACTCTAGAGGTTTGTGGAAACACAAAGATCGTACCGGTGTCCAGGACCCCCATTGAGACCCCGATGGTGGACATGAGAGCGGTCAGCACCAGAGCCTGCTGGCAGAAGGGTATAGCACACGTTCCCAACGCCGTGATGGCCAACGACAGCCCTGTGCGGAGAGCAAAGGCGTTAGAAGAAGGTTGAAGCAGAGATGACCTTTGACCCTCACTGACCTAGCAGCAGGTGGGGGTTCATGCAGTCGAACAGCATCCCCCCGACCAGCGACCCGCCGATGTACCCTCCTGACCGGCCCACGAAGATGTAGGAGATGTTGCTGATGTCCTTCTTCACGTTGAGGGCCAAGTCCCCAAACGTGGGACCCAGAACCGAGATGCTCATCCCCTGGAACACAGGAGCGAGGAACACGTTCAGACTCAAGACCGTTTGAGACAAAAAGTCAGGTTTTTGATTTCCTCAGAGTCTCATCTAAGCATCTCGGAACAAAAGCTGCTTGATGGTCAAGTTTGACGAGTCGTTGAGGACATGAAGCTGCAGCGACTCGAACTTTAAACACAGAATAAAAGAAGTCTTGGGGAAATTAATTGTTTTTTAAAGAATGACTCATTAAAAACTAACCCTAACCCTAAACAATTCTGTAATTTGAAAAAGGTTAAGTTGAGTTACTATGGTATAAACAACAAAACATTTTAACTAGATACAGTATATTATTCTAGATCAGTGATTGCACCCTGGTGGGTCGCGAAGGTATTGCAAGTGGGCCGCAAAATAGTTTCCAAAAATTGTATAATTTTTTTGAGGGTGGATGTAATTATATAAAAATACGTATAATAATGTTTTAAATGTTAAAACTCGTTAAGTTTAAAAGCATATTAAACATTTTCAAATATTCTTTACATTATATTGTTTTTTCTTCGAGTATGTGGTAACATGTTACAGTGACTGTGGAGCTTCCAAGATGTTTCTCCTTTTATTGATTTCAGTCCTTTATGTTCAATCTTCAATAAAAAAAAGTGCTCTGAGAACGCATTATAATGCGTATTTATGGGGTCAGAGGTCAGCCGCAAAGGTTTTTGAGACTTAAAAGTGGGCTTTTGTGGTTTGAAAAGGTTGGGGACCACTGTTCTATGTAATACACTGAATAGGGTTTTTGCTCTTTTGTGTGTGAAAAAGTTTAAAATAAATAAATAAAAACACAAGGAATTCCGAGTAAAATTCTTCAATTCATTCAAAATAAAAAGTTTTAAAAACAAACAAAGTGGGAAAAAGATGTTTTGTGTGTTTAATGTTACCAAAGTAGGTAAGAAAAGTCAACAGGAAAAAAAAAGCTGGTAATGAAAAAGTTAAAAAAAAACTAAAATGGTTTAGCTGCTAATGAAGTTAGGAAACAACAAATCCCCCAGAAAAAGTCTTTTAATATTGATTTTATGTCAGAGTGGTGGAAAAATGCTCAACAGCCAGTAAGACTAAAACATAATGGCTGCTTTTCCCGGATTAGATTTAGCGCTACGATCTTCTTTGGAGTGCTCTTAAGAACGCTGTGAAAGAAGGAAGTGTTTCCCCAGAGTCGCTCGTAGCTCAAGAAGATCTTTCACTAAGAAGGAAATGTAATACCCACTTAACAGCCTTCTTAGCGACATGAAGAGTGATCAACGTTTAAATTCTCCACTTTTACAAATAATGACCAATGAAGATAAAGAACAAGAAGTGTGTTTGGAACAAATAATCAAGTGTAACACACACACATTTTTATACCTGGTGGAAACGTAACGTAAGAGTTGTTGACAGTGTATATTTGAAGAGGCGTGTAAGTATACAGAAGGTGTATTTGACTTGAGGGCTACGATGATGTGCACAGTTAACATTTACCGACGTCCCTCTGAGATGTAGATCTTGCTCTTCTCGTTCGTCAGGTCCAGCGAGGGCACGAGCAGACGAATGAATGAATGAAACACATCTTGATTGACAAGAACGCGCGCGAGGAAGGAGGTCAGACTGGTCCGATATGTTTGCCACATAGCGAAGCAGATAACAGACGATCCACCGAGGTCACATGTGAGGTCACAATGTTTATTTGGCTACGACACGTGGATATTCAACACCAATTTATCGATTTAAAGATAAGAATATATATATATATATATATATATATATATATATATATATACACATGGAGTCTACTGACTCCTTCAAGAAACATCTTAAGACGTTTCTATTTGTTCAGGCTTTTCCTTGATTTTCTGGAACTCCTGTTGTGTTATCAGTTTTATCTTACCCTTTAAAGTATATACTTTATTGAATATTGTTTTGATTGTTTAAGCGCTTTGTGACCCTGGTCTGGAAAAGCGCTATACAAATAAAAATTACTTACTTACTTACATCTATATATATTTTTTTTTTTTTTTGGTTTTCAAATCATATTACATTTTTGTCATAGTTATTTGACGGTTTACATTTCAATTAAGTGTGTAAAATAAATATACTATAACTATAACTTGTCAAACTTGTAGTCAAGCTTCTTATTCAACCTTCTGAACCGGTTCTCAGGTTCAATACATCCTTGATAGTTTATATACCGTGTGGCTCATTGCATCAGGGCTTTATTGCAGGAATTATGGTTCTGTTGACCTAAAATAAACACGAGGAGAAATCAATCTTTAACTACGATAAGATGTGAATCTGAACTTTGTGCGTGTTTTTTTTTCATGATGAGAACGACTTGTTCTGGCTCCAAATATTACAAAACTTATATTGTCTTGTTAACATTGTCGAATGTTGAACTATTTAAAAAATAAATAAGAATATTTCCATTCAGAATAGTGTTTGTGTAAATGGTTAGTTAATGGGTGGTTTCCTCACCAGCCCCAGGAAGGACGCGCACAGCACCAGAGTGACCATCCAGCGACCGCAGCTTCCGCCCTCGCCTCGGACCCCCACCACCGCCTCCTCCATCTCCTCGCAGCCGGGTTTCGCTCTCCTCTTGGCGGCCTTCAGGACGCTCTTCAGCCCGCTCCCCGTCGCGTCCTGTCGCTTGTCAAACAGCGTGTCCTCCTCCTGCTCCTCGTCCTCCAGGCTGGCGAAGCGAACCTGCTTCTTCTTCCTGGCGGAGGACGACGCCATAGCTCGTCGAAATGAGCGGGTCGTGGGACAGCTCGCTGGCCGCCTGAGAGGACGCTCTCCCGGGGCAGCAGGTTCAGGTGAAGCCGCTCATGGTGGAAACAGCTGGTTGACGGAGGCAGAGACGTCACGGAGGCGCGTGTCAAATGTATTCCTTCTTTCTTCACCCCATTCCAACAGTTTGAATCCAGTTATTTTAGAGAAAACATTATTCTGAGTCTCTTTAACATCATTTTTAAATTAAATTAATCAACTAAATAGATGAAATAAATGGAATCACACGCTCACTTCCGTGTTGCCGAATGGCCTCCTTTGATAGGTCAGCTTCCGACCACGTGATCAATCTAGACGTCACGTACGCTGTACTGTTTTTATTTGTATTTATTTTATTAATCATTTTAATTAATATTATTTTTAAAATAATGTTGCTCACAACCATGGACAGTATCAGTGGACTTTGTTGTCTTATAATAGTCCATTTGAATCTAAGTGAAACAGGTGTGTACGTGACTAGTATATATTTAGTGAAATATATATTATTTTATTAAGTGAAATGTATAAAATCATTATTATTGACCTGCAATCTAGCAAGAACGACACATATCCAACCAATCTCTTGTTGTTCGTGTGTTTCCGTTGAATGTCTAAGAAAGCCTCGATATTAAAGAGTTTTTTTGTTTTTTTTTAATATAAACACTTCCCTCTAGTGTTTGAAAGCAAGGACTGCAGTTTCAGATCGTCGTACTTTAAATCCCCAAAACTTTTTCTGTTTAAAAAAAATAAAATGGTGACATTGTATATTTCTAATTTGTTGGGATGTTATCTTTGTAACCTAAATATAGATGTTGTTATTGAAGAAAGAGAAAGTTATTTGAAAATTAAATGTATATGTCATTCTCCAAAGTAAATAAAATACAATTTAATAAAATGGTATTCAAAAAGATGTTGAAGGGAGTAAATAAATATCCATACAATTCTACATTGAAATGATTTAAAATTTATACATTTTAAAATAATTAAAGAATAAAAAAGGAGAAAAATAACGAGGGGTCAACATACTACATGGAGTTAAAATCATTTAAATAAAGCCCACATTATTTCTTTAAGAAAAAAAAAGTGAGAGTCAAATAATTGTTCTCAGAAGTCTGGACAACACAAGAGTATTAAAGTAACTTTGATGCGATAATCATCTTTATTCTGTTTCACCAACACGGCAACACAGTCGTGCCTCGCTGGCGTCCACCAGACTTCCTAAAGTCCAGTTTTGAATTCAAACACGAGTCCGAAGGCAAAGATTGTCGACACAAATGAAAAAAGATCACTCCAGGAAAACACAACTGTGTGCAGAAAAAAGGCAACTATGAGAAAACTCACTATTAAAAAGTAATCAAAATGTAAACCAAAAACAACACCTACAAGTTCTAAATTATAACAATTATAATTAAAATATGAGAATTCATAACCACGGGATGGAACAAAATTTGGCTGAATTCTCATATTTCAACATACAGTTACATTTTCTTTATCGTTGAAACAATAACTCAATATTTCTTATAATGATACAAAGACAGTCAAACTCAAATAAAAGGATATAATAAAAGGATAAGTATTTATAAATATCAACACATTAAATCTAAATATGGAAATAACCAATTGACAAAAAGAAAATGGTATTTCATGCCATGCATGAGACATTTTAAAAATGTGTGTCAAATAAGTAAAACATCACTTTTCATACAGAGACATAAAAATGATTGGCAAAAAGAAAACAAAATCTTCATAACATTGAAGACAAAGACATATTAATGCAATGATGGTTTCCTAAACTAAACATCACACAGCTGGTTTTAACGTTTTCTTTTAGCTATTTTCACACAAGCTTTCAATCCAGACTCACATTTATTCTTAGTTCTGTAAAAATGTATCTGACTTCACTGATGAAAAAGTTACTTTGCTGATGTGTTAACATCCCTTTCAAAGTTTTTTTTTGATGTGTTTCATGTCAATTTTATTGCAAGTGAAATGTGTTTTAAGATAGCTAGCTGCTAGCTTGACAGGAACGCGTGGACAAGGCTAACTAGCATACGATCGCGTGAAAACCATTTCCATATACTCTGATAACCAGCTCTTTCATGAGTTTGTCTAAATCACACACAAAAAATCATGATACATTGTTACATTCTTAAAAGATTAAAATATTTCGACATAGCAAGCGTTCAAGCAACAAAAGCTTCAGGATATCTGTTATGTCTACAATTCCAGTCATAATAGTGAAATGTAGTGAAAGGAGAAAACTTTGACTCAAGCTCAGGTTGTGTTATGTTGGATTTGAGCGCTAACTAGCTTGGTATAGCAATTATAAGCTAAAATATAATAAGCATTCAAGCTAAGTGAGCATTTTTGTTTGGTACTAGCTGAAAATATTGTTTAAATTCATTTTCAAATCTGTGAAAAAACAATGCAACAAAGGAGGTAAGTTGTTTTTTTAACAAACAAAATGATTGCTTAGAGAAAACAGCTTGGAATAAAACAAGCCAATTTCGACTCAATGCTAGAAAGTATCTTAAGTACACACTTAATAACATTTACATTAGAGATATTTGAAAGCTTCAAGAACCAAAATTGAAATTTCCTTCTTATGGAATTTTTAAAAAATCACTTGACAGAGTAAATAAGTGTTGTAGTATCCATGGCATGTGCTTTGGTAAATCATCAAAACAACAAACAAAATAAAGTACTTGGACAATATTTTACATTCACCTTTCACTGGAGAATCGATCTATCTATCTATCTATCCATCTATCCATCTATCCATCTATCTATCTATCCATCTATCCATCTATCCATCTATCCATCTATCCATCCATCCATCTATCCATCTATCCATCTATCCATCTATCCATCCATCCATCTATCCATCTATCCATCTATCCATCCATCTATCCATCTATCCATCTATCATCCATCTATCCATCTATCCATCTATCATCCATCCATCCATCTATCCATCTATCCATCTATCCATCATCCCTTCACTTCTACTCTACCATGATAACGGCACTGGTCGACCTAAACAACGGTAACCAAAACAGAACGGACATAATATGAATGTTCTCTCTTGGCAAAGCTCCTCAAAATAATTAAGCCCCAAAATAATACTCGCAGAACACAACCCAGACAACGTCTGTTTCCACTGAAACACAATTAAAGTGCTTTTTGTCAAAATTAAAAAAAAAAAGTATTAACGTAAACTTTTTTCTTAAAGCTCTTTTTTTTTCTTTTTTTTTTAAATCAAATGTTTTGGACAAACTGTGTTTTTTTTCATTCTTTAAGCATCTTTCTTTGATAAACACATCCTCACTACTTTCTGCTCGTCAATGTGCTGTTTTGCTTTGAGAGATGATTTGGCAAAAGTAACACTTCTCTGTGCTTCATATGGTGTCACGGGTAGGATGGTGCCCGCATTATGTTGGATCCGAACCAAAGGTCAAGATTGTTTATCCGACCGATGGTGTGAGATGATCGCGTGACTGAAGGCTCCATGAAAGAGAAGAAAGGACGGAGTTCAGTGATGGACGGTCACGTAATGACAAGGTATTTTCACTCCGTGATCTCAACCTTAAACAGATTGCACAAAAAAAATCAATAGTTTTTCAAGGATTCTCTTGGTTCTGAGGTCCAGGCAACGTTCCCTGAGTGGAGGGAGCGTCCACCAGTGGTGAAGACGAGCAGGAACTGGTGTGAATCTCCAGCTCAACAAAAAAGGCACAAACGTGTCGCACAACTTCGCACTATTTCTCGAGGCAGCAGTGAAAGCTGATGTGGTTTTCCTGCTCCCGTCACAGAGCTGCTGGTTCTGGAGAATGTCGATGTTTCCAGAGGATCCAAGATCCCTTTTCGATGTCCTCACTACAAACTGCATAAAACATATTTTCCTGAAATTTCAAGTGTTGCCGTCCGTGCTGCGAGATAAGATTTAACATTCAGGTTCATCTCAAGACTGTTTTTTTTAAAACACTTTGGTATTTTCCTCCCACTGAAGACAGTGGTTACGCCAAATGTCCTCATGGCCCGGGTTGGACCCGGATTGTCTCTTTCACGCTGTCCAGCGGGGACACTAGAGGACCGACTCGCCGTTCTTGGGTGACTTCAAGTCGACCCGAGGATTCTCCAGCATGTTCTGGTTGACGCCCGGCTCGGCCTTCAGAGCCGCAGCCTTCTCCCTCCTCTTGCGTCTGGCCTCCACCCACGGGATCAGGCACAGCAGAGCCCCGCCCACCATCGGAGGGATCCCTGCCAGGTAGAAAGCCACGTCGTAGCTGCCCAGTCGGTCCCTGAGGAAGCCTGTGGCGGGAGAGCATTTTTTACACTTTATCACTTTCATTAAAGCTACTGACAGTATAAATGTATAAACAGTAACTCGTGTAATTAACTCTGAGCTCTTGAACGACAATTGAAAACATTTGATTTGGTTTTGAAGGCAGAACAAGAGCATTTTAATGGCGGGCATTGATGACAGGAGAAGTTACTAAATGCATGCAGCGATAGCAATGAGTTCACTGAGAGGGAGTGAGACAAACCGCAGTGTTGAAGTGTAAGTGTTTGAAGAAATGTTCGTTGAGTAAGAAACTGAGTCATGAAGTGATATTATTGAAGTCCAAGGGCAAATTGGAGGCCTTTTTTCTTTTTTTTCCATTTCTGAATCTCACTCTAACATCTAACATCTATCTATCTAACATCTCAAGACACTTTCATTTATGCAGGTTTTCTTTGATTTTCTTGAACTCCTGTGTTGGTCTCGCTGTTATCTTGACCTTTTAAGTATATATTTTATTGAGTATTGTTTTGATTGTTTAAGCGCTTTGTGACCCTGGTCTGGAAAAGGTTATATAAATATAAATGACTTACTTACTAACTATCAAAAAAGGAATATCACTGGCAGTTTTAGTTCGGGGAGTGTTTCAAGTCCTACCACACCAGCTGACAAATTAAAACTGATACTGTGTGTGAATAATAGAGTAACATTTTGTATCAGTTAATGTGTTGAATGCACCATCCATTTAATATATATATATATATATATACATATATACATATGTATATACACACAGTATATAACCCACATGTATCTGTTGCTTCTATTAATTTCAATGACTCTGACAAGGCTCACTAACTGCTCTGAAAGGATCTTTTAAATAAAATGTAATACTCATATTATGTTTTAATACTTCTAGTGCTGAAAGGGAGAATCATTCCCTCAGTGTTTACCTGCGATCGGGGGTCCAACCACCATCGGCACGGACATCAGGCCCAGAAGGAAACCGATAGCCTGTGAAACGTCATTGGCGCCGACCAGTTCGAAGGCGATGGGCGCCATGAGGCAGATGAAGCAGCCGTCAAAAATACCCATCAGCAGGCAAACGGCGATCAGTCCTCCGAAGATGTTGCACAGAGGAATCATCTGAGACATCAGGCCGATGACGAGGAAGGAGGCCACCTGGAGGAGGAGGATGAAGGTGAAGGGGCCGAAACGATGACCAGGCCACGCAGCATCTTACCTGCAGGTACACCTTGTTGACCCCCTTCACGTAATCCGCCACCACGCCGAAGATGAGACGGCCCACAAAGGACGTGATGCCGATGCACATGAGCAGCACTTCTTTGTTGGCGTCCTTGCCAAAACGCTCCTCCACGTACGTCATCTGTGGTGATTGAAATGAAAGTCAAATGTCAGGATTATTGTAGATATTAATGAAGTTATTATTATCATTATCTGCTGTTGCTGATACTGACAAGTCATTATTGAAGGCTACTAGAAGGCATCTTTAGCCCTGAACCAATATTTAAGAATAGCGCCACCTACTGATCTCTGAAAATGACTTCATAAAATGAAACACCATTATCTTATCTCACCATGAAATCTCATCAGCCCAATCACTACTGAGAGGAAAGTCAAAGTCCAAACAACACGCTCACTGTTTTCAAACTGTGGGAGAGACGCAGCTGATCTCTAGGGGGCGCAGTCTCAGTAGCAGACACTCGAGAAGTGTTAAGACAACAGCGCTGATCCAGGACCAGGAGTCAATGTTTTGTCTGCTCAAACAAACACATCACCTTCTGAGCTTTGACCACTAGGATTTCAACCCCAACATGTTTTTGTCAAAGTCCGCACAGAAGCTACACAAACATGTCATGAACGAAAGAAGATCAACAGATGGAAAAAATCCTGCAAAATAAAACGTCCGGGAATCAATTTGAGTCCCTTCTTAACTTTCACTGAACTCACACCTTTGTGGTAATATTTTTGGTATAAAATGTTCCTTTTTTTCACTTGATATGGACAAACAAAAACACGGCGGTAGAATGTCAGAGGAGCGTCTGACCAGTAGAGGGCGGTAGTATCACTAAGTGCTGCCATCATCACGTCAGAAAGTACAAACATTGGTCATGTCGAAACGATTCTTACATCATTTTACCCACTATAAAGCAACATGTTTTCAAGTAAACAAAAACATTTTCTATTTAATAATAATAATATCTAAAAGTTGATGACTGAGGATGAGAGGATACAGTCAATCCGGCAGCTTTTAAAGCTGATGTTTGGACAAATGAAAGCAGTTACGACTTAATCAGTCATGAAGTCTGTTCTGTGGCAATACTAAATATATATTATTGTCACTACAGTATCGCTTTATATTGTATTGTTGCCCCTGTATCGTGATACATATCGTATTGCCAGATTCTTGCCAATACGTTTAAAACACTTTTCTCTCGCGACATACTCTGCAGTTATTGCATCATCCAGCGCATCATCAATTTTTTTTTAGCGACATACTCTGCAGTTATTGCATCATCCAGCGCATCATCCATTTTTTTTAGCGACATACTCTGCAGTTATTGCAACTTAAATAACTGACAAACTGCATGTATTGAATATATTTAGTTGATCTAAAAATAATTGAGTGAAACTAACATCAAAATATTGTTTTAACCATTCAATGTTAGTCAAATAAAACTTTCTCCGTTTCTAGTTTCTTAATTTCATCAACGTTTCTTCTCCTTCAAAATAACTATTTTCTATCATGGATGAAGTCACACTCACCAGATGAACATAAGGCACAAAGTAGCCGTAAAGTGCTGCAGGTATTCCAAAGGCCCATATGCGATACCCCAAGGATTTCCAGATGTTGATGTTGAAGATCTTGTTCAGAGGAGGACAGACTCGGCCCGAGCGGGACTCTTTGGGTTTGGTCGGCAGCAGCGGCTTGTAGGTGAAGCCGGCCAGCATCAGCACGAACATGAGGACGCACAGCACGCGCATGGTGTTCTGGCGACCCACGTTCTTCAGCAGGTGCGACAGCACGAAGGGAAGCGTGATGGTGAAGACGCTGCTGCCGGCCGTCACGATGCCGTTGACCAGACCCAGGCGCTTGTTGAAGTAGTGGCCCAGGATGACCAGGCTCGGCTGGTAGGCGAACGAGCACCCGCAGGCGAACACGATGCCGTAGGTGAAGTACATAGGTCCGAGAGTGCTGCACAAAAAAAAACAAAAGACAACTTAAAAGTCAAGATTATATCCTGACTATTGAATAAAGAAATTCATTTTATTATGGATCACTCTTATAATTGAAAGTAATTTTGACAACATCCTTATTAATGATAATCTGCTGAGTCAGTTCCTCGTCAGTCACTCAAAACTTTGCACCTACAATGTGAGCTTTATGATCCGCTACTGCTGAGCATGCTTCCCTTTTACAACCGTCATAAAAGGATCTGGTGTCTGCGGGCGCTACAGAATAATGAGCATCGTTAAATGTTACTTTAATACCATTAATAAAAACTTACAACTAGAATCATGATCGCTTCACAGACAAAGAAAATATCAGAAGTAGTTCATGTTTTCAAACTGTAAGAGTTTTTGATTCACTCATTATAGTCGTGTTACACTTTTAATTTGGTTGTAAACTTAGGTTGGGTAGAACTTTATGGATCCCTCAGGAGGTCTCCTTCGGGAAATTGTTTTTTTCCAATTATCCACAGCAAATACAGCAATTTTTCATAAAAAATAATCAAAATAAAATAAGAACAAGAACAAAGAGAAATAAAGAGAAAGAACAAGATGATACAATCTAAGTCTAATGATAAAGATAAAGAACATAACTAACAAAACTTGACTGAAACACGAACGTTAAAGACTATCGTTACTTTGAATAAAATCATTTTTTTTAAACAAAAGTTAAGTCAGCAATATATAGTGATGGGTTCATGAATTGTATTGACTTAGCAGATCAGAGCCTGAGGCTATGATAAATAAATTATAATACAAAAAAATAATATAAAATGGTAAAAAAAATCTTGATTATTTTTTCTTTGTGTGTGACCCCGTAAGAAAATAAAAATGCCTCGCAGACTTGAACCAACCCTCAGACTGTGGTTAAGGACCACTACTATACAGGATATGACTAAGTATGACTAAATAACGACATCACATGCTTTTTAACTTGTGCAATCACACAAAAATGTATGCTTACGTGACAAAAGAGCTGGCCAGCAGGCCTATCAAGCCCACGGCCGCCCCGCCCACGGCCGTCACTCGGCAGCCCAGGATATCGGTGACCACGCTGACGATGGGAGAGCAGAAGAAGATCATGCCCATGGAGAGCGAGCCCACCCAGGCTGAAAGAGCAGACAGGAAAGTGTCAAAAACAAGACGTCACCATGAGAGGAAACAAAAAGCCGTTGGTCACGTAAACAAACGTAAATCTTACTGGGATGTTTACAATTGCATTGTGATGTTAAGAATCATGATAAGTCTTTCCTGTGCCTGTGAGTGATGATGATATCACACAGGAAGAATGAATCTAGACACAGGAAGGAGTGATGAGGATAAACCGACTCACAGGTCCAAACACCACAGAGATCGCCATTATTGATTGAACATTGTTATGTTCAAGTTTATTCTCTGAAGTGCAGTAAATCCATGGTGCAAAATGTAGCTAAAAACATCTGGTATTTTTTTTATTTTCTGTGATTTTTACATTTGTTCTGTGCTCCCTTTTATATTTAATCTTGTTCAAAAACCTTTCTTAGAGTAACTATTTTTTTTAAATCAATTTTATCTTGATTTAAAATCATTTAAATGTATGTAAATTGAGGTTTTATATCAAATATGCCATCATTTTCTCACCCATGCTCAATGATTTAAATGTTTTAAATTTATTTTAAAAAAAAGGATCAAGTACAAAAATGCTCAAAATTTAGTCATTATTTTCCTCACTCTAGCGAGAACAATTTTCTGTAAAATCACCAGCTTTGAAATAGAGGTGGGTCATTGGACAGTTTTCTGCTTACAAATGTGTTTTAAGGGGTTGAAGAGCACAATAACAGTGACAGGAAACATTTTATTGTCACCTGCTTGCTCAGCACTGTCTTGATAATCTAAATCAACTAGTCAGCCGCTCGGCAGATAAGATATATTTCTCCGTGCGAGACCTTGTGAAAAACCATGAGGTGAAGTCAGGATGTACTTGTAGACGAGCGAGTGTGCAGAGAGAAAAACACCTTTGACAAGTGACAGATGTTTTTCTCCTCTGAACAAAGGTTGAGAGTATCCTGTGAGAAAGACGTACAGCAGCTGGAGCCAAAATGTTTTTTGCTGTCGCTGTTCGGCTTGAGAAAGACGAGAGCAGCGGATCAGATGACGACAGTGTTGTTTCTGTATTTTCCTAATTCGTTTTTTTAAACTCTTGGAATTTAAAAACAGTGACAGTGTCACCATAATAAAGGGATTGTTCAATTCAGACCAAACAATAAAAATAAAACGTTGGTCTGAGATGACATTTCTTCGAGTTCCAGATAAAGTTTAGATTGTTACCGCTGCTAAGGAGGTCATGTCATGTTTATAAAACTAAAAAAAAGAGATTCAGTCAAATGTTCAGGAAATGCTGATAGTGGAGTTCCATCTGGATTTGGGGAAGTTTGTCTTCCTTTTGAAATCCTTGTGTATGATGCCACTACTTGGTGGTCTACAGTAGTCCCAAATCCTCTGGTTTTCAGCTTCAGTTGTAGAGGTGGATTTATTGAGTGGATTTGATTTTATGCCATTTTTATAAAGTCATGTTAAATTGAGCTGCTTGGCAGGGGTATTAGCTGTCAGTGCTGTTCTCGTTAAAACGTCTTGCAAGGATACATTTACTCATTGATAGTAACTATATTTCTGGAAGAATGCAAAACTCTTGTCTATTGTCAACAGTTAGTAAAAGTCCCTTAATGCACTGCAAAAGTTTAAGCTGATACACGACTAAACCACTTGTTCTGAGACACCTGTGTTGTTCTCGGTGTTATCTTGATCTTTTAAGTATATATTTTATTAAGTTTTGTTTTGATTTTTTAAGCCCTTTGTGATCCTGATCTGGAAAAGCGCTCTATAAATACAACTTACTTACTTACTTACTTGAACAAGACTTAGATAGTGTTCCACGGTTCTGAACCAGAACAAATGTGTGTTGCTACAAAGTGCACCAAATGGTTTCCTGACAGCTCCACTTCAGCGTGTGAATCGGTCATCGGACATTTGAAGCAGGTGGTTGGCAAGTTATTTATTAACCACAGTCAACAAGTGGAGCAGTTCTTACTGGACGTGGAAAAGCAAACCTCAGGTTCAACACAGAATGATCTCATCTTTACCTTCTATACATCTGTCCATGCTACAAGATCTGAGTCTGTAGTATCATTGGATCAAACGCTCCTTAACATTTATTTTATTTTTTCACATTATTAAACCACATGATGCGAAGCCAAAAAAACAACAAGGACATGCACAACATAAGTCAATATTGTGTTGAGAAATAATAATAGTAAGTAAGTAAGTAAGTAAGAAAGTAAGAATAAGTAAGAATTTGTAAAGCGCCTTTATAGACTAGGCTCACGAAGCACTTTAACAATCAAAACAATACACAGTTGTAATACTGCATCTACTGTATATTCAACAGGACTGTATTGATTAAATGATTGGCTTTCAAAACATATTTTATTTCTAAATTAGTTCTTTATGGTAATATATTTTAAATCTGTATAGATTTTCTATCAACAGTCATTTTTGTGTTGCATTATACTTCAAGACACTATTTGGCAGGAGTCATTACGTCCCCGCAGGTTGAGCAACAGTGAAATCCAAGAAGACCCAAGAGATGACTGAGGATGAGAGGATACAGTCAATCCGGCAGCTCTTAAAGCTGATGTTTGGACAAATGAAAGCAGTTACAACTTAATCAGTCATGAAGTCTGTTCTGTGGCAATACTGAATATATATTATTGTCACTACAGTATCGCTTTATATTGTATTGTTGCCCCTGTATCGTGATACATATGGTACTGCCAGATTCTTGCCAAAACGTTTAAAACACTTTTCTCTCGCGACATACTCTGCAGTTATTGCATCATCCAGCTCATTCTCGACAGAGCAGTTCTATAACAGACTCCGCTCTGGAATTATTAATCTGCCACTTTCATGTCTCTTCATATTCCCCCCTGAAGGGATTACTTAGAATTCCAATATCAATATTGGCAGGTAGAGCTTGAAATGGCATATGTATGTGTGTGGGTTTGGAGACTTGTTTTGTTGCATGGCCCCAAAGGTTAAAGCACATCCATAACTTCTATCATCTTTTGAGATATAATTCTGACTTCCCCTCCATGGAAGCTGCAGTCACATTCCATGTATACTTTCAATCCAGCAACCTCCTGTCGCATTCATTGTGCAACTTATATTTAAAAGAAACACTATTAAGAAGCACTGTCCATTTGATTTTTAAAAACATTTTTAACAAGAACTTCTATTGGTTTTGAATGATAACCATGTCTCAGTCTAATCATGACTTTTAAACAAATATTTGGAAGAGTCAAGAAATAAAAAGCCTGATTCAGATTGATTTTCCTAAAAGTTCCCTAATGTACTGCAGCAACAAAAGCTCTTATAACAGAATACTAATTCTCATACAAAATACATCCTTCAATAATGAAATAAGGATTCATTATTGAGATGGCATGAGGAAAAGACTGAGAGAATAAACACATCTATAAGTTGAACAGATAAAAATAATTTGGAGAACGATATGTTACAAATGCCTTTCCCTCGCATTTGAGGCCATATCTTGAATCTAAAGACACATAACAACCAGAGCAGAACCTTCAGCACCACAATCCATCTTACAACAGCTGGAAAGCATTTAGTCTGGAGTCCACTAGGGACGAACTAGTACACATAATTTTTCACATCTGGCCACTCAAAGCAGGAAGTGGAATCTGATCCAAGACACAGCAAAAAAAGGGGACATGCCACACCTGCTACAAATATGCTTATTTATAACTTGTGAGATAAAGAAGCCAAAGAACATGCGAGTTAAAATGTAAGCAGAACATATGGAAAGTATTAAAGGGGAGGTTTACTGAAGAGAAGCTCAGGGTGGTGATGCTGGCCGAGCCTTGATTGGAGGAACTAGAACCCTCCCACGATGACAAACGCTCCTTCTACGTCAGACTAAATGAATTCTCGTTGATTTATTGTTTAACGTCTGTGTTGAACTTATGCTTCATTACATTATGGTTGGTCTGGTGCAGAGAAACAAGCTCTTTCATCCAAAGACAACACATCGTTTCCAGCATGTAGAGTTGTATTACCTTAAGAATGTTGAATGTGTATTTCTTGCACAACCCTTTAAATACATAGCACTTATACAAACAAGTCTATAAATTTGAAATAAATCCTTATTTCAAATAACGTTTGACTAGTTTTCTCTTTAATACTGTCCAATATGTGG
This sequence comes from Callionymus lyra, assembly GCF_982586985.1. Classification (NCBI taxonomy): domain Eukaryota; kingdom Metazoa; phylum Chordata; class Actinopteri; order Syngnathiformes; family Callionymidae; genus Callionymus; species Callionymus lyra. The sequence goes on from NC_141830.1 coordinate 13,317,537, forward strand.
CTAGTTAATACAATGAGGACAATATTTTTCTATTAAGCTTAATGTGTTACTGTTAAGGTGAAACTGTGAAAGTAGTTGTCAAAGTTAGAGCCCAGTCAAGCTCAAACTATTTCACAACCATTTCAGAGAAGTATTGAAAGGCTCACAAGGTTAAGATCAATGCAAGTTTTTCATTGAATCAATAAAAAAAAAAAAAAGGTTTTACTATGTGTTGTTGATTTTTAAAAAGTAAACAAAAAACATTTTAGTAAATCATTATTTAGAGAAATGCCATAGAAATTCAAAGCCCAATCTTTTAACCGTTTAGCTTCATCGTAGTACTTATAAAAAAAAAAAATAGGATTATAACTTGATGTTTTGATGATCTAACCAAACACAAGAAGCCGCCTAAACCTGTCAATCAATCACCGTGACATCCCCCCCTTAAATCGGGGCTTTGTTGAAAGTTCCACCCCATGAGGTAATGGCCTGATGATGACTGTCATGTACAGGAGGACACAAGATTGGCCCGTCAGCTGCCTATGAAGCCCTGCTGTGTCCTCGACCTATTTACCCTTTAGATTTTATCTCTCCACAACCTTCAACCAAACACTCGTCATGTGCCAACATCAAACGCTCTGTCAATCATTGAACTGTTTCTGTGTGTGTATGTTTTAAGCATCTATGCTTACCCCCGTCAGCATCCCTTTTATTCCTATTGCATTAACGTAATTAAAAGGATTCCAGTGAAAAGCATCACCTTTTTTCTCAAGCAAATTAAAGTCAAAGAAAATTGTGGCTCACAAAAGTTAAGGGTTGACTTTTTTTTATACTGATGATATATACATATTCAGACTAAAATGGCTGCCTTGTTGCTGGCTTCTGTTTTTGTTTCTATTTCTTGTTTTGTGTGTTATTTTATTTCATTCTTAATTCTGTACTGTAACCACAAAAAAAATCTATGTTGCTATTACTTAAAGCTTTTGTTTTTCACATGTTTATTGTCTGCAAAAATATTAGGGTCAAAGGTTGTTTAACACATCCACAAACTTAACACAGAAGGTTCCATGGAAGGGATGCTACAGAATAAAAGTATACAAGATATTTAACTGTCATCTAGAAATAAAAAACAAGGAATAATGCCGCTTTTATAGGCGTCGGTTAATATGTAGTAAAGATTACAACTGTAATGAAAACACCTGAGTCATGATCACACATTTGGACTTTCAAACTCCAGCTCCATCTAATGGCATTATAGACAAATAAAAACATCCTCGGACAGCATGGCGGACCACGAGCAAGCCAACAAAAATATTTTCCCGTTTCAACCTGGAGTCAAGTGTTTCAGTCGTACATCTAGATGTGTAATATTAGAAGCGTGAAAATACAGCTTGAGGAAAGATCATCTCCTTGTTAAGTGTGCGTCTGCTGTGCTTCAAAAAGACTGGCTAACCACAGCTAGTGTTGCGAGAGGCCCACGAATAGCCTCATGTTGCATTCCCATTGGGAGGGAGCCATGCTCCACACATGTGTGATGGTCAACGACTCTGTGGGCTGGACGTCCCCGCCCCTACACAACAAACCATCATTGGCTAACCATGACTCCCAGTTAACTGCATTCATGTTCATTATCTTTGGCTCGCAAGAAGAATGTGTTGCCAAACATGGATTTGGGTGAATGTTTGTATATAAACCCACGTAGGCATTTGTGATGAAACAAGGCGGATCAATAGTGGAAAAAATTGAGCAAATGAGCCTAGAATTCTGAATTTGTCTGTTGATGTCATTCAATATTCTCAGTCACAGCCGTTCAGTCAGTCCAAAAGATGCATGTAGCTAGAGCTCCGGAATGAACAGAACATTGAGAAAAAAAATGTAAAAGCGTTTGCAAAAACTTGGATAGAATTCTAAATATGGAAAATATATCCTTCATCCAGCTTGTACTAGAGAATTGAAAAAGCTTAAGACTATAGTTATTGTGGTTTTTGTTTTATCCAGATTGAGGTTCAAAGAAAAACCTAGTTAGAATTAATGTTTTCTCTTCAAAGCAGCTCAGACAAGTTTGATCGTTGAAGCGGATTCATGTTGCAACACGCTTCAAGATATGTGTTCTCACCACAAAATAGCACAAAAACTTTGTGTCAAGTGTTGAACCCCCACAAATACACAAAGGATATTCTGTAAATCATTGTAAAGAGTGTGTGAATCTTCGTATAGAGATGACTGGGATTCAGTTAAGGGTTCTTGGGAGTGGAATTACAGAGAGCTGAGGGGAAGCTGCTGCGCTAAGATAACTGTTGACGTTTGAAAGTCAGGACATGGGGTTTAGTTCCTCTTTACAAACAGAACAAGTGTCTCAGGACCACACTGGGAAACACAACACCAAACACACACATGTTCCTCTGTAGATAATTACTGACTATGAAGAAAAGAGAATGAAAAGTAGCATTATTTTTATGCTGAGAAAGCCCGACAGTAGAGCAAGAATGCTTATATGTATCTTGTTATAAATCCTATACCTGTTGTTTATTTAGATCAACTTGCCAATTAAAATATTGTTTATGATAATCTAATAAAAATGGAGCTCAAATCTAATAAACTTCATTTCCAATAATTACACCTCATTGATCTGTATACCTATCTTTAGATCAGTTTACAAAGATATACATAATTACAATTACAATACAATTCATAATGTGATGCATTTTTTTATCCTTCACACAAACGTACAATAAAAAATGTAACTCGCCAAACCTCCAAAAACATCTGCTAGTCTTTCTTTTTTTTTTGCAGAGCTTTGTGTGCACTTGTATTGCACTTTTTGTGAAGCAGAACTAAAAACCACAACTAGACTTATAGCCTCAACACGGGCCTCATACACACAAAGAACCACGTTTACCCATTATATTGTCATTATCTGAGTCTTGAAATCATTTGATGAAGTTGCTATTTTTATTGTAGCTCCGTATAGTGAGTGGTACCCAACATAGTATTTTAATGTTTGGTCATTTATTATCTTTCACTTATTTCATAGTTGCGATTGAAATAAAACATAAGCAACATTTAAGCAAAATTAAAACTTTTTTTTTTGAGAAAAACATATAAAAATGTACCAGTTTATTCATCGTCAACAGCCTATAGTTCAGTTCAAAGTTTACATTTAAAAAATGAAGCCAGTTCCAGGGCCATCATAGAAGTGTTTAAACCATCATAGTCATTATGTCCCTTTGTGTGATAATAACTTCGTCCTCACTGTTGACAAGAAATCTGTAGGCAAATACTCCAGGGATATTTTGGTAGACCAGTGTTTGCAGTCTGGTGGGTAAAGGGAATACTTTGGCCACTTGGGAAATTCTTTGTGGCAAGGAAGGATGTTTACGCCGTCAATGTGGCACTAAATGTGTGGTTTAACACCCGAGTAAGAAATGAGCCACAAACAGGAAATGGGTTGTTATGTTATATTTTGTTGTTGGACAGTTTGGCTAATGCTTTTATTTTAAAAGCCACAAATATTTATTCTGGTCAGAAACTAGAAAAGCAGTAAGCCAAGGAGATACTTTCCCACAACTTCCCATTACAAAATAGGCTGTTTGATCGAGAAGCCAACCCTGTGGTAGTAAACACCAGGGATTCAAACACTGGGAAACCATCCCAAAATATAATGTAAGGTAAAACTTTATTGATCCCTCAGGAGGTCTCCTTTGGGAAATAGTTTTTTTCCAATAGCCACAGAAAATACAGCAATTTTTCATAAAAAATAAATCAAAATAAAATAATAATTTCTTGCCCCTGAATGATTCAAATAATTTCCACTGAAACACCACGTCATTAAAAACACCCTTTGCCTTACAGGCCGTTATTCTCCGTATGAGTAAGTAAGTAAGAAATGTATATTTATAGAGCTCTTTTCTAGAGTAGTCACAAATGAATTGCCAACTTTTTATCTGATTAACTGATTTGTCAAAAGCTCTATATCGAGACCGACCACTTCTAAAAAGTTTAAAAGGAAAATACGTTTAATTGTACAATAGTAGTATTAGGTTAGGTAGAACTTTATTGATCCCTCAGGAGGTCTCCTTCGGGAAATTGTTTTTTTTTCCAAATTATCCACAGCAAATACAGCAATTTTTCATAAAAAATAATCAAAATAAAATAAGAACAACAACAAAAAGAAATAAAGAGAAAGAACAAGATGATACAATCTAAGGCTAAAGATAAAGAACAAAGATCAAAGAAAAAGGATACAAAGACTAACATAGAACAGAACATTCAGATACTTTCCCTCCACTCCTGCCCCCGAACTCAGAATTGTACAATGTTCGTTAATATACAATTAAACATTTCGTCCCTACAGTCACCCAAAGTTGATGTATTTGTAAAGGATACAGTCGACTCCAGCGACTTTCTAAAGTTGATGTTTCGACATATTTCAAAACAAATGAAAGCAGTAACGACTTTGTCAAGAGTCATGTGGTCTGTAAATTCTGCAACACCAGAGTCAATACACAACATATTATGTAATACATCTGATATATAAAACAAAACCTTGATCAAAATTTAAAAAAGTGATATTGCTACAGCCTTGCTCTACAATAAGAAGTGAATTGGCTTCGTAACTAATAGCTACAAGTTATTCAAAGTGTAGTAGACACTTCTTTTGTCTGGATACAAACGTGAACACTGAAGGAGTGACGTGATGATTTACAAAGTTTAGGAAATTGTTGTGCTGTCTTCCTGGAAGGTGAAGAGTACAGTTGTGTTGCTGCTATCTTTCATAAACATATGTATCAAATGTCTGTTACGAACTGTGCTACACAAACATGTGATTAACACTCACAAAGAATGAACAATTCTTCAGCATCACACAATATCTCCTTCACGTGAAATATTAGAAAGTAGACATTTGTGTAAGGTGAGTGTGGAATTCCTATTGCAACTCATCAATCAATAGTTTTGCTCAAAAGCGTTCCGTTCTAATCCCATCAAGAACCTAGAGGGACGGATGGACTTTACGCCCACAGACACCATTGAGAAATCTCAATGTAGATAAGAACCCATCTAGCGAAACTACCAGGGTAAACTCTCTATCTTGGTGTGGATTGTCTGAGAAAAACGAATCAATCAAACGTGTGACAACAGACCTTTTGCTAACGGAAACAACACATTGATGACGCGGCGAGTGTCTGAGACATTTGCTGGAGGAACAACAGCTGAAAGACAGCTGGATATGTTGCTGGTTTCACTCCAGATTAGAGCAGAAGAGTGGAAACAGGTGATGAGGTTTATCTCTCCACCTCACACAGTAGTTTTACACAAAATTTGAACTAGACTTATGTGGACATTATAGGCTAAAATGAAAAAAAAGAGCAGCTGTTCAAAAGTGTTTTTGGTGGACAATCGAAAATGTATCAGCTCTTGAATTAGTAAGTAAGTAAGTAAAGGTTATTTGTAAAGCGCCTTTCTAGACCAGGGCCACAAAGCTTTAACAATCAAAAACAATACACAGTTAAAATTTAAAAGATCAAGACGCATAAGACAAACACAGTCCCAGAAAATCAGAGAAAAGCCTGCACGAATAAAAATGTCTTTAAAATTGATCCTAAAAGAAACTGGTAGCCAGTGAGGAGTTTTAAGGATCGGGGAAATGTGAGTTCTTCTACTAGAGAGAGTTTTGTATTGACTGCAGGCGAGACAGCTCCTTCTTGTTTGGACAAGATATTAAAGAAACATGGGCTATTTGTTTTTCTTCTTTGCATCACACATTCAAATTACTAATAGTTTTGTCAATAGTCAAAACATGTTCAATGTCTAAGTTGGGTATTCGATTTTTTACCAAAATTTGTCGACATTTAGAACGCATGTAGCTCAAATTCTTATATTAAATAGAAGTAGTCTGTTGTTTTCTGGTCTGTCATCAGTGAGCGGAGAAGCAGATGGAGTGCACTAATGCTCCTCCCATGATGCAACACTAATAAACTCAGGTACTCATTCATTCCTCGTGTTATTAGATTGTTTAATTCTGAGTTTGGGGGCAGGAGTGAAGAGAAAAGAGGATGATATTCTTTGTATCCTTTGTCTTATTTTCTTTTTTTTATTGATCTACATTCTTTATCTTTAGACTTTGATTTCATAATCTTGCACTTTCCTTTTATAGAAACGTTGTTCTTTTTCTTTTATGATCTATCGTCTGTGTAGTTTAGGAATCATTTCATGTGTAACAATATAATTACCATGTCGTTACATACCAACGTGTAAGAATTTATGTTTATTGTTCTTTAGAAGTTGTTTTTTAGCTGTATAGCTCAGAGTTTAGATTTAAGTTTATCCAATCTAATCTAAAGTTCACTTTTCAGTTTCTTGTTTCAACCGAGATCCATGCAAGCGTTGAAATGAAAGGAAAGTTCAACGAGGAGTTTGTCTTCACTAAACAGAACATCAACAGCAGAATGAGGATAAGATGTTGAATATACATGGACAAAATGAACAGCTTCTGTGAATTGTTCAATTTCTCGTTGGTTTAACGCTGAGGATTTCACAACAGAAAACGGTAGATGATTAATCCCAGAGGTTCAGAACTTTGGGCCTCTGATATGAAAACACAACATGGCGGCAACACTTATATTGTGTTTTAACAGAGTACCTCAGAAACTGTAGCGCTGTTACTTGTCACCGTTAAAAAGATCCAGGCGTGCGTAATCTAATGATGTCACCTGGAAGTTATTCAGGGGTTTTTTTCAGCAGTTCCAAGAAACACAAGATGAATAGATTACAAACACACTCTGGCTAAGGAATGATCCTCTTCATTCAAATTCACAATTATCCATGTATATTATCTAGCCTGTCCTTTATAACCATGGTTCCGGTCCCAAGTATGTTGCTTTGAATTCCGGTGTCGAAAAAAAACACAACTAACTCTGCTTATGAGGCAGACTTTTATTTTTCTTTTATAGCATTTTTTTTTAATAATAATGCTTTAATATGTGTGTTTTAGTGTTGAATGAATGGGACCTAAATGTTGAACTCACTTACAAAAACTTTTGTAAAACTGTAAAGAACATTTTTTACCAGTATAATACCAAGGTATTCATAATTAAAGTAAATGTGTGTACAAGCACACTTTTACTCTTTTTTTTTACTGATGTAATCTTGAGTTAAATAGTGACACTGGTTGCATCATCATAGTTGTAAAGTTGATATCAATTTCTAAAGGACATGAAAACTTACCTTGTAAAACAGAAAGAGCAAAGAAATAGTGTAATTAAGTAAGTAAGTAATTTTTATTTGTATAGCGCTTTTCCAGACCAGGGTCACAAAGCGCTTAAACAATCAAAACAATATTCAATAAAATATATACTTTAAAGGTCAAGATAAAACTGAGAACACAACAGGAGTTCCAGAAAATCAAGGAAAATTCTGAACAAATAAAAACGTCTTAAGATGTTTCTTGAGTGTTCCTTGTGATTGAATCATGGTCTCATGAACAAATTAGCATTAGCATTCTGTAGCATAACATAGATACTTATTAAACAAAATAAAACCTTTTAAGTTTACATTTTTTAATCATCTTGAATAATTTTGCAAACGTGTGCTTTATTGACTCAAAATTATGTAAGTGACTAAATTTATAGAAAGTCTTTATTTCTGTAAACTTACTAAACACCACATGCTAGCTGTTATTAGCTGTGTTGCTACATTCATTCATACAGTAAGTCAAACACACACACGTGTATTTGGTATATTTTCATTCCTCCTCAGACATTAAAACTTAAATTTAAATGCTGAATCTAAACTTAAATTCACCGGCAGGTATCTTCATGAAGTTCCCGCCCAAAAAAGACTCACCTGTCTTGAAGCGGAGGTCCTTGTCGTCCTCGGAGCCGAACTCCCTCAGGAGGTGCAGGAACAGGATCCCGTAGGCGTTCTGGATGCCGAACACCGAGCCGTTGCACCACATGGAGGCCAGCATGACCACCCAGCCCCAGCCTCCCTCCGGGTGCACGAACGGCACCTCCTTCTCCGGCTCCTTGGCGTCACCGTCCACCTTCTTCTCCTCCTCCAACACCACCGCCGGAGGAGGAGAAAGAGGTGCGCTCACCTCCTCCTGGACCGCGGCGCCCCCCTCTGACATGTCGCCCCCTTCTGTCATCCTGGTGCGTTCAAGGACCAGGACCCGAGGAATAAAGTGCTGACGGCGGAAGGTTAAAGTTAGACAGAGGTGGTGATGCGCGGCTCAGTGCTTGGATCCTTTCACCTTTCGCTGCACTGTCGCTTAAAGGCTCGCGCTGGCGGTATATAAATAGCGCAGCAATAAAAGGCGGGGCTTGGACCAGAGGTCGCAGCTGATTGGTCGATGACGTCCGCGTTACATTCATCGAAGGATAGTGAAATACAAGATGTATTATGTAAATGAAAAAAAGAGACGTGTGTGATTCACGATGGTTGTATATATTAATTTTCTTTTTTAACCTTGCGTGTCCCAGCTACCTGGGGCGGGAGCCTGTCATATACATATACACACGCACTCTATATCTTTAGACTTAGATTGTATCATCTTGTTCTTTCTCTTTATTTCTCTTTGTTCTTCTTATTTTATTTTGATTATTTTTTATGAAAAATTGCTGTATTTGCTGTGGATAATTTGGAAAAAAAAAAACAATTTCCCGAAGGAGACCTCCTGAGGGATCAATAAAGTTCTACCTAACCTAATACTACTATTGTACAATTAAACGTATTTTCCTTTTAAACTTTTTAGAAGTGGTCGGTCTCGATATAAAGCTTTGACAAATCAGTTATTTTAGGATAAAAAGTTGGCAATTCATAAGGTCCCTAATTTGTGACTTCTCTAGAAAAGAGCTCTATAAATATAAATTTCTTACTTACTTACTCATACGGAAAATAACGGCCTGTAAGGGAAAGGGTGTTTTTAATGACGTGGTGTTTCAGTGGAAATGCATTGAATCATTCTGGGGCAAGAAATAAAGAAATAATTATACTTCTAAGTTAAACTAGAAATAGCAGAACACATTTGTACCAGTAATGATGACTAAGTGATTTAAATTAGTTTTCATTTTTGCCAAAACATGTTTATTTATTCACAGTTAATTTGTTAATAAAATATGAAACATGACACCGATTCATTAAGATAAAAAATATTTTATTGCCAAACAAAAGTACAACAGGGGGTTTGTCGACAAAACCTTTACCTCCATTCTACACCAGCTTGTTTGCAAACCCCAGTGGAAGTTTGTAACGGCATCCAAGTATCACATGATCTGCACGTGGGATAAGAGAAAACGTTTGCCTTCCAGCCTCACACTCACACGACATAATAACATGTTGATGATTATGAATGTCTGTTGGCGCGAAGCAAGGATGAGATTCTTCAGATAAAAGGTCACTGATGCACGTAGATTCTAGAGGAGGGTCCCCCCGTCGCACGTGCACACTTCAAGCCTCTACTTTCGTCACTTTGGCCGGCTGTTCGTCTGGCTGGTCGGACACCACCTCTCCCCTCCTCTTCCTCAACCCCTTCATCTTCCTCGTCCGAAGCTTGGTCAGATCCTGCTTCTCCATGTGAACCCGGCCGAACTTCGTGCCAAAGGCGTCGTGTGATACGTTCTTCTTCTTTTTGGGCTGCGGGAAAAAAAAGGGAAGAGAAGATTGACGACTCGACAGTTTATGATACTCAACCTTTAAAACGCTGCCAATGTTGACGGAAAACTTCTTCTTGAGATATTGTGTTGGTTAAAGTAGGGGGTTGAGTGCGCCCTGAAACTTTTCTGACCAACAATTTGCAGTAAAAAATGTACCTTCAGGGCCTTGGGCTGTCTGTGTGCCAACTTGTACAAGTCCTCTGAGGCCAGGTGTGATCTTCTGATGACAAAGTCAAATGAAGGTCCGATTTCTTCCAGCTCGATGCGTGGTGTCCTACATCCAGACTTTTTTAACAGCGTCCTGCAAATACATCCCTTCTCAGTTTGTTTTTTGTAAAGCACACCTTGACCGTACCAAATTAAACACAACTTTAACCATCGATACATTGATATAAAGCTCAATACTTTGTTTTAAAACACATTGATACGCTCACTCAATACCTGTAGCTGCGCATGTATATCTTCCCATCCAGGGCAGTGAAGTGCAGAATATGTTCCAGACCGGCCAGACGCACAGCAGACACGGTCGGCCCTCTGAAAAAGTCTTCAGACAAGAGAAACATGGTCAACATGAGCAGGTGGTGGAAGAAGCGTCATCCTGACGTACCAACGAGGACGCTCTTGAGCCGCTTGTGCTCATTGTCTAGATCAAACGCTTCACCGGCAAACACGAGCATTGGTTTGGTACCCTCTGGGAACTTGCCCCCCTGGAAGGAATACAAACAAAGATCAAATATCCCTCGAGCTGAGAGAGGCAAACATCCAAGTACAAGAAGCATAAACACTTCCACCATTACGCAGATGAATTGAAACATTGACCCAAATATGTTTTTCCACATCATTAGAACAAACATGAGGTGGTTCTAGTGATGCTGGGATGTTGACTAGGTGTTGATATAGTAAATGAGTCACATGGAACCCAGCCCTGAATCATGTTGCTTTAAGAACAATAGTTCATGCTGGAAAATCCGAGATGTTACCTTAATGTCACTCAGGGAGACGGAATTTTCGATCCCAAGTTCTATCATGTCAAGCACGTGAAAGTCAAAGAGTCGACCTGTGAACAAAAAGCAATGATTAGCAATGATTTAACTTGACAATCTTGGTCAAGGTATTCAGGTAGTAGTTGATTGTGTTAATTATTGATCGACTATATGAGGATATATAACCTTAGGAAAGTAGAAAAATGTCCATCACTGCAATTTCCTCTATCGTTTATAAATTAAAGCAAATGTATCTAGTGGTTTCACAAGAAACAACAATTTGGTACCAATTCAGTACAAACATGCAAAAAGTACAGCTTGTTTCTGCACCATCAGTACCGAGTACACATGTCATTTGTTGACGGACACAATGAAGACAGTACACCTGTGTACACACTACACACTGAGGTGTCATCACTGAAAAGAACCTCCGTCGTCTTCAAAACAATGGCTTCTGCTATTTTCGAGGGAAAACAATACACTTCGTCTTATTGATAAATTACGGAGTCACATTTGGAAATACTTTTGATTCAAGGCTCAAAAATATGGCGCAACTATTAATCCTCAAAAACCAAGTCAGGATATCTTTTAAGTGTTTGGCGAAGTTTGAAGAGTTCAAGGTGAACACAATTAACGTGCACGTACTACAAAAGGTGCACGTTTCCCATTCTTTACATCGATGGTTGACTTTATGTGACGGATCCGGTCACGTAATGTAACATAATGAGATACTTCTTGAGAGTTGCTGAGCTCATTTTACTTAAAACAAATCTTCACATGTCCTTCATCCTTCACAGTATCGGTTGGATGACACCGACCAGAACCAAGAGAGTCTCACGCTGCAGTCAAGAGTCAAATAAGTTTTTGAAAGGCAAAGAAAAATGAGCCACATTCAGATAAAGATAAAATGTTGTTTAGTGCATTTTCTGAGTTTTTTTTAAAATGTTTTCTTTCTATACTTGAATTGCTCATCGCCACCGTTTGAATGTTTAGTAACTTCTGTTTGTTAGTTTTAAATTAATGAGACAAATGTTTAGGTTTTTTATTCTGCTTGAAAATTGCTCAACACCAATTTAATTTGAAGTACTTTCTGGTTCAGTTAATTATTTGCACATAAGAAATGGTATCATAGTTTAAAAAGATAGTACTTGTATTGGTATCCACTACTGAAATTTGGAAATAATAACGTAAATTCCCCAAAAAATGGGGTTGAAAATTAATCAGTTTGTTTACAAGTAAACCTCGTAAATCTATATCCTGATATGGAAATCGTACATATTGGGTTAAAAACTTTATTGTATATATATATACAGTATATTAACCGGGGGTGTTTACCAAATATGAGATTGTTGGGCCGCTTCTTGTTGTGGGAGCCGAACAGAAAGAGGGAGCAATCTGTTTTCTTTGAGAAGAATTCCTGGAAAAACAAGCAAAGTACAAGTCAGTAAAATGTATTGTGAAGCCGTCGTAAAGTCTTTGTGTGAACCAACCAGTGAAGTGGAGTCCTCAAATGGCCGGGTGATGTTTTTCCTAGAAAATAAAAGAGAACATGGAGTTTATAAGTGTCTTTTACTTTCTGAGTCAAATTGACAACTACATAATACATTTTTGATGCTAAACAGAAACATCTAATGTATCTTCTGAATTTTCTGATTTTAATGTAAAAACAAAACAAGTAGCCCTCGATGAGTACAAGAAGAACTTACAATTTATTTACAAGGTAAAATATTTACTCCACATACTAGACGGTATCGTCAACACAGTCTTTGTTGAAATGAAAGAAAATGTAGAAAAAAAACAAACGTGTACTAGTTTGCAGCATTGTTCTATCAATCAACCAATCAATCATTCAATCATTATATATAGAAATTAAGACATGCTTTAATTTTTTTTATATTTATAAATAAATCAGTATATCTTGGTGATGTGTACATTTATTTAAGTATGCTGGGAATTAAATAATTTGCCCATATGAAAATGTACATTTTTCTTCTCACTCATGAAATATTATATTAAAGTCAAAGGGTACTTACTTCTTGTACAGCACAGCATTTGGTTTCTTGAGAGAATACTGAAAAAAGACATTGAGTTATTGTACAGTGTTTTTTCTATTCATTCATATTTTTTAAGCAGTACTGCGATACTTTTTATCTGTTGACATATCTAGAAGCTTACAACGTTGTCAAAGAATAAAAAGACAGGCAGCTAATCAATAAATTAAAAAAAGCAACTTACGATGTCTTTCAGAGCCTGTGTGACAGTTTGACTGGTGTTCCCTCCCTTCATGATCATGGTACTCTTGCCATCTTCACTCAGTTTAGGAGCTCTGCTCTCCAAGAAACGCTTTGCACGTCTTGTCTTTGGTTTTCTGAAGAAGAAAACAATGTTAATCTTTATTTCTCTTTGTTCTTGTTCTTATTTTATTTTGATTTATGAATAATTGCTGTATTGCTGTGGCTAATTGGAAAAAAAACGATTTCCCGAAGGAGACCTCCTGAGGGATCAATAAAGTTCTACCTAACCTAATACACGTAAAAAATACGAGTACTAGTAGTAACAGTTGTAATACGTAGTACCTGGCATTGGTCCTTGTAACTTAACTTAAAATGAAAAAAAAAACACTCGTATGTATCCATAATATTCAAATCAAATAACATGCATGCATGCATGTATATATATATATATATATATATATATACAAACACACATTTAGAAAAAAAGACGACGTGACAATAATCTTGAATTAAAACAGGAGATTAATTAACCATTTGGATGACTTCAAATCTATGTTTGGATCATCATTATTGGTCCTGCATAGTGTTGTCATTTAAAATACATTTTTAAATGGAACAAATGTGAAAATTAAACTGGCAGCAGTTTTACTGACGAGATGATTTTACCAACAGCTGGGAATGAAGGCCGAAACAAAACATGCTTTTTAAACGCATAATTTACGAATAAACACGACGAGAAACTTACATTATATCGTCGGACTGCGTCATTTTTGTGATTTTCTCGGTGATTCCAACTCACGTTGCTCCACCACCATGTGAGGATTCAGACCGGAAGACAACACGATTCTTTTCTTCTTCGTTGCGCATGACGTACGTTCATACTGCCACCTAGCGGCAGCGTAACAACACGGTGCATTTTCTATCTATATACTGTTTATCGACATACAGTATATATAGTATTTAAAGGACTCAAGTACATTTTGATATTTTTCAAAGGTTTAAACCTCAGGGAGCATATAAGTAAAAGTAAATTCGTGGAAATGTTTAAATTTGCAACTTCGCTTCGTAATAGAGTGAAAGATTCAGTGGATCAAATAAATAATAATATAAATAGTGTTTTGTTAATAGTGGACACGGAGTAAAATGTAACATAAATGAATTCAAACACACTGACACGTAACTGTTGAACGTTTTATTTAAAATATTGCTGTTTAGCTCTTGCACAAAGTTTTACACTAGATGGCAGCAGACACTATAATATTTCAAATTGACTATTTAAAGAGGGGTATCTTCTCTTTTTTTTAATGCTCGTGGTTGGCATATACTACATCACAAATGAGAATAAATAGTAAATATATCAGGGAAAGGGGGGGATCTGGACTTCCCCTGAGTGCTGGTTTTCAAACTCAAAGCATACGTTTTCTACAGACCAGTTAATCTGGTTTGAGTGATATAGAAATGAAGTAACTTTGTTGTTAAATGGAAGAGTGAATAAGAAAATACTGTGAATAAAATAATATAGAGAGCAAAATACTGTACAGAGTATAGAGGATTCCCATGAGCATTGATCCTTATCGTCCAGTCTAGGTAAGAACGTGTAAATATTTGCACTCCTCCAGCAGCTCCCATCTATGGAATGTTTTTACTTTAGGTAGATCGACATAGATTTAAGATGTAGAGGTTTCATGTAGCAAGATGTGTTTTTGTGTTAAAGATATAAACCTTGATCGAAACTTTAATTATTCTAAAAGACAAGTTTGTAAATTCTCTGGTTTATTTTAGAGTGAATCCTTGATGTAATGTTTAACGGCAGTGAAAATGGGCTTTTGCAAACAAACTTTAATAGAAAAAATCATAAGAATAATCAGGCAAAGAATTTTGCACATATAAGCAGTTTATTTCAGCATTAAGCTCTGAGCACAGATATTTTTTAGCACATCTTGACCATTCATGAACAGCAAAAGAATTTAAACTGCAAAGTTCCTCCTTCTTCCAGTTACTGCATCCTCTTCCACACAGATGAGCTTCTGAACCATTTTAAACAGACAATGAAGACAAAAACAAGGATTGGTCCTCGGCAAAAATACAAATGCTCTGTAAAAGTATCGCGTTCACTGTAAATAAAAAATAGTCATGACCTATCAAAAGTGTTCAGACTGGTCCAAACGTAGCTGGCTTTAAATGTCAGATCAAAAAAAAAAAAAAAAAAAAGCAACAAAAGTTTGAAATGCGTTCCCTCAGGCATGAGTAGATTATTCAAGAACATGGATGGGTCCTCGAAATAATGTCATCACTCCAAATAAAGCCTACAAAGAAGGGAAGCTACTCATTCCTCAGAGTACACACTCCATTGAAGGTTTGAAGACAGAAGTGCACATGTGATAAATAATTTACCTGTGTTAGAACTGAGTGAAATCAGGGCCCCAAGCCTCAGCAGGGATGTTCAGTCATCACTTCATTCATTGATAGAAAAGGAGGTGAAGAAGCAGAGACTTACGGGGACCAGAGCGTCACTACACTGTCAAGC
Organism: Callionymus lyra; assembly: GCF_982586985.1. Lineage (NCBI taxonomy): Eukaryota > Metazoa > Chordata > Actinopteri > Syngnathiformes > Callionymidae > Callionymus > Callionymus lyra. The sequence goes on from NC_141830.1 coordinate 13,332,913, forward strand.
AGCACTTCACAAAGTAGTTACATGCACCAGTGTCAGAGGATCTCTCTGCTGCCTGGACAAAGGGCCATTGATGGGAACACAATAGACAACTAAAAACCACGGCGGTCGCTCAATTCGTTGTAAAAAAAAGATTCTGGGCAGCAGAAACTTATTAAAATGACCTTTTTTTTTTTTTTGCAGTAGCAAAGTGTGGAATGATCCGGGGTTCCCCCTGGCATGCTCAGACTGGTGGGCCTCTATTGTGCATTTACTGGTTTTTCAGTGTATGGGGCGGAAAGGGGCAGAGTGCATGGATATTATATGAGGAAAAAGGAAAATGCTTTGCCTTACTAAGCAGAAAAAGTCTGATTCATTATTTAGACCCCCATTCAGCAGCGGCTCAGTTCTGGGCCAGTGGACGGTCAGACTGGCGATGCCTGCAGGGATGGAACAAAGACTGGTCAGCCAACTCTCCAGGAGTTATACATTCAGCTAAAAATATTAATAAAGCCAGCAGTTCTCTAGAGACGTCTACATTCAGATTTTGAGGGGCTGGAAAAGGGGGTTTGCCTGGGTTTACATTCAGCCAAAAAAATGTCCATCTCTGAGAATCATGAATGTGACCAGAACCAGAAGCTTCATATAGAAGTAGCACACTTTAGAGAACACAAAAATAAAAAAAAATGTATAGACAAGTTATTTAGACAAATTGTTCGAATCAAACACTAGAAAACTTTATAGATTTGATGTCAATTCATCAACTTTTCTTGTTAAAAATTACAAAATTTTGTGTCATTAATCACCAATTATGTCATCTTGTACTTTCTTTTTATAGAAACTTTGTTCCTACTTTTATGAATTATCTGTATTGCTGCGTGTGCAAACAATTTAATCAAAAAATGTATCTAAATGCAGCTTTTAGAAGATAGAAAAACAACTTTAAAGAGGCCGACGGGTCGGAGCATGTCAGGGTCCCGGTCTAGTGCGGTCGGAAGCCTTGTCTGTGGGGGATGAGAGGGGAGACTTGAAGGAAGGGCCGGTTGTACTGGCCACAGGTGTGCAAACAGAGCGAGTTTAATTCTTCGACATGCACTTCAAGATCACGGCAAGAGTGAGCTAGGATACCGGAACAGAGGAAAGAGCTTTCATGCAGATGTTCTAAGTCACAGATACAACAATGCAAACAACTCAAACTGGAGGATAAACCAGGGCCCCCGCCGCATCTCGGAGAACGTGGACAGCAGATAAGGGAGGGTCGAGGGATGCTTTCTAACGTGGGGTGGCTACAAGAGCAGGGCCCTGCAGAGCCACCTTTTTTACGCCTCCTTCTCATCCTCAACTCTCAGCTCGTCTGGTTCTGCTGGCAGTTCTTGGAGTAGCTTGTAAAGACAAAATTGTAATCGTTGAATTGAGCCAGCTGGCGGTCCACGCGCTTGTAGCCGTCAAGCTTCTGGGCAGAAGAAAAGACAGAGCGACACTTTGAGCTCTGCAGGAGGAGAGGAAAACTATATTAGAGGGAGAGACTTTCAAACGACACTGGAAAAAAAAAAAAAAAAAGGACACATGCCTGATTGACAAACAGCGTAGTCACAAATTTCCCTGGCTTGAACACCTCGACAATCTTCCGAACAAGGTCGTCGTATGATGTCTGGGACAGGTTGGTTTCAAAACTGACGTAGGAGAACTCTGGCTCTGGGGTGATGTGGATAGTCCAGTAAGTTCCCTGTAGAGACGAACAAGGGTTTACATGGGAGGATTAATAACTGGACACTCGCATTATCCAGACGAGCAACTTACGTCAGTCTTCATTCCATTCATCGAGTATCCACACGGGTTGAACATGGTGGCGTCGATCACAGAACCTGGTATCAGGTCACGAATTCCACTCATCTGTTGAAAGAATGAAGCGAGGGCGAAAAGTCAACCAGGAGCGTTCATGAGAATTCCATCTAAAAAGAATCTAAGCGCTTACACGAGTGACATCACTTGCAGAAACACCATCTTTCATATAGAACTGGTCCATAATGGCTGGTTCAAGATCACTCATCAGAACTTCCAGCGTCTGATCCGCATGCTTGTTTTCCCAGTACTCAGGCAAGTCCAGAGTAAACAGGTACCTAATGAGAACACACTGGGATTAAAACCACATTTAAACATCAGGCAATCTTAGGCTTCGAAAAGCCTGCTCACCAGCAGTCAGAGTTCAAACGTCCCATACAGTAGGCAGCACCATCTGGAACCACAGTTTATGAGACCATTAGACTTCCACTCAGTAATTTAGTTTGATGTATAACCTTATAAATCCCAACAAAAAATATTTGGAACCACATATTAAAAAAAAAAAATATGATCTTGACATACTTGGGAAAATCTGGCCAAGAAAGTCCACTTCCTCTTGGAAGTTACGATGAGGGAACTCTTGATGAGTTGGCTTCATAAAGTTCTTGCGGGAGTAGAAGAAGTTCTGTAAAAAAACAAAAAATATGAATAACAGGACAATGGCGGGGATAAAGTGAGGTGTAAAGGTCGTTACCTCGATGGCATCAAAACCGCAGTACTCCCTGGCTAGTTCCAGCAGAGGCACCAGTGCTTGCAGTAAGAGGGTGGTTCCACATGTCTTCAAAATGAAACGTCTCTTGGAGACAAACATGCTACTCTCACTGTGAATCAAAAAAAGACAGGTAAGTATTTAACATGCAACACAGTTCATCACTTTACTGTAGATAGACTAGAGACTACGCAACACTAATGAACTCGGGTTCCGTCCGGTCAAGGAGGTTCACATGCCATTTATGGCAACAGGACTTAGACATGACTATCGTCTAATCCTGGCTGGCGTCTAATCACAGGAAATTAGAGTGTCGAGGATCCAACTCCTACCTGAGTATATAAGCTTCCTGCTTGTCAGTCTTTGTCACACTTATGATCAAACAATGCACATTCTCCAAAAGTTTGTCCCACTCAAACCTGAAAGAAAAAAGAGAAAAACGATAAATGTCTGCTTTAGAACCGTCGCAAAACAAATGAAAAATACACAATATTCTACATAAGAATGAAATAAAGATTGCACTGACAAGCTAAATGAATTGATGGATGATGTTGCAGCATTTTCAGACATTAGCAACATGAATTTGTGCACAGATTTGACAGACCTTCCATCTCACAATTCAACATTGCATACCATTGTAGATTCCCAGTAGATGTGAAAGAGACAAAGGATTCATTGTAAAGCCAGAGAGTCACCATATGGTTCTTCCAAGGTAGTACCCGAGTCTGAGCAAGGCATCTTTCTTACGATAAACATCTTGTTTTCCTTCTCGTTGCCCAATTGGTAATTACTGAGGAATCCATGCAATGATGATGTGATTAGAAGACGTTATTCATCATACATTTATTCATTATTAAGTTAGTGCCGAAGTCAAAATTATTGTAGCTATTAAGGTCGACCAGTGCTTCAGATTAGATGATAAAATTCTTGTCCAGACCATCATCGCATACAGGTTTATGCTTCAGTACTTTACTTGGTCAGTCACCAAGGGCAACGATAATCCTTCTCCAGATTACATTCCATGCCGTGATAATATTCAAAGTACTTCAAATCTTTAAAAAAGTAAGCATAATACAGGAAGTAGACCAAGATACACAATTCAGGGGATAACGTTTCCATTTTTTTTTTAAATCCATCCCAATGCTTCATGTGAAATGGACGAGTCCCTGACACAAGTTAACTGAAACCACGTGTTCGTTTGTTTCAATGAGCAGCATTACTGGTCCAGAACATTACTGGTCCAGAACTAATCGTTTCCCAAAGACATTTGGTTCAAGATTGCTACCATAGTTGGTGATCAAACAGTTCCCGTGACAATCATTGAGGGGGTAAAATATATAAATAAGATTTTTTGCGGGTCTAAAAGACAGCGATTCAAAACTGTGAGCGCGCTGCAGTCGTAGTGCTTCATACCAGAGCAAGGTTACAGGAGACTCGGGTCAGCTCTCATTTCAGTGTGAAATTAGCACCATGTGCTATTTTGGGAGCTTCAGCAGGATCCCATTTTCCTCAGTGCAATCTCCAAGAAAAGAACCAGATTAGACCAGCAGATAACACTATAGTGGTCGTCCATGTTTGATGACACAATTACACGCTTATATTAGGAGAGAATACTAGACTCTCGCTGGGCGACAGATTTGGAAGCTTCCAAAACTTGACAAACTCGTAAACCCAGCTCTTGTGAATCCATCATCAGATCCAACTGATAACAGACGTCAAGGACACATTGATGGTTTCACTCCATTTGTGAATGAGGTTCTCTCTGAAGTTGGTCAATATCCAAACCGTCTTATCCACTGGCAGTGGCGACTGAGCTCTTAATCAGGCCCGGTGACTAAAAAACTCCCAACTTAAGTTCCACCTCAACCAGTCTAGTCTCCTCCATTTGTTCACACACGTCTGCTTCCAGTTCATCGAGTAGAAAATGTGAGGTATGCGAGAAGCCGTCTGGTGGCGAGTAAAATATTGACAGGTTTCCAACAGTGAGAATTTATGACAGGCAGGAGAGGGGGGGGGGGGGAGGATGGATGATGGTTGCACCCAGCTGTTGTCATTGTAAATCATTATCCACTTGCACATGTCCAGTTTGTGCTGACCTCGAAGCTTAATTCATCAGAATCTATCTGGCCTTGCGTCGGTCCAAATGTACAAGTCAAAAAACACAAAGGACCGGATAAAAATAACCAGTTGTATGTACTCCAGATCATGGAGAACTTCTGCGAACTCTAAACTAACAAAGCCTATTAAGGAGAAGTTCAGTCTGATGCTGGCTGCAGGAAACCTTCTTCCTACTTCAGGTTCCTATACATTTCCCTTTGGATCCAGTCGTTCTTTTACATGCACTCCTGCAAATGGCAGTTGAGAAACCTTTTAACCAATCAGAATAACTGGGTGGGGAATCACGGCATGGCTGGAAAACGTGACCGGAACCACTTGTAGATTTTACACTATATATGCATTAAATCTTAACATGCAAATAAATATATATTCCTTGATGCTTTACACCGTGTTAAAGTAAACGTGTCATGTCATAAACTCGTTACAATTCTGACAGATCACATTGTTATTTTTTTGTTTTTATTTCACGCTTTAAACGCTGCATTAATAAAGAAAGACAAAGACTTTTTATGGGATCTTTAATAAAAGGCGCAGCATTTCTTTCTAACCCAGAGGTCGATCCCTGGGTTCCTGACAACTGGAGTAACACGCGGTGACGACAGACGACCACATGCTTCTGTCCTGGTCTAGGCCCACTGGGTTTAAGGGTGACGCAGGCGAATAGATGGATGACAGAAGACACTTTTAGAAACAAATCGAACCGCTTTCTATCCTTCAGTTCGCAGGATTTGTAGAAATTAAGCCGGAGTTCAACCGTCTGCCAGTCAAAAAAAACGAGAAAATCCCGCCAGAATGTAAGGTAAATAAAATGGAGAGAAAAAAAACGACATTGAATTAAAGATCACGGGTTAAGAACTTGATTTATTTGTCGTAAAAAAGGGAGAACATGGATTCTGAAAACAAACACCTTAGAATTATTAGCTTTAGCTATGAAGGAGTTGCTAATATTGTCAAACCGTGACATAAAATTCGAACCAAAAAAAAAACCGTAACCTCCAACAAAAATGGACAAAATGGTCAATGTCGCGTCGGAAAAGGTCGTCAGGAGAACCCTGAGAATGAATGACTCAGCTGGCGAATTCAACTCTTGAGGGGGGTGGCCATTTTCCAGTGACGGTGTTAGCTAGGTCGATGCTAGGTGGCTATGTTGGATGAATTAAACACAATAATGTCACCGAGAACATGGCGCTGCTACAACAGTGACAAGTCTAAGTGACGCGCACGACATCACGGCTGAAGAAACCACACATTAACGGAGAACCGAGACCAGCCATATGGCTTGTTGTTCGACCCCGGACTTGACACCTGATATATATATATATACGGCCACAAACCTTGGGATGGTTCGAAGGTCCCCGGTCCCTTTGGTCTCGTCCTGCCGAGAGAACCAGACCTCCAGCAACTTCTCGGTCCCCTCGAAGAAATGTGCACTGTTATCTTCCATGATGAGACAACAGACGCCCAACAAAAAGATCGCTTTAAACGTTGCCAGATGAAATAATCCTTCCTCGATCTGAAACAACTTAATGGAAGTGCTGTCCTTTTAAAACAGTCCAGGTGTTATTTTTTTTTAGTCTTGAGTTGCCGTCTTCCCTTTTTCAGAGAATACCGTTAGCTAATGCTAGCTAATGTCGCCAGCCATACTGCGTACAGCTCTGACTGGTAGGCGTGCGCGAGCGCTTTTATATACGCTTCTGCGACGCCTTGGCCAATAGGGAGGAAGCGTGTGGTCACGTGACATGAGAGCCCAGGGTAAATACGCATTTGACGTACAACTAAAAAGCTTTCTTTGGGGATCACGTGCTTACAATTATTATTGTAACTTTAGTTTAGATCTGTAGACTGTAGAATTCCATAATAACATAAATAGTGCATAACCGTTTAAATACAATATAAAAATAATAAACAATAAATGAGCATCGACAGAGACTAATAGTCGTGTTTATACTTCATACCTCATGTCACATATTGAGTAACATAATAAGTCATAATAATACATCTTCAAATTTGTATCACAATGATCATTTTCTGTTTGATCAAGATTCTGTTAAAAAGGGAATAATATATTTTGACTCCATTATACTCGTAAATAAATAAGACAAATTAAACATGAGTATTACGATGGATTTATAAGCAATTGGCGTGTATTACAAGTGTTATTTATTGACAAAAAAAATAAATAATTTATGGATTTAAAAAAGATAGTATGTTATAAATGTTGTCATTACTTTACGATTGCATCGTTTTTCAAAGCATGTCGTCTCAACCGCCAATGCCTGCATTTTTGAAGAACGTTCACGGGTACGCAAAGTGCAACAAACCGCAGAGAGAAACGCGGGTTGTAGTTCCACACAGCGGACGCCTCTGTTCACCTCCACGGAGGCGCCTGCGCACCAGGACTACACTACCCAGCGTTCCTTTCGCGCCAATTAGAAACGTCAACGAGCCAGTGAACATTAAGCGGAGCAGACCAAAATCCCAAACAAGGAAATGGTGGGGGAATAAAACCACCCGATTATTTAATTAATGCATGTAATAATTAATATTTTATTTTTATTGTAAATTAAGACGTATTTATGGGTTAAAAATGGATTACGACTTCAAAACAAAGCTGGCCGCCGAGCGGGAGCGAGTAGAGGATCTGTTCGAATATGAAGGTTGCAAAGTGGGTCGCGGTACCTACGGACACGTTTATAAAGCTAAGCGCAAAGACGGGTAAGACGACCGTGGACGCCGTTGTTTACATTGACGATCGTTCGCACGATGCATTTTTCCGAAGCCACACTTGGGCTTTGTGTTGAATGGGGCGCTAGATTTGAACCTCCCTGAAGCCACCGTGTGCGTGTGTGTTTTTGTTTTCATGAACGCACGCGCTCGCTCGCGGCCCCTCGCCTTCCCTCCAACACTAACAACAACACGACGGTATATTATTTGTCAGCTGTTCCTCATCGACGAGGCGGTTAAACAGTCACACGTAAAACAAAAAAAACGTCGCGCGATCGTTGGAATAATCTCCTCCATTTTCACTGTCAAACAGACTCTTAAGTATTATTGACGTGATCGCCGTCAGTCATGTGACAAAACACACGAGGTCTGTGTTGCTGAGATATATCTTCCCACGGCCGGGCTGTCATGACAACTGTTTTAGCTCTATCAGCCAAATTGGCAAAAATCCCAAAATGATAATAATACTTGGCAGAAGAAACTTTACTTATCGTGGGTATAGTCCAGTTATTCCCACTTTAAGATGTATTTGTTCACGTTTCAACAATTTTCTCATATTATTTCCATGGATATGAACTTCTCACAGCATCCCATAATGTCTAGTAATCTTTCTGGTAACTACATCCTTCCCCCTCCATTATTGGACGTATTGAGCAAATTGAGTTATTTGGCATTATTAGATATGGTCGACTGGTGATTGAGAGGCCAGTGCTTGACCTCTGGTTCACCTCTGTCACCGTGTTGATGCTTCGCTTCTAGAACAAAGGTCTACAACCTTTACTATAATAAAAGACCCAATAATCTCCCCACTGAACTTATTTGATAGATAGATAGATAGATAGATAGATAGATAGATAGATAGATAGATAGATAGATAGATAGATAGATAGATAGATAAAGAACACAAATCAAAGAAAAATAACAAAGACAAGATTAACATCATTTAGTAATATATACCAATGTAAAATTGTGTTCCATCATGTAAGTAAGTAATTTTTATTTGCATAGCGCTTTTCCAGACCAGGGTCACAAAGCGCTTAAACAATACTCAATAAAGTATATACTTTAAAGGTCAAGATAAAACTGATAACACAACGGGAGTTCCAGAAAATCAAGGAAAAGCCTGAACAAATAAAAACGTCTTAAGATGATAAGACCCAATAATCTCCCCACTGAATTAATTTGATAGATAGATCGATAGATAGATTGATAGATAGATAAAGAACACAAATCAAAGTAAATAACAAAGACAAGATTATCACCATTAAGTAATATATACAAATATAAAATTGTGTTCCATCATGTCCCTTAATTAAACTATAATCAATTTGATCATGAACTTAACACCAAGATGTTGTCTTCTTTTACAAGTGTCTTATTATTCAATGTCTCGGTTGATCAATATTAAAACATTGTGTATCTGTACACATGATCCGTATACATGGTTCTCTTCACATTTTTAGATCATTACCATCACAATAAGTCGATGAACGCCCCCTAATTATTCCACATTTGTCTGTGATTCAAAGAAGACTGGAGTGGGTTTGATCTCAGCACGAGAGGATGTTGTGTGAGCTTCTCAAACTGCGACTGAATACAACCGTTAGAAAGCATGTTTGATTTTTGTTTTATCTTAAATTCACATGTTAAAGTTGCCATCAGACTCCACAACAAGAACACACCAAGATAACTATTTAACTGCACCTCTTGTTATTTATGTAAATATGATTGTGTATATATTATATAGCGCAGATTTATCTTTTATTCTATTTAGATTTTCTTTCTCGTTTTTATTTCTGGGTGTTTTTATTTCTCTTGCTGTTGTTAAACCGAATTTCCCCTCGCGGGACTAATAAAGGTTTTCTGATTCTGATTCTGATTCTAAAGACGATGCAAAGGTCAATACAAGTTTTGCTTTTACTCTGCAGGGTGGATGAGAAAGAGTATGCACTAAAACAGATCGAAGGCACCGGAATATCGATGTCTGCCTGCAGAGAAATCGCTGTGAGTACATGTTTCTGATGGATGCAGTTATATAATATTATAATAATAATATTAAAGAAATAATGGTTAACTATTCTGTGGTGGCTCGGAACCAGTACCGATCTCATTCTGATCACTTTCAAAATAGTCACTTAATCCTCACTTTTCTTTTGTGTTTTACACAAAGTGTTCAGACTGTGACCTTCCTTGACACATTTAGTTCAAGGCCAGATTTAAGGAGAGGTAGGAAAGAATGTCGTCTCTGACAGGTCGCTTTGGTGTTATGCAAGCCACTGGTGTCCACTGACATAGATTGAAGGCTACTAATATCACCCGCATTTGGATCCTGCTTTAAGTAATATTGTATTATAGTTGCTTAAGTTTCATTATTCTACTCATAAGTAAACAATTCAATTGTGCTGTGTCTCAAATCGCATACTTCTTAGTATACTAGAAGTTAGTATGCATCAGGATAGTGTACATACTAACTAGTAAGCAGATTATCCACAGATAGTACGTCTCAAATCAAACACTGCTGCTACACACTAACCGGAATTAACAGCTTCTTCTTCTACTTCTATTTAACAATGTTTCAACCAGCTGTTTGAACACTATCGACACCTGCTGGCAGCACGTTTTGCAAGTGTGGAAAAATAAATTAAAAAAAAAGTATTCGGCCCCCTTGAACCTTTCAACATTTCGCCACATTTCAGGCTTCAAACATAAAGATATAAAATTTTAATTATTTGTCATGAATCAACAACAAGTGGGACACAATCGTGAAGTGGAACGAAATTTATTGGATAATTTAAACTTTTTTAACAAATAAAAAACTGAAAAGTGGGGCGTGCAATATTATTCGGCCCCTTTACTTTCAGTGCAGCAAACTCACTCCAGAAGTTCAGTGAGGATCTTTGAATGATCCAATGTTGTCCTAAATGACTGATGATGATAAATAGAATGCACCTGTGTGTAATCAAGTCTCCGTATAAATGCACCTGCTCTTTGATAGTCTCAGGGTTCTGTTTAAAGCGCAGAGAGAACCATGAAGACAAAGGAACACACCAGGCAGGTCCGAGATACTGTTGTGGAGAAGTTTAAAGCCGGATTTGGATAGGAAAAGATTTCCCAAGCTTTAAACATCTCAAGGAGCACTGTGCAAGCAATTATATTGAAATGGAAGGAGTATCAGACCACTGCAAATCTACCAAGACCCGGCCGTCCCTCCAAACTTTCATCTCAAACAAGGAGAAGACTGATCAGAGATGCAGCCAAGAGGCCCATGATCACTCTGGATGAACTGCAGATAACTACAGCTGAGGTGGGAGAGTCTGTCCATAGGACAACAATCAGTGGTGCACTGCACAAATCTGGCCTTTATGGAAGAGTGGCAAGAAGAAAGCCATTTCTCAAAGATATCCATAAAAAGTCTTGTTTAAAGTTTGCCACAAGCCACCTGGGAGACACACCAAACATGTGGAAGAAGGTGCTCTGGTCAGATGAAACCAAAATCGAACTTTTTGGCCACAATGCAAAACGATATGTTTGGCGTAAAAGCAACACAGCTCATCACCCTGAACACACCATCCCCACTGTCAAACATGGTGGTGGCAGCATCATGGTTTGTGCCTGCGTTTCTTCAGCAGGGACAGGGAAGATGGCTAAAATTGATGGGAAGATGGATGGAGCCAAATACAGGACCATTCTGGAAGAAAACCTGTTGGAGTCTGCAAAAGACCTGAGACTGGGACGGAGATTTATCTTCCAACAGGACAATGATCCAAAACATAAAGCCAAATCTACAATGGAATGGTTCACAAATAGACGTATCCAGGTGTTAGAATGGCCAAGTCAAAGTCCAGACCTGAATCCAATCGAGAATCTGTGGAAAGAGCTGAAGACTGCTGTTTGCAAGGAAGAATGGGCAAGAATTCCAGTCTCTCGATGTGCAAAACTGATAGAGACATACCCCAAGCGACTTGCAGCTGTAATTGCAGCAAAAGGTGGCCCTACAAAGTATTAGCGCAAGGGGGCCGAATAATATTGCACGCCCCACTTTTCAGTTTTTTATTTGTTAAAAAAGTTTAAATTATCCAATAAATTTCGTTCCACTTCACGATTGTGTCCCACTTGTTGTTGATTCATGACAAAAAATTAAAGATTTTATATCTTTATGTTTGAAGCCTGAAATGTGGCGAAATGTTGAAAGGTTCAAGGGGGCCGAATACTTTCGCAAGGCACTGTATATATATATATGACGTAACTTCTGTTTAAAACGTCATTAAGATGGCGGTCGTTTAGGGTGGTTAGTGTCCATCGAACCATACTCAGTTTTGTGGGCGTTTTATTACGTCAATTTAGTGTGCATGGCGCACTAAATTTCCCATACTAAGAATTGAGATGCACTTACGCACTAAAAATACTAACTTTGAGTACGCAAGTATGCGATTTGAGACACAGCATTGGTTTCTCTTGCCATTTCTAGATGCTACTTGTGATCCTGAGATGTTGAGTCTATACGAACAAGAGGGTTGAAATCAGTGATAAGAACTAGACAACGTAAGAGTCATTGGGTGTTGAAACAACTGGTTTTAGAAAGTGGCCGCAGGTGGGAAACGTCTTTGAAACCCTGGTTCGGTAACAACAGAAGAGTGACGTCAACACCTACTACTACGTCATTGTACATCAAGCCCAGAAACGATTGATCACAATAGTTCTTGAGACATTTTTGTCATGACGACAATACCCTTCATGTGTGCCAGGGGTGTGTCATTCCATTGCACATGTTTTGCTTTTTCACAACACATTTGGGTCACGACATTAAAATTCTTATTAATTTCCGCTGCAATGAAAATATCAGGGTTTGTGGTGTTAATTTTCTCCTGCATTCTTTTCCAGAATAATCAAATCAGACCATGACAGTCTTTCCCTGAGGCGAGCAGACAATAGAACAGCTGTTGTGTTTTGAGCCTTTGCATTTTTTATACTGAATGAACGGCAATAATGAACATTTGCACTCGATCCTACAGCTAAATTTACATCAGGGGTCACCGACTTTTTCTAATAAGGCTTGAACCCGTTGAACTCTCACTTCAGGAGCAACAAATGTCACATGGTTTATAATGTTTTATGGATGCTAAAAATGTGTTGGTTAATAGCTATAATCGTGTTGTAAATGTTCTATAAAAAATGAAAAACGATCTCACTAATATCAAAAAAGGTCAAATCAATCATCATAAGAGTATTCATTCACTCTTTTCTTTTTCAACAGGCCTCTAAATTAACATCAGGGCTGGATAAAAGCACATGTTCTTGGATAACTGAACCACGCCTGGTGGGCTCCTTGTTTTATGAAAAATCTCTATTAAGGTCCAACTGGATACTGTCAAAAGAGCTTTCTTTAACAAAAAAAAACATAATAGAGAATAAATAAAATAAATGTGAACATATTAAGGTAAGGGAGACAGAGATAACTAGTTTATGCTTTGTGATAAAACTTCACTCACATTGTGATGAAACTACTGGAATCGACAAGAATGAGTAACTTAATTTGAAAGCTTGGTTATGGGAACCTTCTAGTAACAAGCAATAACTTTCCTCAAGGAATAAAAAGCTAATATATTAAGCAGAACTGTATGGGAAAAATTGCAGCCAAGTCTTGAAGAAACAACTTGATAAGCACAGAGATGGCGCAAACCTCTGCCAAGGGAAAGAGCATAAAAATAGGTAGCATCTAAACCACTGCTAGTAACTGTTGCCGCTCTCCAGTACTCCTTGTGTCTCTGTGTGTCTTCAATACATTTAAAATAACGACACATTTTGTCACCATAGTCACATGACAGTTGGTTTGTATTCAAAATTTTCACATTTCTTCCCTTCAGTCCTGCCATACAAGTCACCTAACCTTCAAAATGCTAACAGAACCTCAATACATAAAGATGTATTTGAATGTTTTGGTTGGAAAAAGGTCAACACTCACCGAAAATAGTCTCCTTGGCAGAGGTAGTTATGTAGAAGCTATTTTTATCGAAGTATAATTTTGAAATCAGGCTTAAGACAATCCCGATGATGTGATCCTTGATGTGTTGGTTTCCTAGTTTCGTACCAAAGTTCATAAAACCAACACGGGTCAATGAGTCAGCATTTGTCTGAATTGTGTGACATCAAGCATGTTTCCATGTGCCATCAAAAAGGACAACAATGACGGCCATTCTCACAGTTCATCTTGTTTTCCATCTCTATTCACCCACTGAAACTTTTTCTCCATCATCATGTGGTGCCGGTGTTGCAAATCAGTCAGGGAAGATTCCTGATAAGACCCGATCAGTGTGAAAGCAGGTCTGATTACATCAGGGCATTTAGATGGGCCTGTATTTCCTCTGCTTATTTTTTAAATACATTAGTCACGCTTACAAGTCGCTGCTGCTGCTTTGATGTAAATACAGCAAATGTTTCCGTCGTATGAAAGTTATTCTGGTCACATTTTGGGAGTTTTTTTTGTGGGAGTAAACGTGAAACATATATATTGTATGGATCTGAAGAATCATGTTGGTCAGAACAGGATGAATGAAATATTGAATTAGTGTGAAGTGCAGCTGGGATTGTATACAGGATTCATTTAAACATACAATTTTTGTGTTATCAGTTTTATCTTGCCCTTAAAAGTATATACTTTATTGAATATTGTTTGATTGTTTAAGCGCTTTGTGACCCTGGTCTAGAAAAGCACTATACAAATAAAAATGACTTACTTACTTACTTACAATTTCCTAGGCTTGGTTTGACCTACATACTGAATATTTCTCAGGTTAACTGCGGGAAACAGTTAACTATACACTGCTATCGTACCATGTTGGTTAAGAAATTCACTTAGTTATTCAACAGGCTGTCTAGTATGTTTGTTATTTTAAGCTTTTTCTCGTATTCATTCTCTTCAGACACTAGATTTTCTTTTAATCAGACCTTCAGAATACAGTAAATACTGTATTCCTGTGTCCTTCATGTTTGCAACACTTGATCCTTCCTATTAAGTCAAGTGAACTTATTCTTATTGCGTGTTATTATCCTGCACTTCATGGAGCAGAATATCTTGGCGAAGTAACTGGCAAGTGTGGGATATGATAGAGAGAGGCTTGACACTTGAAACTCCACATTCTCACTGAGAGTTTTCGTGACATTTCATGTTGTTGTTTTTTTTTCAATCACTGATCTCATGCTTTTTAACAAACAAGTTGTTTGACAGGAGGGACACATTAAGGATATAGCAGTTGTGTGTCAACACAAAAGCGTTCAGATTTAAGGGCTCAGGGTGAAAAAATGTGAAGAAGAAAACAGGTTGTTTAGTTGTGGTGAACCAAAGACTGGAGGCCGAAGTGGAAACAGATGTTGTCTCTGCTCAAAAGGCTCTAGAAAGAGTTATTGTGTCACAGTTGCGAAATGTCTATCTTATGGTTTTATCTTTTATATGTTATTTAAATGCTCGGTTTTGTCAGTGACGCTGTCCCTAAGACAGGCGGGTGGAATGCTTCGCACTCTTCCTACAGAATAGCTCTGCTTGTTTCTAGTAGAAAACGCAGCCACAAGCAACTGGTTGAATAGAGAACTTGCCCAACAGAACAAAGGATTCTTTGTGCTTCAAAAACCACCTCACTTTAGCGAACCGAGCAGCTCAGCCTGTGACATGCTGCTCACTGGACGCAGGCCGTCTGTTTGGGCTGCAAAGTGTTTGGGATTTTTTTGCTACTTAATAGTCATGTTCTTTTTTTTTTTTTTTTTTTCCGTATTCCTTGCATATAATAAGTTTTAAAATCATTAGGAAAGTGAGCCATTTTTTTGGTCATTTTAAGCATAAAGAGAATCTTCACACAAAGATCAAGTTTCTTCGATGTTTTGAAGAATTAATTAAACATATTTTACCTATAAATGTTTTCAATTGTATCTTTTAAACGTCACTTTAAATGTAATTTTCTAAGTTGTGCTATTCATGTGCTAGCTCATGTATTGCATGTTTTGTAGTCTTGCCTCAACAAGCGGATGCCTTTTGAGTTATTTCAAATTTAACTTCAGCTTCACTGTAAGATCTTGCTAACCGCCAGCTATTGTTGTAGAATCTACAACTTTATTTTCCCTTAAATCTATCTTATTTTTGGTTTCCCGAGCTAAGCTGAACAACCACAGTGGGTCATGAGTTGGTCGGTTCCAACTAATCACAAATCTAAAGATTAAATCCCGTTATATGAGCACATTATTAGTTTTACATTTAGATTTAACGATACAAGTTAAAAACTAGGCACTTCTTCCAAACCTTTAAATAAACACCTGCCGATAGTTTGACCGTCTAAATCGCAATATTTCTTTGGACTACTGTCATTCATAAAAGGCTCACGGCACATAAGGATTCAATTTATGGCGACAGCTGGTGCCAGTTTTAAGCAGTTGTCATGTTCGCAAACATGTCGATCTGATGTAACAGCAGGTTTATTTCGAAATAGATACAAAAAACTAATAGAAGCCTCTTTGTAGAGTTTTTTTTAACAATGCAAATAAAGAGGCTTCTAAATCAATATTGCATTCATTTCATGCACAATTAAGTCAATTGGAAGTATCGCAGAGCGGACAGAGATCTGATTCAAGGCGGTTTAACGGGCGTGAAAAACGGGCAAGAGATATCAATCTAGCCCCCCTTTAACGTTAAAAACAGGAACCGTGTTGTGCACTCGGATTTCTCTGCGGTTAAGAACAGCAAATCAGAATGACCTCCTCCCTGTTTTCTTTTTTTTTGCAGTGTCCACGACACACATACGTCACTCCAGGTCTCTCTTATCTCTCTGGCAAAACTGTCGTCACTCACCTGTCGATTGTCGTACGGACGGTTTAGAAAGGAAACCTTTAGCTGTTCTTATTTGGCTCATTCAATGAAAGTATCGTCCACTAATTTTTTTTAAAAAAAAAACATAATGTACACAAATTGCATCATATGTTCAACTTAATATGTTTTCAATAATTATGTTCAATTTATTTTCACATTTTTTACTCGTATCTTACTTGGTCATTTATATTGCATGTTGTTTCTGTCGCTCTAATGCTAGGTTTTTGATGACTTTATATTTAATAAAATAAATCTTATCTACGGCATTTTTTCATTTCCTGAGTACTTTTGGTTTGGATTCCTGTCCTTTTTTGTGTCCTGGTTAGGCAAGTGTATTCTAGCGTGCCAAGCGCTCTGCAAACACCAGCATATTTTCGTTGCATTTGAGGAGGGTTGCCGGTAAAACGCTTCAACCGGAGGTTGCTAGGTGTCCGATAAGTCGCGCAGACATTTGCATAGGACCACTTATAGCACTTCGTCCATTTGTGAATATGCACAAGAAATGGAGGTCCTGCGATAATTTGGGTCGCATCTGTTTCTGATCTGGTTTGCTATTGTATAACTTGTGCACCCTTGATGCAGAAGCTTGTGGATTGTCAGTAATACGGTCCAGTCAGCAGTTTGAGAATGGCTGCTGCTGTGCAGAATGCTCTGGGTTGCCAGTGCCACTCTGTTTGTTCTGGAGGGGAAGTCTTGCCCGGCAGACAGAGCTCGAGTGTTCATCTCTAACCAGAGGCGGGCAGAGCATCCTGCCAGATTTATTGACCGACTGTTTTCCAGCTGCATCAGAGGAGGCAATAATCGGTTTCAGAAGTAGGACAATCCAAGGCTGTGTTGGTTTTAAAATGCTCTTTTACTCCATAATAATTCATTTTAATGACTTAATCCATTTAAACAAAACATTAGGGACAAAGGAAGGCGATCTGGTAGAAGCCCAGAGCTCGTCTTTATCAATGAATCCGAGATAACTTGACGTCTCAGGATGCCTCCCAGCTGAGGTGGTGAACCCACACTCGACAGTAGGATATGTTGTGGATAATGTTCTAGATATTGACCTTGGGAAGCTTCAAGAAGAGCTCAGAGATCTTTCTAAGAATAGAAGTAAAAATAAAAAAGATTATGCCTTCAGTACTATGCAATATGTTTTTCATTTTTTATTGAATAAAATGAGTATTTCTTATAACAAATGTCTAACATTTTATTTCTATTACAAAGACATTTCTTCATAGAATTACATTAGCTAAATTCCTGAGCTGACCATCACATTTCCAGATAATTTGACGTGTTCTTTTAGCTACTTTCTTTTGTAAACATGTCCATTTTGAGGTAAACAACAATGTTACAATGTAACACACCGTAACACATATAGATATTTTCATCTGTAGAATATAAATTGTATAAAATCGAATTCAGAATCAAAATAAGAAAACCTTTATTTCTAAAGCAGGAGTTTGTTGTGGTGGCATTATAGAATATAAAAAAAGGAAATAAGACAAATGGAAGGGATTCATAAAATACAATAAATTAAAATAAAATAAGAGACATTACAATAAAAAATTCACATAAATAAATGATTAATTAAAAAAAAAAATACATTTAATTAAACAATAATCATGATCCCGACAGCAATTCACTGACAAAGCTGTAATTCATCCATAATTAAAGTAAGGACATTTTCTGTACAAGAATGTTTTTTTAGTAAATATATGTATCACGACTCAAATGGATTGAATCCAATATAGTGTGATAAAAATAGTAAACTTTGCTTTTATACTTTTACTAAAACCATTAAACTTCATGTGGACATTATTATTCAGTGGAAAATGACACGTAAAATATTATCAAAATAAATGTATAAAAAAAAAATTTTTGAATGGGTTCATAATTTTAATGTTGTAAATCTGACTTCTGTTCTAGATGTTTCACTTCTTTCTTCTGGTGGAAGAGTTTTTTTTTTAGCTTTCATTAAAGTCATGACAGAGATTTTCAGGGTATTAAGACTTTTGTATTTTCTGAAGTCTCATCTGGAGTTTAAAAAGCAAGCTTCAAACTATTAAATGATTATCATCGTCCTGTACAAGAGCCTCTTACCATGTTTACTTCAGCCGCTCGAGACTGTTTATTTATTCTTGTTTCTCACTCAAATAGAATTGACCAACGTTGTTGTTATGAAAGCTTTCTTGTGTGTTTTTAATGTTGCTTAGACACAATGTGAAAGTTTTGTTTTTCACCTTAAAATATGTTTTTGATCCTTCTATTTATTACTTTAGATTTTTTATTTGCCTTTCATAAAGTCATGTCGGCCTCCCGTGATGATCCACGAGCTGAAGAAAAATTGGAGTTGCAACTAGGCTGTTTTAAATTGGTTTCCTGGCTTAGTCGTTGCAATTGGATTCTGTCCAGTGATTTCTTTGTCTCTAGGCCTTAAACAAAAACACGACCCATTTAGCCCGACCAAAGAACAAACAGCCTGTTCTTTTCTTCCTACTGCGTTAGTATTTCTGCCCTCAGTGATTCGTCTGCAAGTATTCTTGCTTAATAAGCCTTTCAACACATAATAGCCTGACCCGTCCATTCACAGCACGCCGTCCGTCGGGACACTTGTTGTAGAGTGACCCAAATAGTGCAGGAAAGTACATCACAAGACCAGTGCACGTGGAAATAGTGCTCACTAATGTTGGGGCAACCGAGAGGTGGCGTAGGATTATGTCTGACAGGGAAGGAGTATTTGAAAGAGAACATATTTGCTTCATGCGAAGCTTCTTCCTGTACTCTTATCTTTGCAGATACACAATGTCTGAAGTGAAATTCTCAACATTCCTTGTCGTCATTAGAAACTGACCTGTGTGAAAAAAAACGTGTTGTCACAAGTCGACTTTCTCGACTTTAAGTTGCCCCTCTGGTTCTACCAAAACAACCTTCCAGCTTGGTAAGATTTTTCTAGTCAAAATCATGAAACTTTCATAGTCCCCGATGAACAAAAACATGTCTCCAACTTTGAGCGAGTGGATGTTTGAAGCGATTCTTTAAAAGGTGTCTGAATCCACAAGTCAAAAGAATGATTCCGTGTTATGTTCCTTGTGGTTTGTAGAGGGTGTTGTCAGCTATGCTCCCTGAGTTCATTTGTAATGGGTGATAATGTCATTTTAATGACTCTTCTGCTGGTTTTATTGTGTAGTTCTTTCATAGGCAACGATAACAGCGTAATAAAGTATCATTACCATCAATTATATTTCAAGTAGAACGACATACCTAAACCTTTAGGTTGCCATCTTGTCCTTTACCTGACTTTAAATGACATCAGCTACAACATAAGTGTCGTCAAGTGCCATATTAAACCCGCCAATTTAATTTAACGTCATCCATAAGTTATTTTAATATATACTCTTAAAATTAAACACATCGCCCTTAAAATCCGGATCTCCCACAAAGCATCGGTGCATATAGTGACTGTCCAATATCCTTCCTGTTTGATGAGATGAACATTTTTCCAGTTCAAATCAAGATATTTTTAAAGTTCCTGATGAACAAAAACATGTCTCCAACTTTTACGGAGTTGATGATTGAAGCGATTCTGTAAATTATGTCTGAATCTAAAAGTCAAAACAAGCCGTCTGATTCCGTGTAGTTTTATCGTTTAGTCCTTTCATAGGCAACGATAACAACATAATAAAGTATAATTACCATGAACTATATTTCAGGATCCTCATAGAACGACATACCAAAACCTTGAGGTTGCCATTGTATCTTGTACTTTACCTGACTTTAAATGACATCAGTGACAACGCAAGTGTCGTCATAAGTGGCTTAATTAGATCCACCAATTTAATTTTATGTGTTGCATAAGAAATTAGGAAAGTGATGTCACAACACAATCTCGACTCTTGTAATCATTGCATTTTTGCCTCTCCTTTGGACTATTGTAACAGTTTATTTTTGTGTCTAAACAAGAAGGAGCTGTGTCGTCTGCAGTAAATACAAAACTCTGCAGCGAGAATTCTGACTCGCTCTAGTAGAAGAACTCACATTTCCCCGATCCTTAAAACTCTTCACTGGCTGCCAGTTCCTTTCAGGATCAACTTTAAAATTCTGGTTCTTACTTTCAGATCTATTTATGGTCAGACTCCTCCTTACATCACTGATCTGATCCAGCCTTACACCCCAGCTCGGGCTCTGAGGTCTGTGGATCAGAATCTACTGATGGTTCTTTAACACGGTTCTGGACCAGAGGAGAGAAAGACATTTCTATTTGTGCAGGCTTTTCACTGATTTTCTGGGACTCCTGTGTTTGTCTTATGTGTTTTGATCTTTGAAAGTATATATTTTAACTGTGTATTGTTTGTGATTTTTAAAGCTCTTTGTGACCCTGGTCTAGAAAGGCGCTTTACAAATGACTATTACTTACTTACTTGCTTACTATATAGTCATAAAATAAATACATCTGGATTTCCTACAAAGCATCGATGCATATAGGGACCTACAAATATCTCTTTACAAAACAACAACATAACAAATGGTGCTGGGAGGGTGCGCCATGATGGGCAACTTATGTTATTTTGTAGGGGTTTTTTTCTATCTTGAGTTATGAGCCGAAGTCAGAGGTGAAAGATATATATTTACGCCAAAATTAGAATCCTTTTATGGCATTCTGATGTAGATCTGGTCTGTGTGTTTATGTCATTACTTTCCTTCGGCAAAGACGCATTAATGCAGTGAACATGTTTGTATATCACCTGTGATCAGCGCAGGAAGGTGTGCTAGAGGTGTATTTCCAGTTTAGCCATGTTGACGCCTCCCTTTTAGTCACAAGGTAGATTTCGCCTTACGTTGAAGGTTTAGGCCATGATTTTTTGACCCAGTTTCCAGGCTCACTGCAAGTCTTACGGTCGTGCATTGGGTCGGTTTCGTTTCATTTTTAGTGAGGCCGAGCAGTGTCCGCTTCAGACGCATTGTAAACCAAACCGTGGGAAGGGGGAAAAAAAAAACACCTTGACCAGGATTTGTGTCACTGCGGTTGTTGAAATTGGAGTTGTTGCGTGACCTGGTTGTGAGACTGGTTAAGTATTTCCTCAAAGATAGCTGCAGTGTCCTTGAATTATTTAGAGCGTTTGAGAATATGTAAGGCGAGACATCACCATTCTGGTGTTTTTTTTCCAGAATTTCACTGGAGGCGCTCGTGTAGAAATGTGTCGCTTTGACTGAAATACAGAAGAATATTCTCATAACATTTCTACACGCTTGAACTAACATAGAGAAGAACATTGTGTTATCACTAGTGAACAACAGCACTAAGAGTTTTCCTCAAACATCGAGTAGAAGAAGTGATTTCTGTTTTTTTAATGCAACACTTTATTTACTTTATTTTCATGTAACAGTTGTTGGATTTTCTGTTCCAATCTAAAGTTGACTATGACATCACCAACGGTGCAAATCAATAATCCACAGCAGCAGCAGCAACAAAATGGCCGCACAGCAGGTGAGGATAAGTTAGTGTCGCTGTCGTGCAAATGAATAATTGACAAAGCGGAAAACGAGGAGGGGCCGTCGGCGCTCGAGCCCTCCTGAGTGCTTCACCCCTGACATGCCGGAAGAGACGGATTGATCGATTATGGATCGACAGCGAGCGGCCGAACTAAGACGTTTGTAAAAGAGAAAAAGCGAGGGATCGCGTCGTGTCGACTGTGCAGATGTTTCACCACGAGCGTCTGGAAGCTGAAGGCTGTCTGATCGAAAAAAGAGACACAATCTGTCAAATTCTTTCCTCTGGTTCTTTGAAGCTTAAAATCTCGTATCGATTCGATGTAGATTTTTTTTTTTGTAGTAGTAGAGATGCTTTTGTTCACAGATCATATCACATACCCTAAAAGTGGAGAGAGTCATAAAGTCTGTCTTTGTTGCTGGATGTCGATGGAACGAATGGGGAACGTCACAGTCACAGCTGTCAATCACTTATGACATAGCAACGTAGATGTAGAATTGAAATAGTTTCTTGATAGAGCAGTGTAGAGAGGCATCATGGGGGTTTACTGTACTTTACTTGTGGTTTACTGATCTTTACTTTCCGTTGTTGGCACTGTAAGTAAGGTGGTTCAGCTTGATGGATCTACTGACTCCTTCAAGAAACATCTTAAGACGTTTTTATTCATTCAGGCTTTTCCTTGATTTTCTGGAATTCCTGTTATGTTATCAGTTTTATCTTGACCTTTAAAGTATATACTTTATTGAATGTTGTTTTGATTGTTTAAGCGCTTTGTGACCCTGGTCTGGAAAAGCGCTATACAAATAAAAATTACTTACTTACTTACTTACTTACTTACCTCCCAGTGTTTATGTTGAAGAAGTTCAAATGAATCACCGATTCAGTAACAGTTTGACCAAAGACAAGGTTCCAGTCTGCAGCTTGCTACAATGTATTTAAATATGAAGGACTGAATACAAGACAATATCAAATTTGCCAGACAGCAAAACTTGCTGTGAAGGTTCTTGTTCATCCAGGTCATGGTTGTCCAAGTGACTCAACTGGACTATCTAGAGTCGTACGTCTCATCCGAGGAGTTTCTTCTTATGTTGATTTTATTAGAATAAAAAAAAGATGAAATTATTATTCTTTTTAATAACCTAAACCACTGGTAATGGGGCTGCAGCAAGTTTTATGGCTAATAATAATGTAAATTTATATTTTTTTAAAATCCAGATAATCTCACAATGAATGAATAATGACCAAAGTAAGGTTATATAAGTGTTAGAATTAATTCACTAACACAGATGATCAACATGATTATCTGATGATAAAATTGTGTTGCCTTCTTTATTGTTTTCATACATACGACCAGTGTATTCAACTTTCTAATAATCCTGACTTGTTTTGTTGTCTTGCAGCTGTTACGAGAGTTGAAACATACAAACGTGATCGCCCTGCAGAAAGTGTTCCTGTCCCACAGTGACCGAAAGGTGTGGCTCCTCTTCGACTACGCCGAGCACGACCTCTGGGTGAGTCGAGGTGTTTTAAGAGAACACAACAATGTGAGGAAATCTGTGTATCAGAATGAAACATGTTGCAAAGGGAATTCAGGAGCTCAATAAAAAAATATATACTCCTCAAGGGAAAATGGTGTAACAATGGAAGAATATTGAACAAAAGTCATTTAGATATAGAAAGTTAAGGCTCTTTGCTTCACAGCATATCATCAAGTTCCATCGCGCCTCCAAAGCCAACAAGAAACCCATGCAGCTGCCACGAGGAATGGTGAAGTCGCTCCTCTATCAGATCCTGGACGGCATCCATTACCTCCATGCCAACTGGGTTCTGCACAGAGATCTGGTGAGCTGCCGTCTTTACGTCATCGCCCCAGTTGAGAAAGTGACAGATTACAAAACATGCTTCTTATTCCAGCGCTATTCCATCGACCAAAAAGTTTTTGATTTATTTTTAAAGGACATATTATGGTCAAGAGTTTATGTGGAGCCTCTTTTCTTTGCAAAAGAATCAACAATGAACAATGGAATCAATCACTATTATAATTATCATGAGTTTCTCTAAAAGTTATTATATAGTAGTACACATTTTTGCATTGTTAACATACATTTACAATCATAGAATTTTCAGAATATATTAAATGTAATAAACCAATGTTCAACAATAATCAAACATTTTACAAGTTGAATTAATTTTCAACTGTAGTTAAACCATTTACAAATAATAATCAAACATTTTAAACTGTAAACAAATGTTTTTTTACTATAATCAAACAATTATCAACTATAATTAAATAATTTAGACTGTAATCAAACAATTTTCAACTGTTATCAAACTACTTTAAACTATAACCAAACAATTTTCAACTGTAATCAAACTATTCTAAACTATAATCAAAACAATTTTCAACAATGATCAAATAATTTTTAACTGTATTAAAAAAAAATGTAACTTTAATCAAACCATTTTCAACTGTCATCAAATATTTTTCAACTGTAATCAAACCATTTTCATCTATAATGAAACAATTTTAAACTATAATCAAATAATTTTCAACTACTGTTATAACGAAACAATTTTCAACAGTAATCAAACCATTTCAACTATAATCAAACAATTTTCGACTCTTATCAAACTATTTTAAAATATAACCAAACAATTTTCAACTATAATCAAACCATATTCAACTGTTATCAAACCATTTTCAACTGTTATCAAACTATTTTAAACTATAACCAAACAATTTTCAACTATAATCAAACCATTTTCCACTGTAACAGCACATTAATCCAGTTTATCCACTGATCTGCTCTCCCGACAGCATGATTTCAGTGAACAACTCTGTAAATGGTTTGTCCTGCACACGGTTTTACAGTCGTACTCGCTCCGTGATTCGACAGCCAAAGAACTGTTATTATTTCTCCGCAGGTGGTGTTTTGCCTGTTTGAGGTGTAATGTCTGCGAGATAATCGCTACTGTAAGTTTGATATCAGAAGGTCATTGTGACGTTGTTTCAGTCGGCTGGTTCCTGTGAGAGTATCCGAGCCTCACTTTTCCCACACTGGTCCAGCAGGACAGAGTTGATTCTCACTGGTCTGGAGTCAGACCGGAGACGGAGCACAGGGACGGCAAGAGGGCTGCATTCAATATGTTTTATTTTGACAGGAAATGGTAAATTAGTCAGTTCGAAGATAAGAAAACTGTCAAAAAAAAGGTTGCGTACTTATCAGTGTATCAAGTTGTGTAACCATTGTTAAATAATAAGCCATTTGAAACCCAGAATAAAAAGCAGATTAAGATCATATCTGGGTAAATTGTGTGTCAGTTGCATCATGGAGCCTCATTTCTGACGCTTGCTCATGAAAACGGTGACCCCTAAGAACAATATCAATGGACCGAAGAGTAAATATTGACAGAGAATATTCATTAGCTTGTGTGTTCACAAGACCGCAGCTTGACAGTCAAGTTTTACAGCAATAAACTCAAGGCTGGTTAATTATTTGGTCAAGATGTTTATTTTCTCTAACCATAATCAAACAAGAACGGCGTGAACATGTATTCATATCACTGATGATTGTAGTTTAGTGCGACTTAACTGCTCAACCTTGTTGTTGGACCCAAAAAAACCCCCACCTCTTTCCATTGAAACGCTTCTGTTGACATGTTCACGCTTCTTCCCTGAACATGTGCCGTGCAGCATTTTATGTTCGTTGTGATTGCGTAACATCGCCACACACAGGCCTGGCATGTGTGCTACATTATTTTTAGCAGGTCCTTGTTGACGGCTCGGATCTATCTTTAGGTTTGGAAGGGAGAAGAAAAAATGTTCAGCACTTTCTAATTAACCATATGTTAAAATATTACACGTATATTTTAAGGATCGTTTGTGTATAAAAAACAACTCTTAACATCATTTTCTCTACTTAAATCTTAGTCATTATTTTATTGTTGATTTGTTAATACGCTTATTGTCTTTTAGCACAATGGTCAATATTTAACGGATATGTATGATCCCAGAAATATATAAGTACTTTGTTTACCGGTTCCCGGGATCATCGCTCTGCAGTTCACCGGAGTCCACTTCTCTTTATCGACTCTTACATAATCCTGGTGATCCTGGATGGCGGCCGGACATCACGTTATGTAAAGCAGCAGGGATCAGGGTTACCTTCTGATCCGTCCGTCAGTGGCATTAACGGTGTCCACTTACAGGCTTTGTGTCCGAAGTGATGTCGCCGTGGGGTCGCCTGTAAAAAACGCAAGTCATCGGAATCGAGTTTATTTCGTCGGAGCGCTTGACCGATGATCAAATGATTACGGTTTAGTTGTGTTCGGGATCTGGATTTAATAATTCCTAATATGCGCTGCAGCTGTAAAAGAAATTGACTCCATGAAACACACTGTACAATCAAATCCCTAAAATAACATAACACTGTGTTTTTGTTGTTGTGTTATTGTTTACACTACAATGCCAGAATTTAATCGTCATATAAGGACTCCATAAGGCAAATCTAGGCAGTGTTGCCCGGGGCCGAGGAACGGCCCTTTGACTATATTGAGGTGGCCCTTGTGAGGTCAAAGATCATGTAAAAACTAACAATATTCTTTTGTTTTTATTTCAATAATTCATTTATAATCTCCAAACGTGACTATAGGGTTTTTTGTTTTTAGGTCTTTTGTCTTTATTGTTTGTATTTATTGGCCCTCAAATTAAAATTGTAATGGTATCTGGGAAAAATACACTTTTGCATGATATTTAAAAATAAATAAAAGGTATATAAAAATAATTATTTTAGCGTATTAAGCTTGATTTAATAATTTCTCACTTCTTTTTTGAGTTCTAAATTTGTGTTCGCCATTTAAATTTATATTGAAAAGACTTACCCGTGAGAAAATGTTACATGTGTAATCTTGAATCTTGAATTGGAAGTTGTTTTATTTACGTGATATGTTTGTTGTGGCCCTCAGCAGAGGCATGCTCTGTCTTAGTGCTTTTAGGGTTGTTGTTAATCATTTAAAAAATGTCATCATTGTGTCAGTTGTAAACCAGAGCTAAGTTGAAGATCAAAAATGCACGGAAGTGATTTGTTATGGTATACAGGCAGTACAGTGTATTAAAGAAGATGTTATCGATTTAAATCAGAAATGGGTAATGCAAGTTGTACTGCTGTATTTTTTTCTGACAGTCATAGTCTTGATCAAGGTTGGTGAAAAAGTTTAACCTCTGGAATTATTTGTTTTATGCCGTGACAGAATGAGATACTTTAATGACGTTATAGTGGTCATTTGAAATGTTAAAGGTGTGGTCTTAATACAAACAACGTTCTCTGTGTGTACTTCTACTGCTGTATTGTCACAACATCGATGCGTTGGTGTAAGTGTTTATCTACTAACACTGGTGGACGTGAGCTGTGGTGTGAACCATCGTCTGACTGTGAAAGGAATGCAGGGTCATTTTGGACAGGAATTTGAAATGCTCCAGTTTTCCAGGAGAAAAAAAAAAGCACTCCTTAGTAGAACTGTTCCCCTCATGTTCCCTCCTCCCAGGTTCAGACTTCACAAAGGTTCAGGCTCAAACAGTTGTGTGGCTGTACATTGAGGAAAACTCCTTGAGAGTGCACCTGTTAGCAGTAGGACTGTAAGAAAATATCTATATAGGGATACATTGCGATATTATTAGTCCCGATACTGTATCGATATTTTATTAATATTATTTTTTAACCTTTGAAATAACGTTTTATTTGAATTCAAAGTTATTTTATGGTTTATATTTCAATAGTATGTGTATGAAAAGACAACAATTGACACAAACGGCGTTTATTTACTGGTGTGCTGCAATTAAACCTCCGGCCACTAGTTGGCAACATATGTCTCTTCCTCCGTGCCAAAGTAAGGAAGGATACTCCAGACTCCAGCAGCTTTTAAAGCTGATGTTGCGACTCATTTTAAAACAAAGTTAAAGAATAAAACACTGACAGATACTGGATATTGCTTGTTGCTCCAGGTTGTTTAAGACTTTTAATTCACTTCATTGTTTATTGTTAATATATTTCTGTTCATATTTTGAGAAGCACTTTCACATTTGATAAGAGAAAGTATTTGCTCATTTATTTGCTGTAAAAGCCAGTTTGTTTCTTTAAAAGGAACCACATATCGTTGTTCCTACAGTATCGCAATATATCGCAATATATCGTATCATCGCACATGTGTCGTGATACGTAGCGTGTCGCCAGATTCTTGCCAATACACAGCCACAGTAAGCGGCCATTAAGGCTCTCCTAAATTCAATCCTACCTTCATTATCCCTTGGCGTCGAGCAGATTTCCTACTATTACAGAGTTATTGTGCCAGCGACACACAGCGACTCTTAACACAAAAGAGAACATTTCCTACAGTCTACTTCCTTTTTGGAGGGATGTTGACTTTCACTGTCTATAACAATAATAACACTGTTGGACTTATTTATTAAGTTGTGAATAAACCAGCACAGGGTAACTCAACACGGTGATGGCGTAGAGAATGTGGGTGGATCACATGACATTAAAAAAAGAGGTTAGAATGTTATCATGGATCCAGTCACTTGAATTATACCAGGGGCAGCCAATGAGATGACTTTCTTAGCACTGACTCACAGTAAAGTATGTATTCTCTCCTGATGACGGATTTTATTCTGTTTATTGATACTACACGGCTTTTCCTTGATTTTCTGGAACTTCTGTGTTGTTCTCAGTATTATCTTGATCTTTAAAGTATATACTTTTTTGAGTATTGTTTTGATTGTTAAAGCGCTTTGTGACCCTGGTCTGGAAAAGCGCTATATAAATAAATCTTACTTACTTACTTACTTACTTACTTACATCCAATATTTGTCCGCTTAATTTTTTTGAACTTTGAACTTCGTTTTGTTGTTACTTTGGCACGGAAGAAATGACGAATGTTGCCAACTAGTGGTTTGAGGTTTCATTGCAGCACACAAATAAATAAACACTGGGAATATTTGAGTGTTAATTGTACAATAAAAAATCAAATGATTATCTGTTATATCTGTATACACACACTATCAAAATATAAACCATAAAATAACTATGAATTAAAATAAAATGCTATTTCAAATGTAATTCTTATATTACATTCGAAACAACATTTATTTTAATTTATTATAAATACAGTGCTATTGAATATCGATACAGTATCGTGAATGAAAATATTGCGATTTATTTTCTTAAACCCCTAATAGTTAGTGTCTCATTAGTGCAATATTGGCTCGTGCGGTTATGCCAGGTACATCAACATACATTGTACATAAGGTAAAAGTATTCTCAATAATTCAAAGGGTTCATATTTCTGTAGAAGCTATAACATTTGGTTGTTTTCTTATCCGGTGAAAGATCATTGCAACCCCTTTTCTTGAGTAGTTTTCAGGGGCTTTGTTTGGCTCAACTTTTACAAAAAACATACAGAAAATAGAGCAAAAAAATATTTTCGTCTGGGCTTGCCTTCCGAACCGAGGGTGGTATGTACAGTTTGATGGTGATCCAGGATGAATTATGAGAGAAGTCATGAATCCTACCTTCATTATCCCTTGGGGTCTAGCAGACAAGATTGTTTCTTGGTGTTTTAATCTTGATCTTTATCTCTTTATTCTCATAATAATTGAACATTTTTGAGAGAGGTTGTTTGAGGTAGAGAGAAAACATTAACATTAATCAAACATCCCTAAACCAGGGGAGTTTGAAATACACTTAACTCAGCCTTTTTTCTTT
This sequence comes from Callionymus lyra, assembly GCF_982586985.1. NCBI lineage: Eukaryota > Metazoa > Chordata > Actinopteri > Syngnathiformes > Callionymidae > Callionymus > Callionymus lyra. The sequence continues at coordinate 13,362,372 of NC_141830.1, forward strand.
GTATATTTTTTTTATTTTGACCTTTTAGCCACATCTACCTGAAGCAACTTGCAGTGTCAACTTAACATGAAAATCATTTTTATAAAGAAACCATCAGAGTACGATAAAGCATTTGGTTAAATTTTGGCATTTTGCAAGATAATAAAGGCAACAATAGAAGTAAGCCAACGACTGAGACACGGGGATTTTTTTTATTTTTTATTCCAGGAATACTCGCAGTAAAAATACATAAAATGTAATCAAACACACATGGTCTTTCCCATCGCGAATCCCTTGAGAAATGAAAAGAAAATACACACCCTACAAAAGCTGCGGTCGCCAGGGTTTATATTTAGTGATTTCTTAATGACCAGAGTTGACCATAAGAAAATGTTTCTGGGAAACAGAGTGAGTGGAATCACATTGATATTACACTCACCTTCCACGTGCAGCATCTGTGTGCGTCTATAAGCAGCCACGGGGATTTTTTTTTAAGGAAGAATTTGAAACTTGATAGTTCTGGATTCGATTCCCAGCCATTTCACCACAGTCTCCATTCACTCGGCGTGTCCATGTTGTTGATAAATCCACTGAGTCATAATTATTCAGAATTAGTTCCTTATCTTTCAACTTCCTAGGAAAGATTTCCTAATCATTTTACACCCCCCGAAGAGCAGAAAATCCATAACAGATCCCCAACCGGATGAAGATCCGTGAGAGAACTGAAGTGCCATTGTGTTGGCATTTTATAGCGAGGATTTCCCGCCTGTTGGGGCGACAAATGCTTCTCTAATGCAGGTGACGAGAAGGTCTCGGGCCAACAGAAACGTGCCGTGAGCCTTCATTTCAAAGTCCCCGTTGAGATGCTAGCTTCTGGCAAGGACAAAGTCACATTTCGCCGTCTGACCGCGGGGAAAAGTGTTGGTCGACTTCAGGGTTGTTACATAATCGTGTGCTCGTGTCGCACGGTATCAGCGGAGTCCATATGCTCTTTGCATTGCGCCGCAGCACGGCTCCCATCCCCCCCACGTGTCCATCCATTCTTTTACTTCCCCCTGTCCCACCGACCAACACCACCCAGCACTACGCCCCCTCTCTCTCCGTTGTTATGTAACCGGCTCATTGCCTTGCATGGCGAGCTGAGTCAAGATGCTGATCCAGCAGCTCCGCGGACCCCTGGGCTGGACTAATAGTCCGATCCAGGGGGGGTCGGGGGGGGATTCTTGGAATGATCAATGACTGCGGTGTTATGACATTGCAGCAATGAACCTTATGACAGTTTGCTGCTCTTTACCTGTTTATAGAAGCAATGCATTTGAATGTCGACTGAATTAGAGATATTTTTACATCCATATCTTCTGTTTCTTTTCTTTCTAATGGCCTCGTTGTCTTATTTTTCTTCTTTTTAAGTTCTACAACATTTAATCAATAATCAATTCGACCCTACACGCATCATATTGATTATGATAATATAAAGCATTTTAATAATAGTAATGGAACAGTATTGAATGTGGGAGAAGGCCTGTTTGATGGATGGATGGATGGATAGTAGGAGTGTGAGAAAATGTTCATACGATGATATATTGAGATGCTATATGGATATTCAAAATCATATTTTTATCTACTTCGTTAATGTTTTATATTTCAATAAAGTGTATGTAAAATTAAAAAAAAGAAAAAATTACAATTAACATGCTATTATCATGTTTAATTTGTTATGTTGCAATTCAACTTCCAGCCGTTAGGTGGCAGCAGACGTTTTTCTCAGCCGCTAGCGTGAGGAACATTGATACACGCGAAAACCCTGGCTGTGACTGGGGACAAGAGGATGCAGTCGACTCCAGCAGCTGTTGATGTTGACGTTTTGGTTTAAAAACAAATGACCTAATTTAATCTAGTTTATTTATAAATAAACCTAATGTTCCTGAAGGAGATCTCTTAAGGGATTAATAAAGTCTATCTATTCTAATCTATATTAAAGCAGTTACGACTTCGTCAAGAGTCATGCTCGTCTGTAAATTCTGCAACAAGTGAGTCAAGTACTCGGACGATACTACAAATATGTTGTTGCTCCTACAGTATCGCAATATATACCGTATTATTGCCCCTGTATCGTGATACGCTTCGTATCACCAGATTATTGCCAATAAACACCCCCAATAGATAGATATAACTTTATTGATTCATTGGGAAAACTCCTCTGGGAAATTATTAAAAAGCACTTTCACATCAAGGATCTTATTTAACATCACCTCATAAAAAAACAAACATTTAATTGTTATAAATTGTATTAACTCGCAGCAAGAAAACACAAAAAAGCTTCCATTATTAGCATTTGAACTCATGACTTTGAGGTTTCACGTCTATCAACGAAGTGTTTGGGGAATTTAGCTCTGCAGCATTCCTTGAATCTTAACTCCACCCGTTTTAGTATCGGATCAACAATTTCACCAAACGTAAACACATACAGCCGTGTATGTATGTAACTCAACTGACGATCGGATAAAGATCTAAGTATGGCCTTCAGCATGGACACATCTGGGTTCGATAGTTCAGACATTTAATTCAATATATTTAGGTAAATGTTAGAACACATCCGGAGGCGAATGAAAATTGTGCAGATCACGTCTACTCTCGTCTTCGTGCTTAAAGTAGACGGAGGGTCCCGCTGTGGGTGTGAAACGATAACTCTCTGGTGCTGTTTCTATAGCAACGAAATGTGTTTGTCAGTTGGATCCGTGTCCGCCGAGAGCAAGAGTTCACATTTGCAAACTGTTTTAATGACAACAGAATCTCTTCTTTTTTTTGTACCGCAGAAATTGTCGTCGTCGTCATGTGAGTCAATGAGTCATGATGAACTTTCTTCATATCGTTTTAGCAAAGAAATAACAGATAATGGATGAGCTGAGTGAGTTTTAAATTCTTAATCAATCATTCTCATAATTCTTTTTGGGGATTTCTTTTGGTTTCAATGTAAGTTGAAAAGCCACTGTTGCTTCCCTGAAGCTAACAAATATTTTTAAGCATATATTGCACCTAAACTTTTAGTGACATGACAAGATAAGAAAAAGATGGAAGACTTGCTTGTTCAACCGGCGACGGGAAATACAAACACAAGACAGTGTTTAAAGTAGTTTGCAGCTCTGTTTGTATTAGAGTTTTTACTTTATGTAGCTCTCTGTTTTTCTTCACTTAGAAGGATGATATGTTCCTTCATTTCATTCCATTGTAAAGTTCTATATTTCATTAAACATACAATTGTATGCTGTCAATTTCCAATGAAGGCTGTTTAAAAAAAACAAACACATTATTTCTTATTATTTTTTAAGTGGCCTTTAACCATTTTACTTCTTGAAAACTATGCAAAATAAATCCCAGTTTATCTAAGGTATGTTTCAGGGTTTTTCATGAGTGTTTGAATGAAGCAAATTGTTCATCAAAGCGGAGGAATCGATTTTGGCTTCTCTTGTTTTTCTTTTTTTCTTCACTTTATTTAGAATTTTGTGTCTGTTTTCCTTCAGGAAAATCAAATTCTTTCTTCATTTGACATTTGAAATATGCTGTTCTCTATCAAACCAGATGTGAATATATTGAGTTTTTTCCAATTTAATCTTGTTGTTCGTGCTACAGTTTTTAACTATTTGACTCTTTTGTGCACAGAAACCAGCCAACATCCTGGTGATGGGAGAAGGAGCAGAGAGAGGACGAGTTAAAATCGGTAACTTTACTTTTAAAATTACCCTTAACATCTAAAAAAAAAGCCTGTTCAGGAAGTTTGACCTGATTGACGGCTACTAACACCTCATGTGTCACAAACGGATGGCGGTCTCACATCAGTAATATTACATAAGTCAGCTGGTCTCAAGGTCTTCTGGAGGGTCACACTGCTCCACAAGACTTTATTTTTAAACACACCAGTGCTGAAGCTGTTGTTACCGTTCATCAGAACTGAACCTCGTGACCCCGGCTGGTGCTGTTTAGCATATAATAAGGTACTTCAGATTATGGTAACGTTTTTGTAGTGTTGTTGTTGTTGTTTTAGATTATCTTTTACATAGTATTTTATCAATTAAAAAACATATAAAACACAATAAAATATACAAAACAGGAAACAGTTTGCACGTCTTCTGTTGTCAACCGATACATCAATGCTGGTATGTAGGTACAGATGAAATTAAATCAAACTCTAAATTGAGGTTTTAAGGGTAATTTCACTGCATATAAATGAACAAAATGACAAACTTTGTAAATGTGGTGAAGACAGTATTTACTTCTGAGAAGACGTTAATTCACCACTAAAGGTAATAATAACGTTTTGAAGTCCGGGAGGAGTTGGAAGACGTAGATGCCGAGATGAAAATCTAGATTAAACAAACGAATAAATGTCCATATTTTTATCCATTAAGTTTGTGGCTCTTAAATTGCCAAAAAACCCTTCCAAAAAATCAAAAGAGAACCCCCTCTTATAGCAAAACACTTGAGCAGTTTGGACCTATTGAACTTTAAAGAAGGCTGTCCAACTGTAGTTTCTTTCTGCTGCAGCTGACATGGGATTCGCCCGGCTCTTTAACTCGCCACTAAAGCCCCTGGCGGACCTTGACCCAGTGGTGGTGACCTTCTGGTATAGAGCTCCTGAGCTGCTGCTGGGGGCGCGACACTACACGAAAGCTATCGGTGAGTCACGGAACAGACGTGTAGAGATAAAGGAAGGACTTTAGAGATCAGACATGTTGGCTTTTTATCGAGCGTTTTTTTAGTCACCGTACTATAATACTATAGTTCTCTTAGTTGATATACTATCACCATATTCGTTTATATATTGAAAATGTGTCTGTGAACAGTATATAATGTTATACAAATTGAGTTTAACTGAGTTTGGTGGTTAGTTGGTCGATAGATATATCTGTTAATATACTCTTTAAAATAATTATCTTTAAATAAATTATCCTGGTAATCAACTTTTCAAAGTTATAATTGAAGATTCTCAATCTGTTGGGATCTGTTTTTCTTTTCTCCAATATAGTCTTACTTGAACTTGAGACAACTTTGTTATGATAAGATTAAATAAAATTGAATTGATTGAAATTGTATTTTGGAATTCCAATCTGTACTTGTACAGATAGGATTCCAGTTTCTACTTGTGAATTCCAATTTATACTAGTACAGATTGGAATTCTATTACTGTATTGGGATCTGAATATTGGAATCTGTCTAGGACAAATGGGAATTCTACCGGGACAATCTCCAATTCTAATAAGATCAATTATATCAATTAATATTAAGCAGCAGGATTCCAATCTGTACTAGTAAAATGTGTCTATATATAAACACTGAGTTGTGCCTGTGCGTTTGTGTCGAGCAGATATCTGGGCCATCGGCTGCATTTTCGCAGAGCTGCTCACATCGGAGCCCATCTTCCACTGCCGCCAAGAAGACATCAAGACCAGTAACCCCTTCCACCACGACCAGCTGGACCGGATATTCAGCGTGATGGGGTTCCCAGCAGGTCTGTTCTGGCTCGTGGAACTTGAGTCGTGTGCGCCTCGAAGAGCCCTCGGGCAGAGGAGAGGTGTCACTCAAGATTCCTTCTCGCTTGAGTCACCGATCACTTCTAAATGTGTAGACGATTGACTTCACACCTGTCACTAATTCTTCATTACACACCTCTTCCGGCTTCTAAGGAGGTGTTGGTGTGTTGTTCGGTTTGATCAGTTTTTCAAACTGGTTCTTTTTAGAAGAAAATTGCTCTTGTACAAATCAGTGCTGTAACCCCTGTGTTATCTTAAGGTCAAGGTGATCCGGTGTCTCAAAAACAAAATGAGTTTGTGTTATCCCTGTGTCAAGGGTTAACCTTGACACAGGGATAACACAAGGGTTAAGTATAAATATCACAAGAATTCTCCAAAAACGTTGTTCTTTCTTTGTTAAAATAAAATGGATATTTTTTAACTTTTTGACAACTTTGAACATGTTTCCAATTGTAGAAATGTTCTTTATATTTCAGGCCTGTGTTTGTGAGACGGTATAAGAAACTTCTGTGTTTTATTAACAAATTAAAAAATGTTTCTACTGCACAGATAAAGACTGGGAAGACATTCGGAAAATGCCGGAATACCCAACACTGCAGAAAGATTTCCGGAGGACGACGTGGGTTATCACATCAACATGATTATGTAGTCAAAATAAAACTTATTTTTTCCTGTTCCTCCCTCAGGTATGCAAACAGCAGCCTCGTAAAATACATGGAGAAGCACAAAGTCAAACCGGACAGCAAGGTTTTTCTATTGGTAGGTTCTATTGGTTGTTTAGACAGAGCTGTGAACCTTTGACCGTCCCCCAGATCTTGATGTTGCCATCTGTGTCACACCTACTCCCACCAAAGTGGCATGAGATGCTTTAGAAAGTGTTAAATAAATCTTTCACTCGCTCTTCACCCAGCTCCAGAAGCTCCTCACGATGGACCCCACCAAGAGAATCACTTCAGAGCAGGCTCTCCAGGACCCCTACTTTCTTGAGGAGCCGCTGCCCACCACGGAGTGAGTTATAGTTATTTTTATTATTGATAAAAAGTGTGTTAATGGAATAGTGGATCATGTAAACAATGTTCAGCTGTTAGGGGTCATCACTATATTGTTACATTTCAAGGGGTAAATTTACCAAACCTGACTTTTAAATAGTTTATTTATTATTTTAGTTACACTTTAAAGTACTTCTTCTTCACCTTACTGTCTGTTTGTTTTCCAAAAGATATGCAGGTTGCAATCTTTTCGTACCTCAGATATCTGTCATCAGTAATATGGGTCACAGAGTTTATTTTTCTTGGCTTGCAGTGTGTTTGCCGGTTGCCAGATCCCGTACCCAAAACGAGAATTTCTCAATGAAGATGAGCCAGAGGAGAAAACGGAAAAGGTAATTATAGATGTGATTATATCATTTAGAATGTTCTGTATTGTATTATTACTTTTGGTTCATGTTTCGTTATTATTTATCTTAAAGCTGCAATGTGTGAAATACAAAACAATATGTTTGGCTCCTGCCAGTGTTAGAACAGTGCAACTACAATGTCATGAACACTTTGCTTTGTTGCCAAATACCACATGTGTATTTATTTATGTAATTTTAAAAAGCCTCTCAGTTTTTTAGCTTTATAAAAACAAGCAAGTCAAACAGCATAAGATAAATCAATAGATGAATCACCCCAGGTCATTCTATGCTGCTAAATAAATTGAAAATATGTAAATGTAATGTATTTAAAATCTATACAGGTAGGCTGAAGTAAAAAAAATAGATAACAGGTGTTCAAACTGGGAGAGCCGGATGACTCATGTTTGCTCAGGGAGTTGTCTCACAGACGCACAAAATGTCCAGGGAGCGCACATTCTTTTCCTCACATATTTCACAATAATTGTGTCTCATGAATTTTCGCATCTTCCCGATAAATCGCCGCTAATTAAAGTATGTGAAATGAAAACACCTCCTGCTCAGTCCAACACGACTCAGAAGCTAGTTACGCTCAGAAAACTAAAACGTTAAATAGGATTAAAATGATTAGATATGTCACTGATAAAGTGAATGATAAATTAATTGGTGAAATTGTAAACTAAAAAATTATATTAAAAACAGATCCTACTGGATTACTACTAGTACTAGCACAGAATTCCAATCTGTACTAGTAATTCCAATCTAAGTACAGATTGGAATTCCAAAATACAATTTCAATCAATTCAATTTAATTTAATTTAATCTTATCATAACGAAGTTGTCTCAAGTTTAAGTAAGACTATAAATGAACCTTAGCCTTGCTGATATATTTCTAAAGAAATGTATATAGAGTGGATACAATTTCGTAACCTATTTCATTTCCCTTCAAATGTAGCATGAATGCTATATTAGCTATTTAGCCCTAGCTAGCACTAGCTAGCACATTTTCGGACATTTAGATGGTTATTTGCTCTTAGGACTCGTCTTTAGAACATTCACAAAGACATCTAATGTAAATCATTTTTGCAAAACCAAATGAATAAATTATTCATTTAACAAATAAGTTATTAATAAATAATGAAAAATACAATAATTAGCCAAGAAACTAGCCTCTAGCCTGTGCTGTCCTTTCTAAGAAGTTGGTTATGAAAGTGTTATAAAGTTATCCATATCAAACATTGTATTCATGATGGGTTTTTTTTGGTTTTTTTACATTTCTAAAAATGTAATGTTTTTGTTTTCCACTTGTTATTTCCAGTAAATTTGCCAAATGGATGCAAATTGGGATTAAGTTGATGGGCTGGTAAAACACCGAGAGAGAATGCAAGACCGATTCAGGATTTGATAAGTCGTTAATTAAACCACCATTGATTAAAGTCTCCGTGACGGCCTTTTAGTCCGGGAGGAAGTTGGAGCACAGTTCTGAGAATCTGCTCGCAGCTGCCTCCCAAAAAAAAAAAAAAGCCACCTTATCTGAGCATTGGCCCGACCCGAGGTCAACCATGGCTCCGAGCACTTGGCTGAGTTCTCAAAATCCAATTGCTTTGATTTGTGAAGCAGATTTTTTCAATAAATCGTATTATCATGCTTATAGATGCAGCAGTGAACAAAACAAAGTTTTGATTCATCTGCTTTTATTCATTTCCTGAAATAATACGCGAGACGAATCACATTCTTCCTCTTCATGCTGGTAAATTAGGTCACAAATAATACAAAAAAAAAGGAAGAGGAAATGCATGGATAAAAATAGAGCAGAGTTGAATCATTAAATGATTTAAAATATGTCCGTGTTTGCAGACTCAACAGCACCAGCAGACGACGGGGCAGAATCAGGCCCAGAACCAGCAACAGAACACAGCCCAACAGGCCCAATCACAGCAGAGCTCGGCACAGACCAACGGTACCGGGGCCTCGGGGGCCAACACAGGCAGTGGGTTACAACACAGCCAAGACCAGGGCCCGCCGAACAAGAAACCTCGGATCGGGTCTGGAAACTCCTTGGGCACCGGCGTCCTACAGTCCGAGTACCAGGTGAGTTGACCAATGAAATGTGGTCGTCACGAAGCAAACAAAAGCCAAATTTACAATTAATACTTTGATCCAAAAAATGTATATACTTTTATCTGAAGTTTCTCTTAAATGTCCTACGTGTAGAACTTACCAGTTTTTCGGAATGTTCTGCAACAAATCTAGTTAGCATGACTATGACTATGACTGAAACTAATATATGAGAAAGATTTTAAAAATAAAAACTAGTAAAAGTGAAAAGGTCAAATTCCTTCAGATGGCTTCAGCAGATGCTAGTAAAATATGTTTCCATTAGATATTACATATGTATTACATACAAAATGAAAAAACGTGCCAAGATCCTTTGAGAAGTATTAATGATTATTAAACCTTAAGTCGTTATATATTTATTATATATTTTTATAATATTTATAATATCTTTATATACTTTTATGTATTAATATAATTTAAACAAAACTTACTTCATATTAGATGTTTAAATAGATGGATAGATAGATATAGATATATTTTCATTGATATTGCGAGGCCAACTTTCAACACACCTACTGCGACACTTGGATTACAACTCAACATTCCTCATCGGCCTTGTAAGGAAACTGATAGTAAATAGTTTTCTCTTCATTGGCGCCGTGCACATATCTGCAGCCAGAACCTTATCAGGCTAGCAAGGGTAACACTGCCCGGTGAGCTCAGTGTGATAAGGGTGAAGACTCTCACCACAGAGAGGCGATCAAAAGCCTTGTGTCACAATATTGGACATAGAGCTATAAATAGCTGGATGAGTGAGTGTGTGTGTAGCTGTGCCCATTGGTGCCCTACTTACCCCGTGGCACCTCCTCTTTATTGATTATTTCCCTCATGATTTATTGATGAGACATTTTAAGTTAGAGTTTCAGTCGTATTTTCTCTTATTTACCTCTTTTAAAATTGTGGCCTGTTCACGTCAATCGCTTGATAGGTTGTTTTTGTGTAGCTCAACTATAGCAAACATTTATTTACTCAATAATAATATTATTATAACTGAAATATTAGTCATTTTTCTTCCAACTCTTGGACCTTTCTGTCGAAACGCTTATTTGTTTTAATGAAACACTGCCGCCACGTGGCAGAGGAGGGCGTTGCCACGGCCAACGAATTTTCACAGTCGTATAGAAATGCATTTAAAGCACAGTTTAAACATGTGTCAATCGTGTTGTTTCTGTTTCCTCCGCAGCACTCCGGCTCCCGCCTCGGTTACCAAAGCAGCGTCCAAGGTTCCACTCAACCCCAGAGCACCTTGGGATACACGTCGTCTTCTCAACAGAGCTCGCAGTATTCCCACCAGACTCACCGTTACTGAGGCGCCCGTGGAGTCTCCTCTCCGGCTTTTTCCTTTCAGCCTCACAAAAAACTTCTGCCTGCTCCGGCCGGTGACTTTAATGTAAGATAAATGTGGAGGAATCCACGGCACTTAAGCAGGAATCATTGCAGCTCTCTATATATGAACACATATTTATATATATATATATATATATATAAATATATATAGCACCTTTTTTCTAACCCACTCTAGCTCTCAGCAGGATAGTTGATGTCACTGTACATATGACACCTAGTAGTCGGAGCAGCCCTTTATCTCGGAGCGTCAGTTTCCACCTTCGATATCACGAGTCACACAATCCTCCGCCGAGGAATAATGCAGGGAAAACATTCTCGTCGTTCCGTTTCTATATATATATCTGATCCCAGACTTCTGGATGCATCGCGCAGGAACTGCTCACTGACTTTGTAACGGCTCTGGTTTGTAAAACGGTGGATCTGTTCCTACAGCTGACACCGGGACGTTGGTGATAACAATGAGGTGCAAATGTGCGCATTCATGTCCATGGCAGCTACGAGTGGCGCCGCCCGACGTCAGTGTGTGTTGTTTTATGTTGTTGTTTTTTTTTACACCTGTGTGCACGTGTTTGTTTTCAAGCATGTCGATAGAATTGCACTGACGGATACCAGATCAGGAACATGACATGTACAGAGGACACTAAACTGCTCTCCTGTCAGTGACTTGATGGTAAAAATGATTCATTCATTTTGTTCTTTTATTGCCAAAACACTTTTAACTACACTCCGGGTGTTAGAAACCTGTTGCAATGTTTGCTTGAGGGTCATTTTCCTGTTTTATAATCCAGGAAACTTCAAAAAATCCCCTTAATACTTCAGCCGCGGTGACAACGAAAGCAATTGCCGTCTCTAACCCACTGCCGTAAAGCAGTTTGGGATTATCGTTAATAAATAATAGCCAGAGAATTCTCTGCCGCAAATAACTCACAGAAATGACTGAAATAATAATTCTATATCAAATGTTGCTTAAGGATGCTTTAACAAGCATTATGACCACCTGCTTAATGTTGGGTTGGAATTCAAGATGGCTGCCACCGTATAGGGGGCACTTTGTATGACCGGTGTCGGTCTCAACAGTATCAACCAGGCGGTCATAATGTTTTATAGGACTTTTTAATCCATCGTGTCATATTTTATTCCAAAGTCTCTCTAACTTCCTTCTAGAATTATATGACGTGTTGCTCAAATGTAATATTCTTGTCCTGATCCAATGACGTGGTTTGTTGACCTTCTGTTGTGTTCAGTGATGGTTTGGATTTTTCATGCAATCAAAGCCTTTTTACAAGAAAGATAAAATCATGTTTGGGTTCCGACCTCAGAAAGCACTCGGAGATCTTGACACGCCTTTAACTGGCTCACGGATCCAGAGGGTGATTTAGAACCTCACCAAATTCAATGACGTGTTCCTTGTCAACTTTTATATCATTAAAATCCATCACAAGATTATTTAAGGAAACGACACAGGCTATTAATAAACTGCTGCAGTGCATTATGCGATCCATAGTATAAGTTGTACATAATGAAATCAACCATAAATTATTAATTGTTAACCAAAAAAAGCAACAAAGCTTCAGCAGACAAGAGTTTACATCTATAGTCTCTGGCTCGGATCAAACGTTTCTTAACCCCTTGTGTCGTCTCCGGGTCACCTTGACCCGGAGACGACACCAATATGCAGCATCAACATGATTTCAACGACTAAAATGTAATGAGGATTCTATGCAAGACCATTCCAGAACAGAACGGACAGAGCTTCTGTTTGACAGAAACCCCAGACTGTACAGCTGCAGCATTTCAAAAGTGTTCGCTTCCATTAATTGTTGTGTAGAAGCTTGTGTACAATCATATTTATTGTCTCCCTCCATCTGTCCTCTGCCTTAACTATAGAAAAGGGACCTCAGTCTGGATGACATCTCTGCTGGTGTGAGTGTCTTCACGCCTCTTCCATGCCTCGGTTTTGTCTTTCACACTCGAGGTGTGATTCTCTCACATGAATGCAGATGATCCACGTTTTCATGTGTGTGGATGGTGCCTTTTTTTCAAGTTGTGTTTTCTTTTTTGGCTCTTTTTTCCATGACTATTGTAGCATATTGTTATCACGCGATGTGGAAGTCAGCAGCTAAACTATACGTGTACATTTGTGTATATAGAGAGTCATTTCATTCTGTGGCAACTGCAAAACTATCACTTTCTCTCGTGCGATGCTGTCGATGATGGACATTTACTCTCCAGGTGTTGACTTTTAATGCACTGTTTTTGCTCTAATATTTTATGGTGGTTTTTTTTTTAATGGTGTTTTTTTAATATATATATATATGTTTTGGCTCTAGACACTAAAGAGATATAGTGAAGATGTGTGCGCTGTACAGGAAGACACACATACTGTATTATTAGAACACGTCTGTATAGAACTCTCTGCACCTCACATTTCTGCTATTTTTGATAGTATTGCATGTGCCTGTCTCTCTATTTTTTTCAACAACTTTTGTCTCGACACAGACGCTCCACCTGCAGATCTGACAAGGTTTGGCCTCAAAAGCAGTTTTTCTTAAGGAAAAAGAGTTATAATGTGGTTTTACACAAGATTAAATTGGGCTTTTCTTAAATCTGATTCGCTGTATCAGCAGGATTATCTGCAGGTGGGCGCGTCTGTTTGAATATATCTATATTGTGTGTGAATGCATGTACACATGCATCATTTCTTTTGTATATTTTCAGTGTACACGAGGCCTAAATGTTTCGTCCTTTCATAGCATTTCTATTATAGTATATAAGCAGTGATAACTATGGAAAATAAAAACATTTATTCAACTGCTTTGAGAAAACGTTTCCTGATCCTTCTGTACAAATGACTGTTACACGAGAAAAGGTATTTATTTTATATCCTCGATTTAGAATTAAAAACTGTTTTTTTTGTCTCACTTCTCAATAACAAGGCCTAGTTTTTATTATTAACCACTAGATGCCGCTAAATTGTAACTTGTGGAAAAGAAACATCGGTGCACGATCAGTGAGTTCGGTCCACGCATGCGTGAGATGGAACCATTTTAGAAACGTCACTGTTTTGTTTTTTTTGTTTTTTTTGTCTTGTCAATTTACATCAAAGAATCAAATAATATGTTGTTTTTTTTAATGTTTAATTATATATTTGTACTTTTAATCTCACTTTACAAACTCAATTTAATCATATATTTATCGACTTCAAGATATTAAAATGTAATTTAGATCCTGAACAAGTGCTAAATTTTTTTTGTTTTTTTTAAGATCGCGAAAAATTGATAATAATGCAGATTTATTTATTGATATTTATTTTTACTGTCTGAAAGGGGTTAAATATTCATTGGCCATTTTTTCCCAAAGCTCCTCCTGCTCTTCCGGCTCAATACTGAGGTGATAATAACTGTTGACTCCACCCGGCACCACTAATATCAATATTTAACATGAAATTAAGTTATATTGAATGTGAGAGTTCCAAATAGTTCAGAATTATACTTTGCAATATCTTTATTTTCTTTTTTTAATTCCACTATTTTAACAGTTTACCTTTTGTCTACAGGGTCTTCAAGCAATCCGGCTTGTGTGGAGTTTCTAAATTCTCCCCATGCCTGCATGGGTTTACTCCAGGTACTCAGTTTCCTCCCAAGAACACAGAGAGGTCAATTGAGTACTCACTCACTTTTTCTTCAGCCCTACTTTCACAACAGTGCACAGGAAGTGGGCTCTGAGGAAATGTTGGTGCCCACCCCAGATCCAGGACCAGGCACCAGGAGAAGATATCACATTCCCACTCGTCTTGTGATCCTCGAGGAGTCAAACCTGTGCCTACATGACAACTCCTCTTTTACTACACGTCATAAACATGACACGGGTTCATTAATCACCCACTTTTTCAGAAGTCTGCAGGCCTTCAAGCACCAGGCAGGGACTCGGAAAAAAATTGAAAACTTGTCACTCAACAGGAAGTGACTGAGCGTTCGAGAGGAGGACGTCTCAACATTCCGAAGGATGCGTCAAGAATAATCCTCGCATTCTCGCCGCGGCCGCGTGGTTTGACGAGTGAAACCAGCGCAGACAAGCTGAGACTTGGCAGCGGCTGCAGCGGTTCTGGCTCAGGCCGGCGATGAGCCACTCGGTGTTACTGCCTCCACTTGACTGGATTTACGACCTGCAGGGACCGAGTGGGATTCTGTGAACATACGTTCCGGGACATACAATTCCTTCCGGGATACAAGCGGGGCACACTTTCAGATTGCGTGTCAAAGGTCAGCTGCCACGTGAACCGAAGCGATTGTTGTCTTCGTCTATATGACGATGCCGTGTCAGCGGCTTCATGTACGGTCCTGCAGCCTAAAGAACATGACCCGACTTGAAGTGATCACATGACGGACGGCTGAGAAAGTGCTGAGCATCGCTGAGGAAAACATAATAAATTGTAGATCCAACAGTCCCGGTCGGAAATGTACGCCTTCTCCAGACTTCACTGACGTGTTCCTGACCCTCCCTCTCTGGTCCTGTCTTCACAAACTCATTTGAGAGTTTGATCAAATTATGAAAAAGAAGCTTCAGGTGTCAAACTCAAGGCCCGTCAGGTCATCTGGTCTGTCGATGTTTGGCTCTAAATCAAAGTAAATGAATGTTCATGTTGCTATAATCACATCAGAGAGTACTTTCTACAGTTATTACATCCAAGGGAAACTCTAGGGCGGACTATGGATGGATGGATGGATGGATGGATGGATAGATGATGGATGGATGGATGGATGGATGGATGGTTGATAGATGGATAGATGAATAGGTGGATGGATAGATGGTTGATAGATGGATGACGGATGGATAGATTAATAGGTGGATGGATGGATGGATGGATGGATGGATGGATGGATGGATGGATGGATGGATAGATAGATGGTTGATAGATGGATGGTTGATAGATGGATGGTTGATAGATGGATAGATGAATGGATGTATGGATAGATAGATGGTTGATAGATGGATAGATGAATAGGTGGATGGATAGATGGTTGATAGATGGATGACGGATGGATAGATTAATAGATAGGTGGATGGATGGATGGATGGATGGATGGATGGATGGATGGATGGATGGATGGATGGATGGATGGATAGATAGATGATGGATGATGGATGGAGGGATGGATGGATAGATAATGGATGGATGGATGGATAGATAGATGGATCGATGGATGATAGATAGATTAATAGATGGATTGATGGATGGATAGATGGATGGATGGATGGATAGGTAGATAGATAGATAGATAGATAGATAGATAGATAGATAGATAGATAGATAGATAGATAGATAGATAGATAGATAGATGGATGGATGGATAGATGGTTGATAGATGGATGGATGGATGGATGATAGATAGATGGATGACGGATGGATAGATAGATGAATGGATGGATGGATGGATGGATTATTAGATCAACAGAGGGATGGATGGATGGGTAAATGAATAGATAGATAGATAAATAGATAGATAGATGGATTAATAAATGGATGGATGGATGGTATTCAGATGTATTTTAAATGAATGTCAGGAATCGACAGGAAGTATGAATCTAATATTGTCTTTGGTCACTGGATTCATCTTTTTAGCTTCAGTCCAAAGATTCGAATTCAATGGAAGGAATCCTTCCAAGGAGGAATGATAGACTATATATATATATATATACACACACACAGACACACACACACACAACTCCATACTACTCAGTTGATTAACTCTTAAAGTCTGAACTAAATTTCACGAGTCAAGGTAAAAAGTGCTGAGTAATGATTGTGAGTTGTTGTTAGCGGTCAGCACTGTACCAGCCTCCATTACTGTCCGTTGGCCGTCTCACCGCCCGGTGGGATTTCGGACGGATGTCTCACTGTCTCCTCCTACACACCATGAAGGGGAGTGTGTCTGGGAGTGTGCGGTCGTCAGGGTGTGTGTGTGTACGCTTTCAACTATATCCAGTGAAGGAGAAACTTGATATAAATACAGTATTAAATATTGTGTATACCTTAGCCCCCCGTGTGTTGTGTACTGAATGTTCTCATTTGAAAATGTATAGTTAGCGTCAGGTAGTAAGAGCAAGGTGTGCTTAAAATAATGACATTTAAAATACTTTGAATGCTACTTTGAGTATTTAAAACGTTAAGAAGAAAATGATCAAATCAAATGAATGATTAAGTCTCAGTGATATAATTAAATTGAATAAATGGGAATATTTGAGTATAAAAAAAAAGCTGAAAAGCAAACATTACACATTTTTTTGTAACCCTTGTGTTATCTCTGGGTCAAGGTGACCCAAAAGGCTCGAAAAAACAACGTGTTTGAGGTAGAGACAACACAAGGGATACCACAAACACATTTATTTCCATGTACATTTAGCGAGAAACGTAAGTAAATAAAAGTTGATATTCATGAGAGCAAAGACATGGGAATTAAATGATTAATCTAACAGTAATTATCTTGATTAAATGTTGTTTTTTTTAAAGATATATCTTGTTTTATAATACAAATAGTATATGTAGGCTTATGTTAAATGTGGGAAAACTACCAGAGAAAGGAGATGCAACCAGTTGGACGCGGTTCGGACGAGTGAGCAGAAATAATTTGATGTCAAATCGTGAAATGAATCTTGATCTGACTGAAGGAGTCGTCGAGTCGGTCTGACCTTCAGGAGAGCAGACCTGGACCTCTGCCACGTCAGCGTCGACTCCAGCGCAGCTTCCATCACAACAGATGATCCTCATTCATTACAATTCTCTCTTTCTGTGGAGCTGCAGTTGTGTCTCTGTGTGTGTGTGTGCATTCATCAGTTTGTGTATCGTTTCTATTCTGCAGCAGGACATCGACCCCAAGCATACAGTCAATGACCCCCACAGAGCCCTGGTCTCGACATCATGGAGTCTGTCTGGGATTACATGAAGAGACTTCAGAAACATCTACAGAAGATCTGTGGTTAGTTCTCCAAGATCTTTGGAACAACCTAGCAGACGAGTTCCTTCAAAAACTGTGTGCAAGTGAACCTGGAAGAACTGATGCTGTTTTGAAGGCACAGGTCTCACCAAATATTGATTTGATTGACATTTCTCTTCTGTTCATTCACTGCACTTTTGCACAGTAGTGTATGTGCTTGTGTCTGTATGTGCATGTGTGTACAGGTGTGTGTTTGTGTGTGTGTGTGTATATACGTGTATGTGCATGTGTGTATAGATGTGTGTTTGTGTGTGTGAGTATATATTTGTGTATGTGCATGTGTGTATAGGTGTGTGTTTTTGTGTGTGAGTGTATATATGTGTATGTGCATGTGTGTGTTTGTGTGTTGGGGTGTATATATGTGTACGTGCATGTGTGTATAGGTGTGTGTTTTTGTGTGTGAGTGTATATATGTGTATAGGTGTGTATTTGTGTGTGGGGTTGCATGTATGTTTCTGTGTTTCTGTGCATGTGTGTATAGGTGTGTGTTATTGTGTGTGAGTGTATATATGTGTATAGGTGTGTGTTTGTGTGTGGGGTTGCATGTATGTTTCTGTGTTTCTGTGCATGTAAGCATACATGTGTATATGTGTATGTGTTTTAATGTACTCTTGTGTGTGTGCATTTACAATTGTGTGCATTTCTGTGCATATCTGAGTGCGTGCAAATGCATTTGTGTGTGTGTGTGTATGTGCTTATGTTTGTCTTCATGTGGGTGTAGGTGTACAGTGTGTTAATGTGAGAGTTAGTGTGAGCCAAACATTTTCTCTCTCCTGTGAGATGCTCATGAAAGAGAATCTTGAGCTGACGTTGACTACTCTGATGTCTTTTTTGAAGGTCGTTGACCTCTTCAGAAGTTCGTCTGCTCGGCTCTGGAGAAGCTTACGTGGGATCCACCGATAAGAAGAAGAAGAAGAAGAAGAAGAAGAAGACAGAGGAAACTAACGAGTGAGTTGAATCTGCTGACCCCCGACAAGCTGCCTCAGACCGTGAGAAACAGGCCTCTTTCCACGCCAGAGATGTGGGCGGACGACCTTGTTTCGCCGACAAGTCCGTCCGCAGAGAGCAGCAGGTTTTTAGCTCTTTGTCTCACAATGTTGTTGTGCGTCGTCCTCCGTCTGAGACGAGAAGACAGAGCAGCTCAGATCACTCTCACCGCTCTCAACATTTAAAAAGACAAATGATCGCCAAGATAAGATAACAGACAGGCTTTGTTTGTGTTTATAAGTAAGTAAGTAAGTAATTTTTATTTATATAGCGCTTTTCCAGACCAGGGTCACAAAGGTTATTTCTTTAAAAACATGAAAAAAAAAAATAATAATAAATAACCTTTACTTATTATATTAAGTAAGTAAGTAAGTAAGTAAGTAATATTTATTTATATAGCGCTTTTCCAGACCAGGGTCACAAAGCGCTTTAACAATCAAAACAATACTCAAAAAAGTATATACTTTAAAGATCAAGATAATTTTCAACCAGATAATAAATATTAATAAATAAATTGAAAAGATCAAATTGTTCAATTATATGTATCACAATTAGTAATAGCAAAATAAAAGCTAAATATTTAAATTAAGCAAAAAGAATAAGTATTTTGTTAACTCGTCCATATTTAATGAATCCACACTAACATTTAAAACTAATACTTTAAAGGGCACCTTATGTGTTGATTTTAGTGTGTCTTAAATTGTTCTAGGACTTCTATTTTACTCATAAGTATGTTTCTTTTTGCACAAAACTCTCATTTAATAAAGATATTTACATTAGAAAATATGATTAAGCCCCGCCCACTTAAAATGCGCTGTTTTGACTGAGAGGAAGTCTCGTCCAAGCAACCACACCCACTCTGCCCTGATTGGTCACAAAAACACGAGTTGCATTCAAGGACTTACGTAAATTTTCAAACTCAGCCCTGAAACTCCCGTTTTGTACATTAAAAATGAATAATAAAAATAAGATTTGCTACTTATTTTACACATTAAAACATTATAACTCTCACCATGTTTACATAAATATTTATTTTGTTTCAAGATTAACATGTAGGTACTTAACTGATTTATGGCTTCTAGGGGAGGACATTTGCACCAGTGTGATGTCAGAATGTATAATTTAAACCTTAATCTCATTTGGCGAGATTTCCGACGGGAGAGAACTTTATTAAATAATAACTTCAAAACGGAGCAACGTCATGATGAATGACCTCCTGCATTTTGAAGAGGACGACTTGAATATTTACAACATGTGAATACGAGAGTTGGGTTTTCACATTAGGTGCCCTTTAAGAGAAAGATATGTGTTTTCTAATTCACCGAAAATGGAAAAAATAGTCAAACTTAATTAATTAAAACTGTGAATTGATAATTGTATGTCCGTTTGAGGATTTCAAATGTAAATTACATTATATTCAAATATAAATATACAACAAATGTTTAAAATGAAAAGGGTATCAGTCTGAGTCACTAGTGGATGACTGTAAAAAGGATCAAATATAAGACAATTGTTTAAGTGTTTTTATATTTTGGAGCATTATTGTGAGTCATAAATAAGAACAGTGCGCATAAATGTTGGGAAATTCTGCTGACTCACGAGACCACTCGTGGACCTCCACCAGCTCTGTGTGTATCAAGTCTTTGTTGAAGTGCTAAATGCTGTTTGGAGAGAAGAAGAGGCTCCTCTGTGTTCTGAAGGGGATTTCACAGTCATTTCTGACTCCGGGGGTCACCGCTCCCGCCAGATAACGGGCGTCCACAACTTGTGTTCGCGTGAGACGACAAATGTTTCCACCAAAGAAGAACAAATGTCTCGTCTCTTTAATTCTGTCACGTGACGGCGGCGCTGGTTCTGTGAGCGGGTTCATGCAGCCGTCGATGACGCCGGAACACCTGTTTGAGGCGTCAGGGTGAAAAAGTGGGAGTAGAAGTTGTGAGTTCTTACTGTGTCATGATCCTCTGCTGCCACTGGAGTCCTGTCCCAGAACAACCCCAGGTTGACTTCCCCATTCACAACAACATGAACTTGTGGAGAGACCCCGATAATATCTGAGTCTCTCACAGATGTCAACCTATATGTGAATAAAAACACACTTCAACAAGTGTTCACAATGTCATGAGCATTTACCCGCTTAAACAATCTAGTAGAAGTACTTTTACTCAGATTTAACGTAGCTATAAGTAGATTAACTCGCCTTACAATCAAGAATAAGTACTTTTACTCTGATTCAACTTAGCTACAAGTAGATTTACTCACATAAATAAATATTACTTACTTACTTACTACAAGTAGATTTACTCACCTAACAATAAAGTAGAAGTACTTTTACTCTGATTCAACTTAGCTACAAGTAGATTTACTCGCCTAACAATCAAGTAGAAGTACTTTTACTCTGATTCAACTTAGCTACAAGTAGATTTACTCGCCTAACAATCAAGTAGAAGTACTTTTACTCTGATTCAACTTAGTTACAAGTAGCTTTACTCGCCTTACAATCAACTCCTCACTTGGGGGGAGGAGGTTGCTTGGGGCTGGAGTCGGAGGGGAAGGAGTCTGACACTTCCACCTCTACAGTGGATTAACAACATTCTGACACTTTCATTTGCAATAACGTAAAGTCAAGTAAAGTTTATTTTATTTATTTCTATTTTGTTTATACTGTTGTTATATTCAGTTACTGTTTTGTTATTTAATGCTATCGTCCTCTTCTGTGTGCTTTTTGGTTTTTCTCTATTCCTTCTGTGCTACTGGAGAACAGAAATTTCCCTGAGTGTCATCTCAAAGGCATCAATAAAGTGCAGTCTAAGTCTAAGTCTAAGTCTAAGTAGAAGTACTTTTACTCTGATTCAACTAAGCTAGAAGTAGCTTTACTTGCCTTACAATCAAGTAGAAGTACTTTTACTCTGATTCAATTTAGCTACAAGTAGATTTACTGGCCTTACAATCAAGTAGAAGTACTTTTACTCTGATTCAACTTATCTACAAATATATGTACTGGCCTTACAATCAAGTATAAGTACTTTTATTCTGATTCAACTAAGCTAAAAGTAGCTTTACTCACCTTACAATCTAGTAGAAGTACTTTTAATTTAACTTAGCTATAAGTAGATTTACTCGCCTTACAATCTAGTAGAAGTACTAACTTAGCTATAAGTAGATTTACTGGCCTTACAATCAAGTAGAAGTACTTTTATTCTGATTCAACTAAGCTAAAAGTAGCTTTACTCACCTTACAATCTAGTAGAAGTACTTTTAATTTAACTTAGCTATAAGTAGATTTACTCGCCTTACAATCTATTAGAAGTACTAACTTAGCTATAAGTAGATTTACTGGCCTTACAATCAAGTAGAAGTACTTTTTCTCTGATTCAACTTAGCTATAAGTAGATTTACTCGGCTTACATTCAAGTAGAAGTTATTTTACTCTGATTAAACTTAGCTATAAGTAGTTTACTTGCCATACGATCAAGTAGAAGTACTTTTACTCTGATTCAACTTAGCTACAAATAGATTTACTGGCCTTACAATCTAGTAGAAGTACTTTACTCTGATTCAACTTAGCTACAAGTAGATTTGCTTGCCTTACAATCGAGTAGAAGTACTTTTACTCTGATTCAACTTAGCTAAAAATAGATGTACTCGCCTTACAATCAAGTAGAAGTACAATTACTCTGATTCAATTTACTACAAATAGAACTACTCACCTTACAATCAAGAAGAAGTACTTTTACTCTGATTCAACTTAGCTACAAATAGATGTACCTGCCTTACAATCAAGTAGAAGTACTTTTACTCTGATTCAATTTAGCTACAAATAGATGTACTCGCCTTAAAATCATGTAGAAGTACTTTTACTCTGATTCAACTTAGATACAAATAAATGTACTCGCCTTACAATAATGTAGAAGTACTTTTACTCTGATTCAACTTAGCTACAAGTAGATTTACTGGCCTTACAATCTAGTAGAAGTACTTTTACTCTGATTCAACTTAGCTATAAGTAGATTTACTGGCCTTACAATCAAGTAGAAGTACTTTTACTCTGATTCAATTTAGCAACAAGTAGATTTTCTTGCCTTACAATCGATTAGAAGTACTTTTACTCTGATTCAACTTAGCTACAAATAGATGTACTCGCCTTACAATCAAGTAGAAGTACAATTACTCTGATTCAATTTACTACAAATATAACTACTCACCTTAAAATCAAGAAGAAGTACTTTTACTCTGATTCAACTTAGCTACAAATAGATGTACTGGCCTTACAATCAAGTAGAAGTACTTTTACTCTGATTCAACTTAGCTACAAATAGATTTACTCCCCTTACAATCGAGTATAAGTACTTTTAATTTTATTTAACTTTGCTATACGTAGATTTACTCCCCTCAAAATAAAGTAGAAGTACTTTTACTCTGATTTAACCTAGAAACAAGTAGATTTACTGGCCTTACAATCGAGTAGAAGTACTTTTACTCTGATTCAATTTACTACAAATAGAACTACTCACCTTACAATCAAGAAGAAGTACTTTTACTCTGATTAAACTTAGCTACAAATAGATGTACTCACCTTACAATCAAGTAGAAGTACAATTACTCTGATTCAATTTACTACAAATAGAACTACTCACCTTACAATCAAGTAGAAGTACTTTTACTCTGATTCAACTTAGCTACAAAGAGATTTGCTCACCTTACAAATCTAGTAGAAGTACTTTTACTCTGATTCAACTTGGCTACAAATAGATGTACTCGCCTTACAATCATGCAGAAGTACTTTTACTCTGATTCAAATTAGCCTCAAAGAGATTTGCTCACCTTGCAATCAAGTAGAAGTACTTTTACTCTGATTCAACTTAGCTACAAATACATTTACTCGCCTTTCATCAAGTAGAAATACTTTTACTCTGATTCAACTTATGTACAAATACATTTACTCGCCTTTCATCAAGTAGAAGTACATTTACTCTGATTCAACTTAGGTACAAATACATTTACTCGCCTTTCATCAAGTAGAAGTAATTTTACTCTGATTCAGCTTAGGTACAAGTACAGCATTCATGGTTAATATACTTCTATGACCATGTTCTTAGTACCTTTGAATTTCGGCGACCTCCTCCAGGTCGTGGCTCAAGATTCTCCTCTTGGGCTCAAGTTCTGTTGACCCCTAACTAACAAACATGACCCTGAGGCTGAGATCAAGGTCATGAAGACAAGTTTAAAAACTGGTCAAACAATAGAGCCCAAAAATACATGTTTGAGAAAGATCTACGACATCTGATGTTCATGGACTTTTCCTTTTTTTATTTAATAAACAATGTGCCTGATTATGACCACACTATGAAGTGTAGTATTAGTGTAGTCAAACGTTAGTATAACCTAATACACAGTAAAGGTATTTGGATGATAAAATAATTACTCACTTCAGATATAGAGAAGAAAGGTTATTTAGCTCACAGCAAAATGCAGTCCATGTCAAGACCACAGTGGTCAAGCTATGTGTGTTTTGGAAGCTACCAAGGTTCTGTCCAAATATAGACGCTCACCTTATAGACCTGCCACCCAACACTGCAGCGCTGAAAGAAGAAGACGCCCCGTCATCTCATCCACTGCCGGCATGTCAGCAGCTTCCATCAAGGTTTTATGAATCCACTTCATCACTTAGCTTTGTATTTAGAATCAAATTGTTACAATATTAATGTGCACAGTAATGTTTACACGTTATTTAATATGAAAATAGCTTTAAATAGCTTTAGAATCCTAATCTTAAAATACATGTCAAACTCAATACTAAATTGGGCTTATTATTTTTATTTGAATTTTCGTTTTTAAGGGATTTTTATGACTCTGAAAATGTTAAAAATAAATCTTGAATTAACTTTTTTTCATGTTATTTTTTTTTTTTACATAGTTTGTCATCAAAAATGGTTTGTTTAATTCAATTTCAATGGTTTAGATTATCAGATATGCAGTTCAAGATATTTTTCTCTTCTTACTATAAATGTATGAATTTTTCTCATCATGTTAAGGATATTAACTTCAACCCCTCTTTCTTTTGGCTTGAAGGGTCAAGAGGACACTGAGGAGTAGACTCTACACTGTGTTAACTTTCCTTCTTTTTTAAAAAAAAATCTGGATGTAATTGCATTCAATATTTTGCAAGTAGAGTTAAATTATCAGTTATATAATAATATAAAGAATAATATTCTAAGGCAATGATTTTTAATAAAAAACGAATTTATCTCCCAAAAATAGGCATACATTGCCAGTTATAGCCAGCTAAATAAATATGAAAGGCACTGTGATTGACCTGGATTGAATTTTTACAACTGACCCACTCAAGTAGAAGAACTCACATTTCTCCGATCCTTAAAACTCTTCACTGGCTTCCAGTTTCTTTCAGGATCAACTTTAGATCCTTTAGATACTTTCAGATCTATTCATGGTCAGGCTCCTCCTTACATCAGTGATCTGATCCAGCCTTACACCGCAGCTCGGGCTCTGAGGTCTGTGGATCAGAATCTACTGATGGTTCCTCACACACAGTTCAGGACCAGAGGAGAGAAATCCTTCCAGGCTGTTGCTCCTAAGCTTTGGAACGATCTTCCTCTCTCTTGATGGATCTACTGACTCCTTCAAGAAACATCTTAAGACCTTTTTATTTGTTCAGGCTTTTCCTTGATTTTCTGGAACTCCTGTTGTGTTATCAGTTTTATCTTGACCTTAAAGTATATACTTTATTGAATATTGTTTTGATTGTTTAAGCGCTTTGTGACCCTGGTCTGGAAAAGCGCTATACAAATAAAAATTACTTACTTACTTACTATAGATTAATGGATGGATTAACAGATGGATGGATGGATGGATGGATGGATGGATGGATGGATGGATGGATGGATGGATGGATGGATTGATAGATGGTTGATGGATGGATGGATAGATTGATAGATGGTTGATGGATGGATGGATAATGTATGGATGGATGATAGATAGATTAATGGATAGATGGATGGTATTCGGATGTATTTCAAATGAATGTCAGGATCAACAGGAAGTTTGAATCTAATATTGCGCTTTGTGACCCTGGTCTAGAAAAGCGCTATACAAATAAAAATTACTTATTTACTTACTTACAATCCCACAGAAAAAGAAAACTCTAAATCCAGGTACCTTTGATTTAGCCTTCTTGCTCTGAGGGTCATGTAGTAACCACTTTATTACTTATATCATGATAATAATAATGTATAATTCTCGATTTAGTAACACGTGTTTTCTAATGAACCATTATGAGAGAACCAGCAACTCTTCTGTGCATTTAAAAAAAAAAAAAAGTGTGTATTCTTTGCTGTCATCTTCCCTCACCTCCCTCCTCAGCACCTTTTTGGAAAACTTTTAGAAAAGTCTTTCCTCTCGCGATAACAGCTGCAGCCGCCATATTCTGTCACAGTATTTTGATTCGTATGTGCTGGAAGTGAGGAAAAAGAGAAAAGTGGGGAGGGGGGGGCGAAGAAGCCGACCTGTCAAAAAGATAGCCCCGTGTCTGTGACAAAAAAAGGCCCGAGGATCGCGGTCTCTCTCTCTCTCTCTCGCTCTCTCGCTCTCTCTCGCCTAGACCTCTATTTCCAGGCCACGTAAGGCTTCGGAGGCCTCGGTGAAGCGGACTCTTCGTGTGGCGGGGAGTCGCTGCTCGAGTCTCGGCTTCATCTCTCGCAGCCACTCGGCCCTACCGGAGGATCCGGCGGCGGCGGCGGTCTCGGGTGTTCAGAAGGCGGCCCGGGGAGCGGCGGCGACGGGAAGGTAAAAGCTTAAAACACCCCTTTTTTTTCTTCTTCTAGTTCACTTTGAAACCGAAACGTCTTTTTTTTTTAAACTGTGGCTGTGTTTGTTCAGGAAAAATGGAGACAAGAAAAAGTTTTCACTAAAAGTTTTTGTCCACAGCTAATCGGCTAGCTCTGGGTTAGCTTGAGTTTGAAAGCTCTGCAAAGACGGCAAATAACCGGATAATAAAGTTAAAAACAATAACTAAACATTAGCGTACGAACCTCTTGAGTAAAGTTCGAGTGACTTTTCACATTTAAAGTCATTTTATCTAGAGTTTAAAGTGACAGACGCTACATGTTTTGTAGCCTGTGTTAGGCTAGTTTTTCCATTGAGTTTAAACGTCCGAACAGTAGTCGTGGATGGAAACGTTATATCACTAAAATATTTGCCAGGCATGGTAATGAAACTTGAATAAGCAAAGACCACTTGCTAACTTCACATCTCTTTGGTGTCTTAAGTTTAATTTTTTCGAACAGCAAAAGTGCCACTTTTAAAACTACACGAATCTGTTGAGCTGATATAAAAACTGTATTATTGCCTTTGGTTCATTGTTTTTATCCTACAGTTGTGTTTCTGAGGTTCAACTGTGACTTTTCCTCAAATGAATAGAAGCAGACAAAAGCTCTTGTGGTGGATATTTGTGTCACTTGAGGGTGTTTGACAGATGAGGGATCAGATGTTTGTGATTCGTGGAAGTTGTGCTTGACACAGATAACAACCATATCTCAGTCCGGTGCTGTTGTTGAGACAACATCACAAACCCTGAGACAACCTGACATTATCTGATGGTGAAGGGTTTTCTTTTTCGAGTAATGCTTTCAAGACACCGAAAACCGGAAGACGCAGGTTGCAACAGTTGACCTATTTACTCAAGCTTTGTTGTTGTGCCGTGTGATAGTCATAGTGTTGTTCTGTGAGTGTTCAAGGATTTCTCCGGCATGTCAGCACGTATGCAGTGACATTTTTTTGTATATCGTGTTCTATTCCTCTTTTATTAACTCCATTAGTTTGTATATTGTTGACCAACCTATGCAAGTTTTTGGGAATTGTTTTAGGGCTCAGTCTAATCATGATAAAAAAATAAATAAATCAAGAATTTCTAAATAAATATCAATATGTTGTTGTTTGAATTATTATGTATTTTATGTGCTTTATGTTACATCGTTAAATCTGTAAAATAAAAATCAATAAAAAAGTAAAAAAAATGTCGTGAATATGTTACAGTTAACCTACTTACTTCTACTACATTTTGCAAAAACTAGTCAGAATTTGGTGTAGTTAACAAAATTACCACTTACATTTTCTACCCTGATACACACAGTTTAATAGGGTTAAACTATGTTGATGTTTTTTCAGTAATTACCTCTCTATTCAAATATATTTAGCTTACCTGTAGAAAAAAAATCTTAATTCAATTTTTTAACTAACAACTGTTTTGCAGACAAAAAGTTTTTTCAGTAATTACCTCTCTATTCAAATATATTTAGCTTACCTGTAAAAAAAAAATCTGAATTCAATTTTTAACTGACTACATTTTATGGCATTTCATTTTTGAAAAAACAACAATTTGTTGAAGAAAAAACCCTTAACTTGCAAATAATTTGGTAAACACAGCTTTTTTTGTTGTTGTCATTCAATGGTTTTTACAAGCCAGGCTTCTGGTTTTACCCTCTTCCTCTGATCTCTTGCTCTTTAATCTGTGCTCAGCTGTTCAGAGACATTTGGAGTTTATTGACCACTCTCTGAAACATCACTGCTCCGTCTTCCTCAAGAGTCAAACCAGGAACCCATCACGGCTATAATCCTATCATTCATTGCATGATTTTTGCTTTTCTTTATATGTAGTCAACATTGTACCTCCTGACCAATAAGCTGCCATGACCAACTGTTTATAGGTGCAGACCTCTAACTTAAACCATGTGTGCATTTAGCTAGCCCAATATGTTGCTAGGAGGTCTTGCTGGTTTGCTAGTCTGTAGAGACTTTGCAACAATTGCTCTGAGCATCTGCGATGGGTCCTTAATCGGGATTTCATAAAGGATCAAGCAGTCATGCATGTGGCATGTTGCTAATTTACTGTGTTTTGGTCTTATGTAGTGTACGCTACCAGGATACATTGTACACTGTAAGTAGGTACACGGTTCACGTCTGAGTATTCATTCATATGGACAATAGAAAGACGAATATCACGAATAATATGATCACAAAAACCTGTTCGAAACCTTGTATTATAATTGACAATATGCTGTAGCTAACCAACGGGTCGTGTATTTTAAGAGGTATTATTCGAGGTGAAATTATTCCAAGCAAGTTTATTTGGATGTAGGACAGAAACGCTTGTTGTTGTTCGTGCTGTGTCCGAGAAACAATATTAGCTCCTGGTTCCAGGTCCGTGTCGGCGTCGCTTCTCCGTTAATGTTTCCGCGTCAACTTGAGAGAATGTTCTATCAACATGGCTTTTTTTTTTTACTGTACTTGAGCTGTCAGGTAGAAAACAAAGATTGCTCGAGGCTCCATCATTTGATGCCAACTTCTGCACGGTTTAGAAGAAGACTGTGCTTTTTAACCCTCCCCCACTGCAGGAAGAGAGGCTCTCATTGGAGCCCCCTCCCCCGTCCAGCTCCCCTGACTTCTCCGCTTTAAATGGAGTCCTACATTAGACATGGTGCTCTCTGTCCTGCTCGGTTCAAAGGTTACATCGCCTGCATCTTTGCTGACTTTTGCAAAGTTCACCACCAGTCCTGCTGTGTGCAACATGACTAATAACGGCAATCATTTAACAGGAACATTCATTACAAGCATCGTTTAATAAATTATATCACATTTTTTTATTGGTTGTGTTGTAAACAAAACCGGATTTTTTTTTTGTGGTGTCGGCACAGAATAAAAGAATGAAATTATATAACACACAAAATAAGCAATAGAAAAACAGAACCAATGTTTTTACCAGGTGGTTACTTTTATCATTTGGTGCTGTTATTATCATATAGTTTTTACGTCCTCCAAAACTGTGATACTACGCTTCTATTTTATTTTTTCTTAGTTATATATGGCTATTATTGTTAGGCTTCAAATTCGGTTCCATTTATTGTTAAAAAAAAGGCAATAAAACTGGATCTTGATAATATAAAGGCAACTGCTTGTTCTACATTGTGATGTTATGTCATTTTATTTGATCATACATCTACAGTTTTCAGAAAATTAATTTACTTGTATAACACTTAAAGAGGACGTAAACTATCCATAATGATGAAAGGGGATAAAATAACTCTTACTCATAACTAGTTTGAGAGTATTGCTGGCACAATTTTCAGCAAACTTGGAACATAATTTATAAATATCTGCTTAAAGTCACATTAGATCAATCATAAGACTGCTCAGAAGGTTTATAACTGCAGGGATTAGATTAAAAATGAAAAATAGAAACGGTCAAAAGTTGTTTTTATTCAACATTAACTATAGTTTTCATTATTTAATCATTATATAGTCTATGATTGTTTTTCTTTCAGTGTCATTGAAATGTTTTTCTGTAGTATTTCTCAACAACGCTCTTCCTGGTTGTTACGCACACACAGCCACTAAAAGACTTTGGTTCTCGGATAAAGGCAGTTTATGTTTTGTGATTCACATTCATGGGGGTGGAGAATTTACCACATTTTTATGGTGCCGTCTCATCCTGCTTCTGCTTTTTTAATTTAAGCTGTTCACTATAGAGTGTTGCATAGATTTTTATATTTGTTGTACTATTTTAAATCTTGCACCTGGAAGATACATGGAAGTGGAACAAACTGCTCAGTGTGAAATACATTTATAACGGGAAAGTTGTTTTTTCAAATGGTTCTGGATGTTGTTAATTAAGCAAAGAAGTGCAAGTTGATGGTAAATTGCTCGGCACATTAAGTAAAATACAGCAAATTTGATGATTCAAAGAATGCAAGACAAAATGGAAATCTTCTATTGCCTGATATTGTTACTTCTTACACAGAGAAATTATGACTTTATCTTGGCCTCTGTGGCAGTGTAACTGCAATAATTACTTTCTCGGGTAAATAGTACACCATTTACTAGAGTTGTCAGAATACCAAAATCCCACTAGTCGATACCAACATCAAGAATTTTTTTTTTATGCGTTTTGATATCGTGGACGTCTGTAATGAGTGTTACTAAAGTGTCTTGCTTGATCAAATAACAGAGCGTGTGTTTGTGACACAAGTCATAGCAAACTGAAATTCACTGACCTTGAACTCTCTAAACAAGTCAGGATGTCTATCAAGTGTTTGTTGGTCCAACGTGTTTCCCCCTTTGGTTTCCAAACTTCAGAGACACGTTTGAAGGTTTTTGAGGGTTAATAGTTGCTCCACATCATTCCGCCTCAAATCTAGAGTATTTTCAAATGCGACTTTGACTGACAATTGAAAAATAAGAAGTGTCTTGTTTCACTTGAATTAGCAGAAGCTGTTGTTTTGAAGATGGCAGAAGGTCTTCTTCGGCGCTCACAGAGCACGTATGCCTAGACTGTCCTCTGACGGTTCCAACAAAAACTTGTGTATTTACGGTACCAAAACAACCCTATATCTCATTATTTTTTGCTTGATTCGGTTCTTGTGACATCCCTACTATACACCAGTCCTATAAGTGCTGCCCGAGGACCACATGCCTTTTAACTGGACTTATGTGGCCCCCATTCGGTTAGAGTTAAAACTATTCATTTATCAATTTTTTCCTTCCTTTCATTTGTCTTTTTTTCATATCTCTGGACCATCAAAGTGAATTGAAAAACCTTATTTGAACAAGTTTATCTGTATAATCATCACATATTTTGTTCATAGTTCCTTTATTGATGCACTGCAATGTATATACAATTAAATAATATACAATTAAATAACTTTACCTTTTTTAAGTTTTCTTTTATCGTTTATCATTGAGAAAAAACAGTTTTGCCATCATATTTAGGCCTTTGTTCATAGTCACATGGTAACCACTATAATATTAATTTGATTCGATATTAATTAATTGGCCACCTATGCTATAAACTGTATAATACAGTCGGTAACCAAATGTTTAGGTGTTGCTGATAATCCACTAATGTACTAAAGAACCTCTTTAACTGAACTTCCTGTTTACTTACCAAACACACATTTCTTTAAGATGTTTTTTTTTGTTCAAGGATAATCTGCATGGATATTTCATTTATTAGAGATAAAACAGTGATTTGATAACTGATTCTCTAACACTTCACAGTGGACTGAGGCTCAAAATTGTAAAAGAAAGTTTGCTATTCAAGACATAACAACAGTTTTCTGCTTTTAAACAGAAGCCGCTGCGGCTGCTAGCAGAAAAGCAATCTAAAATTACCACTGTAGCTTCTCTTTGGTCCAAATACTGTTCATGTCAAATGATGCCCCCGAGTCAACAAGAAGAAAAGGACGATTCAGCAAATCTCAGAGCTTCTGCCAGAGAACTCAAAAGAATGCAGCCATTGCAAAAGATACAGACACGTTGTTATAGTTTCTGTGTGTGCATGTTACAGTAAAATGTTCAAGACGGCTACTGAGTTCAATGAATAAATGCCTTTTATCTAACCCAGATAAGGTTGCTGACTAAGTGCCGTAGTACTCGGGCTGTGTGAAGTATGAATTTGTAGCTTCAAATAGCTTTTTAAATTATAGGAACTCTTGCATTACCCATAATGACAGTGTGAACACGGTTCAAGGTTAATGAATCCCCTTGCACTTGTAAATCAAGCACTAACAAAGCAGATTAATTAAAGATTAGCTCCTCTTGCTAATGAAGTGTTTCTTAAGTTTCCGTTACAGAGGTCGGTCTGTGAAACGGGATAGTAGCAGAACCATCAATTAAGTGAATATAGTGGAGTTCCACGGCCAGCTCCCTTTGGATGTAGCATTTAAACTAATTGGAACCAGAAATCCAACAGGCATGTTTCTAGAGACGGCATTGCATTTATTCAGACACTTTATAAGTAAACTGTAAAAGTAGAATTTTAATTTCCATTATTTTTTTCCCTTTGGTGTTTCATTAGTTGAGATGCCTATTGGCATTCATTTAAATTGTCAATATAAATTACTGTTGATAAACATTAAGAAAATGAGGTTAGCTGTGATGTGTATATAATGTATACAGCAAATTTTTCTGAATGGCCAGATTTACAACATTGAGGGATTCATTCAAATTGAATGCCGCATTAATGACCCCTCAACCGTTTGCATCACTGACTCATCTCGTATCTGAACTTCTCTTCTTATTTTAACACACATCCCTTCAATTAAAGTATCTCTACATGGATTTAATATTTGGTGCATTTGACATAAGACATCTATATGCTTTAAGATGAATTTAAAGAGATTCTAAAATGATTGTCACTTTTTAGTTCTGTCAGAAAACGCAGCTTTGTTTTAAGCAATATAACATTTTGGCAAATTTGCACTGAGCACATAGAAGATGTTGTTTTTTAAGTATTCCACTGGTGCTGCTGCTGATATTTAAATCTTTAATTTTTGCTGCTTTAAAATGTATCATTTATTTTCTCACGGGGATTTAACTTAATCGGACAGATCTTACCAATGTTGAGGATATAAACTCTTCTTGGTGACAAACCTCGTGCCTGTTTGAGCAGAAGGCATGAAACCCAAAGTGAAAGGTAAAACGTGTTCTGGCTTTCTTTAATCCAGCTGCAATTCTCTCCATATGTGGCAAGCTTTTTTTTAAAAGACATAATTACACCTCGCTGCTGTAGTAATGTTTGAGTAACGAGTGGTTGTGTTGGCTAACAAAGAGGAAACTTGTTCATTGCAGTATACAGTAAACAAGGGATGTGAAGACATGATGTTAACACTTTTGTGTAGCGGATGAAATATTCTCCTTTTCTCCCCCTTCTACAGACCTTGCATGAATCTCAATTAAAATAATAATGTTTGGCTTGTGACCCAGTGATTCTATAAATTGTTAATAGTACTTAATATTACTGTAAAAGCTGTAAAAGGAGTATATAATTTTATTTAACTTTATCAAGGAATTAGCTTTAAGTGTAGCTCAACCATTATTGTTATTATGAACAAAGAGTGCGTTACAAAACACTGAACTTTGAATCATTTGTCTTCGCACACATGAAACCCACACACATCCTAATCCACTGTACATGAAACCCGCATACTCACATGTTCTACATTATATTTGCTTTAAGTGTGTACATTAAGTGTTTAAGGTTTTAATCAAAAGAATATGCTGGATTTTCTTTTTGTTGTTTCAGGCCAAGTTGAAGTTAAGGTGCCTTTTTAAAAGGCAAAAACAAAAACACATGACAGACACTAAACATGCCCCGCAACTGAGCAAGTACTAATGTATGTACTGTAGTGCGCTTTTGTCGTTGTCTAGTGTTACAACAAATGTCAAGCATACATTTGTAAACTAGTGCAGTGGGTCCTGGTTCTGTCCAGTCATCTGCAGAGTTCCGTGTTCATTCTTAATATTTCATTGTTTGCTTACCTGGCGTCAGACCTTCGAAGCCAGCCAGAGTTGTTGACATAGCCTCTCCTGGATAAATATTAAACATTCTTATGTTGAATCGGCTCAATGATAATCCATACTTTTATCTCCACAGAGAATTGTGATGCCAGGCATATTACGAATGACGAACATTCTTAACATTTGACTAATGTCTGTTATTGTTATTGTTGCTATAACTTCCTTTTAACCGTTCAGTTATATTATGAGTTTAGTTTGAGTCACTTTGTCTAGATTTAAGTTCTCCATTAATTGAATGCATAGAACTTGTCACATGGATACCCTTTTTTAAGGTTTAGTCTAATTGAAGTTTGCTAAAAATGAATTGTAAGTTGTGACCTAGTGAGCTAATACTGGTTTAAGTTGTCCTGCCTACTACACAACCCTACTTTGGGATATCAGGTGAAAAAGTACAAAATATAATTATGTGGTTTTAAAATTGTAATTAAAAGGTTTTCAAATTCACCTTTCACTATTTATTTAGTTTTTATTTAATTAATGTTTGATAACATTCAGCTTGATTTTTAATATTTGATAGACTTCAATTTTTTTTCTTGTCTTCTGGTAATAAACAGGTTTTCAGTGTAGTATTTTACTTGTTTTAGTTAATTTTACAACTTTGCTGCTGAACATCATAAAGATGTCTGGATTATGCTCTAATTCAATTGAATTGTCCGCGATCCATCATCTTCAGTTTTTGAAATATCTCTGAATGAAAGGACAGTTACATTTTTAAGGAACTTTATGTTCAATTCATCTCAGCTCTGCCACTTTTATTGGCCTTTTTCCCCCTTTATCCATGTTCTAGTGACACCTTTTCCCCTGTGGATTTCTGACCCCTCTGACCCTGCACAGAAAGTATCCATTTGGTGTCATACAGGGACTGCTCTGTCCTTCATCATCTCTCCAAAGGCCTGCACACAGTCTTTCATCTCTCAGCTTTTTGCTCTTGGTAATGATGGGGAAACACTTTGATCTGGCCTTCTATCAGTAACAGTCCAGGTCTTTGGCTCTCATGCTCCCTCTCTGTCTCTGAAAACATATTGTCAGGGTGTGGTGGACAACCAGTCCACCCGGCTGAAAAGTTCCTGTTTGTTGTGGTTAAGCTCTGCCAAGGGCAACTGCTTGTGTGGGTCATAATGAAATTCTTGTAGCAGTAGTGGTCTTTTAAATCACATCCTAGAATGACCCATGTTTTTGTCAAACATTTGCACACTCTTGAGTTTAAACACCTCATTTGACCGATTTGAAGGATGCCGTCTCAAAGAGTGAGTGGTGGCACAGAGAACACATCACAGCTGAGACTCATTCATGGGCCGGATCCACACACAAACTGTCTCTTTATAAATGGAAGTGAGGTTTTTTTTCCTCTTGTGTAGAAATCTTTTAACTTGTGATCCATATACATTTCTATGCAGAGATAGAAAAGGGACTTGTTAAGACAAAACTAACTGCAAATCATTCCTATCCAGGAGAAATTGATTAAAAGAAAAGTTGTATTATTGAGTACTTCGTCCTATAGAAAAGCACTCTCCAACATTTTTGGATGTAAATGTTGGTTTATAACTAGTATTATTATTATTAAGTATATACTGGCAACATAGTTTACTTGTGTACCAACTTTCATCAATGGCTTCATTATTGCAAAATTGCTGTTCTGGCAAGAAGAAGGGCAGAAAACTCACAAAAAGGCAGGTTTGGATATGCTACTTCGTTGGCTACTCGGGTTACTAACATTCAAATTTGAACTAAAATGGAAATACCTTGGCAGGCTGATATTAAAAGTTTCTGGCAAAGGTGAGTGAGAATGTTTTTTCTCCACCCAACTACTAATAAAGAGGCACTGCTTCACCATTGCCATTTTACTCGCATAAAACCTGTTTCACAATAACTGTGAAATTGCTTCTTACTCGATGCAACACAAACAGTTAACATAAGGTAGGAGTTGTTGTCAAAGGCTGCTCATAGGGTTTTCAGATTATTAATTCCATCCTTTCCTGCCTTTGTGCCATTCTAAATACAGACATATATACATCACAACCCAATGTACTGCACATGTTTGCAGAGGTTAAACTGACAAAATTTTTCTTTGGATTATCCTTTAAATAGCATAATGGCAGCAGCAGAGTAACGATAGAAAAACAAATGAAAAATTTGCCTATTATTAAAAGAGGTGGATCTGAAGTCTTGTTGGTTTAAATGTCAAGTAACGCTTTAAAACTTTAATTTTACTTACCTTAGGCAGATTACTGATCTGTATTATACACCTTGCTTTTTAGACAGCAAACATGGCTGCAGGTCTGTATTTCACTGAAAGTTAAATTATATTTTTATTATCATAAAAACAACAAAACCAACCAACAAGGTGAATTGTTAAAAAAAATTGCTTTTATAGTTATCTGCTATAACACTAATACATTTTGTTTTTATATTGTGAAAGTGAAGTTGAAAGCTGTGTAATTATAAAGTTTATATCAAAAGTTATTGGTGTTAAAATATCAGTTCGTCAATTTATGTTAAGTAGATCCTTTTAGCATGACTTGAATGTTTCAAGATGTTTTTTTTTATGCTGAATGGCATCTAAGCAGCAGAAGAGTCACGTGACTTGGCTGCTATTTGTCTTTTGGTTGGCCTCAAGGTGGGGAATGATACTCTGAACAGCTGCTGGAAGCATTTCCGGCTGAGGGCTAGCTTTGTTGCCAAGCACATGGAAGACCACGGGTGCAGAGAAGCAGATGAGCATCCATAATTTAAACTTTTTTATCCATTAATATAAACATCAGCCTCATCTTTGACAGACATTTTCTCATACGATTGTGCAAAATGAAGTATAATTTTATGCCGTGATTAGAGGAGCATTCAATAGCATGTCAATAAAATAACTAGACTTTAAGGTAACTTTTTAAGTGTAAAAATACTTACCAGAAACCATGGTCCACCGATAAAGAGTAGTAAAACATCTCAGTTTTGCAGTGTGACCTGAAACCCAGCATTGGAGTGAACTGGTGGAATGGGCTGACCGAACACAGAACCGCTGCTAATGTCCCGCTGTCTCTGGGCCTCAACGAGCATGATGACATACAGTAGGTGCGTTTTATAAGGCATCAAAGGGCGAAGATTTGGCCACTGCATACTTGGCATGTCATCGCTAAGCGCCTCAGAGCAAGTCATCTCATTGTGTTCAATTGGCCGTGTTGAGAGACGCCGCTGCCACCCAGGCCTGTAGTTGCTGTCAACTAAAGGCTCAACATGTTGGCTCTCAGTCCAGCGCTGTTTTATGAGGAAAATACTGGCGTTGGCATCCATGTAAGCTGTGAAAATGGGGTTACTGTGAGGTACATCCTATACACAATGGCTATAGTTGTATAGCCATATTGAAAGACCGATTACCTGGGTGCCAGGTTGCAAAGATTACATTTTCATTGGTTGCCATGTTAACCTTTTAATCGATACTGAAGTGTGCTTTCTGGTGTCTCAGCAAGATGGGCCTGGAAAGGCTTGAAAGATAAGGGACGAAGTGGCATGTTTACCAGCCACCTGGTTACTATTCAGTCAATCGTGTTGATGTTTAAATTGTTTTTTTCTTTACGGTATACAAATAAAAAAAAAATGTAACCACTCATATTCTGGAAATATGTCACGTTAGCGTGAATTGCTACAAAAAGTTTAATGATTTGATATTGATTTTTACTGGCCAAGTATATTCGTCTTGTTAATGGTTGTCAGGGTATTAACTGTATGCAATTGTCTTTATGGTATGTGTTTTGCTGCCCATCCTGGCCAGGTCTCTCTTGCAAAAGAGATTTTAATCTCAATGAGACTAACCTGAATAAATAAAGGGTAAATAAAGTGAAATGAATGGTTTCCCATCGTTCACAATGGGAAATCAAGTCTCTTTTTTGCATTTGTTTTAAAATATTTTGTTTGATCTTTGAAGTTTACTGCATCTTGTGTGGGACATTGTTATCTCAAAAATGTGTTGGTGTGATACTTCCTCTTGAGGCATGGCTTTGGAATGGGATTAATGTAAACTATGCTTGGTATTTTTTGCTCTGTATTTTGTTATCTCAAAGTGGGGTGAATTAAAAAAAGATATTGCTTCCTGCTTGTCTTTTTCACTGTTTTTAGGTTGTAAATACTTCATCATGATCATGAGGCAACCAAGGTTCTAGCTTATTAGGGTGCAAGCACAAGTCAGGTTCAGCATCTCAGATCAATGGTCCTTTTTTGAAAAAATAGTTCTGCAAAGCTAATGTTTTAAAGATAATTTGGAATCCATAGAAGATGATAATTCCATTCATCTCTTGTACCACTGTTTGTGGTTCTCCCCAATATATTGTGGTGTGTGGAACATGAACCAGCTGTGCTTTGAGGATCTGAAATTGTACTTCATGAAAAATGCTCTTGACGTGTTTTTGTAACAAGAACGAAATGACACATGTCTCGATTTTGAAATTTGCAACGCTTATTACAAGTTTTCTGTGGAAATTGAGAGACGCATAACTCACGTCATGTGAGTGAATTAATACCTATAGCCTATACACAACATGTATCAAATTCGGACAGAAATATTTTACTAAAATGTTGATCAGATGATAGCTTTATGTATTTTCTGATGCGAGTGAGGAAAGTTTGGTGGGTTAGGTTGGGCTATTAAAGTGTCAAGAGTCTCACTCAAAATGCAGGGTAGGATTTATTTATTCTTAAATTTGCATCCACAGGCACACAAGACCAGAATAAAACAACCCAAATACCAGTAAAAGCTATGCATAAAATGTTTTTTTTTTACCATTGGTAAGTGACTCATCACTGTGATCCTTTACCTACTAGTAATCGCCCTTTAAAAAAATGTATTTGGGCATTTTCTGCTGATATCTTTTCTGTTCAGCACATGGAGTCTTCTCTCTGAATAATATAGACCTCTGTCAATGTCTTTTTTGTCTTTTTGTATTATTATGTCAACTTGTGTATAAATAGGACACTGGCTGCAGGGATGCCTAAGCTAACAGCTAACCAGACCTACAAGCTATCTTTCATGCGAGGTACTCTGCTGTGTTGAACTTATAGATTATTCCATACTTGCTCTTCGCAAGCATTTGTTGGGGCTTGTCAACCGGCAATTAATGTTCCCAAAATGCTGGCAAAAAAACAGCATTGCTGTTGAGCGTAGAAACCGTCATGCCAGACGCTTGTTTTTTCCCCTTTAGCGTTTGCATCTCTGGAGAGAAGATCTGCTCCCACCCTCTTTTCTTTAATTCAGATAAACGCTAAATATTCCAAACAAAAAGATTAGTGGTTTTGGATAAGACACTTAAAGTCTGTGAGGGTTTCTATTTTGGTCTTGACATATAATGCCTGAGGAAAGAGAAGCAGGGTTTGCAGGGACTGTTTTCTTATATAGGTGCAATGTTGTAGTTTACATTACAATGTAATGTACTATTCCATCCAAACACCAAAGCAAAATATTAAAAATTCTACGCTGCCAATATTTCTAGATGCATATCTTTTTTGTCTCGTTGTTATCTCTGTCATTCCACAGAATTTGTGCTTTTTTAACTAAATATAAAAAATGCAGGTCGCCATGACATCGAAAGAGTCCCTCATGCTTGTTTCATTACTGGCAGCTCAGTGGTTTTAAACAAGCTTCTTGTGCGATCCTGTTTGTGTGCAGTTTAGACTTTTATCCGCTGAGACTTTGTGGATAAATTTGAATATAATTGTTTATTCATGCACAGTTTTTGTTTTTGCCTGTAAAGACTGAATTGGCTTTGGTTTCACTTAGATTTGAGACAACTTTGCTAAAACTATTGTTGTTGTTTTCAGATTTCACATGTAACAAATTAAATGTCAATACAATTGATATAGCTGTTTTTATTCTTGCAATCTCTCTGTAAATAGTCTTATTTTATTGTCTAATATTTTATTTTGTTTATATTTTAGTTAAAATGTATTTAAACTTTCCTTTAAAAAATATTGTTTATGGTATTTTAAGTATAACAAGTTATATTAAATCTAAAATAAAGTAATGGCTAGTGTGTTGTCTGTCAGCAACATTTGTAGTTTTACAGTTTAACCCTGACCTCATTAGGGACACATAAAAACAAATGGCCACGTGCAACCCATCGGCTACACTGTGCCCAGGGAGTTAAACAAGAAGATGAACCGGGATGTTCCCATTTATTAACAGGATGTTGCCTGGAACATATCAGTCTTCAACCAGCCCCAACACGAGTTAAGTAATGATGCATCTTGGGGCTGAACTCCAGTACTAGTTAAGTTGCTCTGCAGAAGCGGTTTTTGGAGATATTTTTCAATCCATTCTGTGCTAAATCTTCTGTTATCATCGTCGGTGAGAGGGTCTAGCATTATTATAACATTATTACTTACCCTAAAAAGAAGATTGTGTTCCGGATAAACTAAACTAAAGTCTTCACAGCTCTTTGATAACTCAGTCATTATTTATGGGTAAATGGGTCAAAAGTGGGTCAGAATGGCTTGAAGGGCTAAATCTGGCCAGTGGGCCATAAGTTGAAAAGCCGTTCTCTACCCAATGTCTGAGCTTTAAACTCTGATATAACAAGATCAATAATTTGTCTTTTGTCAGCAATACCACAGATCTGCATAAACTTAACAACAAATCGGTACAAATGTATAAACATTGGTTTTAAGGTTTTAAATTAAAATTCCTGCAGCCATTGTCCAGCTTTCTTCACTTATTTACTTCACAAAGATAACTGGTATTTAAAGAATAGTTATCATTAGTATCATATGCTAATGATTAAGTGATTGATAGTGGAATGAGAGATCAATAAAAAGGTGATTATGTCTCAGTAAAAGTGTCTCGCTTGCAAACGGCAACAGGTGAAGAAGGGAGTCAGGCTTTGTGATCGAAGGCACACATTTGTTGTAAGAAGCTGCTGAGCTCATCATGTTGTTGCCCACAGAAATTTAGTGTTGGAAGGAAGGGGGAGGAGAGGAAGACAAAAGTAGGAGGGGAGGCTGGAGTCTGCTTGTACTTGAACGTGCACACAGAATAACAAGCTGCTGCAAGTGACAGCTAAACCTACCCTTGTGAATGTGCTCTCGCTGCCCTCCCTGGATCCTGCACTGACACAACTAACAAGCTAGCATTAGCCCTTATGTACTGTGTTTGTACAAAACACAAACATTGCATTGACTGCGCAGGAGGGAGGTGCTCCTATGTGATTCCTAGACCTCCCAGTTTTCCCAACTTTCCTCTGGGAGGAGTTGGTCGACCTGGGGAACTGGTGCCCTTGCCTGCTTCCAATCAACAACCAGCTGCAGGCTGCGGTGCTGAAGAATTTTTGATTTCCTGCACACACACACCCACAACCACTACATACACACACACACACACACACACCTACACACACACAAACTCCTGTTTTCAAAGTGGGCAACTGAAAACTGAGCAGACTTTCTCTCACAGAGGATCCCGACTCTCTGTGCACACTGAGGCACGTTTGAGTACAATTTGGGTTCTTCAAATAAAATGAGGTTTGCTCTGTTCTGGAGATGTTTCCTGAAACAAAAGAACTCCCTCACACTGTTTGAAGCTCTGTGCAACCTTTTTTAGATCTGTAGTCTTACCTATATTCTGCTTGTTTTTCCAGCACAGGCCGTAGTGTTTTTGCTCAGTGGAGAAACGATTGTGTCGTTTTGACCTGCTTCAAGTTTCCATTGATGACACGGTCGCAGTTTATCTTGTGGTTTATGTTATTTGGACTTTAATAAGGTGGGAAAACACTTTGATTTCATTTGTGATCGCTCTAAAAGCTCTTTTGTTAAGACTTTTCTTTTACGTTAAGTTTCCAGGATTTCTACTAGATCATCTCAAGACGTTCAGTCCTTTGCATAACAACACATTGGACATTAAGGAATCAGAATAATTTCAATTCCTGACTTCCATATATTTAAGTTAACTGTCAATTAACTTAAACATATACTGTACTTCCTGTACTTCTAAAGATAGTCATCTAAATTTTTACGACTTAACAAGTCATTTTCTAGCTTCAAAATGAAAGAATACTGAAATAAAAGGTTTATAAATATAAGCATATGTATATAAGGTTTATCTAAAGGTGCTTTACAAATAACATTTACTTGCTTACTTACTATCTATCAATAAAGTTGTGGTTAATTTATTTGACGTAGAAAACCATTTTTAGTCTTAAAATCATATTCTATTCTTAGATTTTTGTTTCAAACATGAAAATCGGACTATATATTTTTGGGGGCTTTTGTAGTCATGACATTGTCAGCCAGTATTAAAGGCTGTTCAACTAGTGTTACAAGAATTCACCCACAATACTGATGCTGCTGTTACCTTTATTTGTTCTTTGGAATACATTATAAGTGTGCATCGATCAACAAGTGTCTGTCGTACAATTGTCATAGTTGTTGATGCCACACACTGTCATTGCTTTTTTTATTGTGAATACTGTGTACTGTACTTGTGTTTTTGTTCATTTGAAAAGTATTTTATGTTGGCACAACAAATATTAAGAAATACTAATTAGTATGTTAAATTAGTTTAATGATTTGTTGACCGATGCTAGGTCACGTCTAGTTCAGGCTTATGTTTTCAGGAGCCCAGTCAGCTGCTTTCTGTTCATTCCCAGACTGAACACGGTGTCCCTCGACCAAAACTGGTTCTCAGACTCCTGTCCTTGATAATAAAACAACATTTGTCAAACAGAGCTTACAGTAAATTCATCCGAACAGTTATTTATTCATCTCTCCAGAGTCTCCTAACAGCTGTCAAAGAGAGTCATCTTCACCATTTTAACCATTTAAAGATTCATTCTGAAATAAGTCACTCGTTTCCATTACTTAAATATGTTTTGTACAGCTAATTAGTTAGCTAGTACATTTTTGTGCATTAAGAAATTATTTTAAAGTTTTAATCAAACTTATAAAAGAAAACTTTTTGAGACACTTGACGCATGTGCAGAAGAATCTAGTCTTGGTTCTCGTGGTCCGACTGCTGACTTGCTGGGGCTTGTCATAATTTTCCGTTAATCAATCAGAACATCAGTCTGAAGTCAAGCCATGGGTGGTGATAGTAAAACAACTTGTTGTACAGTACTACTGAATCTACTATTCAAATGACTTGTTTATTCATTTTGTCTGTAGTTTTCGCGTCATAATAATTCGGGACAGAGTGTGTTGTGCTGATACTCAAAACAAAGTGACATCTGGACCAAACCGGTTCCATAATGGTTATGTTGCAGCAGCAGGAAATTTTTCTTTTTAAAGTATCATATTATGAATAATATTACAATAAACATATTGGCTGGTAGTGATACTTTGGTTATTCTGTGTCCATATAATAAATAATACATAAAGTATTTCACAGTGTTGATGTAGACTCGCACAAAAGCGGCTTCTCTGGAGGACTGGGTCTGATGCCAGAACCCCTCTCATCCACTGCCAATTAGTGGCTGTTATTTATTTAAACCAGCCTGACTGAGTCACAGCAGTCCGGAGCTGCAGTGTTGCATCTCTAAGCTGCTGAAGACATTTGTGCTCAAAGCTCACTGGACCATTCCAGGCATTTAAGCAATCTTTTTTTTTTTTGCAGAAAAACTGCTTAACCATTTTAAGATATTTGCAGCCAGTACAGCCTTTTTTCTTTGCAACCTCAGTTGTTATACAGCTTTTTTTGTTGACTGTTGGTCCACATGTATGCCTGTTTTAATTGGACCAGACGCTCTAAGGTGCTTTTGCTCCTTCAGGGTGAATGAGGCCATTGAATAAGCGGGGAAGGTCCAGAAACAAGTGGGCCGCTGTGGTTCAATGCTTTGGCACTCCACGCAAAATAAGCTTTTTTCTTCTGGCAGGTTCTGTTCAACTCGTGGGGAGATTGAAGACTTCTTACATCCTCTTTTTTATTGTTTTACTCTATGACATACATATAATATAATAAATATGGATAATATAATAAACATACTTGATTAGTTCTACAGCCAGTTTCTCGCCAGCCAAGTTGTTGACTTTCTTATATTTGGAAAATGCTTTTAAAATGTGTTGAGAGGTGTTTTCTGTCAGTTGAATTATGTCATAAATATTCTTCCATAACAAACTACTGCTTACCAACAGCTCAATTTCACCTGTTCGCTGTCTAGTATCTTCATGGTATGTACAGTATCTAAGCCAATTAGAAACTATGCTTATTTTAATCACCTTTATATAATCTAACAACGGCCAATGGATTAGGTAATCCTGGTTTCACTGGTAATGTCATCTGATTTGGCTGCCGTTTTTATTTGGTTCTAAAATTGAGTCCTTAGGTCTTTTTTTTTTTTTTTCCCAATGCATATGTAACTCTTGCTATCTTGATACTTTTGTAAAAACCTCTATTTATTTCTCTGTTATTTCTGTAATTTAATACATTGTGTGTCGTTTAACTTGATAAAGAACCTTTTCACATGAATTTTGATAGTTATTCATTAAAGAGTAAAAATTTGGAGAGATTACCAAAACAGTTGCAAAATTTGTCTTTATTTTAGCCATCGCTGTCGACAAGGTCTAACTCCTCCTTATGTTGTCAATGCCAGACTGATATTTTCAATAAAGACCCTTGTACAAGTACTAAACGGACACAGGGCAGATAAACACTTTTACACACAACAGTTTTACAGTTCTTGGTGACTGAACTGTTGTTGTTAAATGCCAGTGGGTTCAACATATTCAGTTATTTACCTCTGATCTAGATGTGTCTCAATGTTTTGAAAGGAATATCTTTCTGGCCCACAGGAAGCTGTTTTGAAAG
Organism: Callionymus lyra; assembly: GCF_982586985.1. NCBI lineage: Eukaryota > Metazoa > Chordata > Actinopteri > Syngnathiformes > Callionymidae > Callionymus > Callionymus lyra. The sequence goes on from NC_141830.1 coordinate 13,406,859, forward strand.
ATTGTGGTTTGACTAAACCTGTGGTTATCCAAAGACGTGACTGTGTACAATTGCACTTGAAATGCTCATGACTATTTGCTTTCCCAAGCATTCCTCCTTGTGTTTTTGGACCCCTGGCGTCGTGGCCTCGTGATAATGAAAGTAAATTGGCACCTTTCTGCTTTTTCGGAGCCACGCAGTACTGATGATAGTTGCTAGAACACAAATTGCTTAACAAAAATGCTCAACAGAGCACAAAAATAGCACAAAATTAAAACCGTTACATGTGCCTCAAATAAGAACAGCCTTCTTTAAATTTTTGTCACCAGATATTTTGAACAAGATCACCAACACTGAGCACCGAAAGCATGGTTGGGAGTCTTATTTGGAGAGTAATTAAAATTGACCCGGTTTCCTTCATCCACTTAAAATAACACAGAAACTTGAAGCTGTCAAGACTATCTTTTGAAAGATACTAAAAATAACTTTTTCTGTTTCAGGAAGATGTTCAAGATGATTGCCGTCTTCTGCCACGACTGACCCTGCGGCGTCTAACCAGAACAAGCGGTCCAAATCTGGCATCATACGAATGGCCCAGGGAAGCCAGAGAATTGACATTCAGGTTTTGCATGTCCTGCGCAAAAAGTTTCCTGAAGTCCCAGACGGTGTCGTCTCCCAGTGTGTTCTGCAGGTGAGCTGTTGTGAAACCTTATGGCAAACAAACAAAAACTCTTCATCTTACGCTGCAGACTTACACATTTCTTTGGTGATCAGACGTGTCAAAATATTTTCTTCCAGTGCAATGATTTTTTTATCATATGTATGTGGTAACCCCTTATTACATTTAATTGATTTATAAATGAGCAAGTATGTTTTTGGGAGATTCCAAAAACAAAACTGGCCTTTTTTTTAAAGTTTTTATTTTAGATTTTGAGAAAAGAGTCCTTAAAACTAAATGTAAGACATTTACACTCGATATCTCCTAACTGTTTGGAATTCTTTCTGTAACCGATTTGTTTATTTGTTTATTCTGTCCGTTTCAGAACAATAACAATTTGGACGCCTGCTGTGAATACTTGTCCCAGGTCAGCCCAGGTTACCTCTACAGCGAAGAAGGACATACAAGCTTTTCTGACGACACCAGCAATTCCAGGCTTCGTAATCACATGACACAGCTGAACCTAGGCCTGCAGTCTCAGAATGTGCACGTTGCCCCGGCGCGGGACGGCCTGAGGATGAACGGTAGCAGGACTTTGGCTCATAGCCTTAGTGACGGGCCCCTCCAGACTGGTCAGGCCCCAAAAAGTGACTTCTTTCAGCAGGAGCCCCAGTCAGCTCCTGTACAAGTGCCTTCAAGTCTCAATGTGTTTGGTGTAATGGAGCCCACACGTAAACCGCAACCTCCACAACACCTTGGACTTTACCCACTGGGTCATAAAGGAGCAGCGATGGGGTCTCAGCACACACCTCGCTTCAACCCCATAACAGTGACACTAGCTCCTCATATCCAGTCAGGACGCAACACCCCTACTTCTTTGCACATACATGGTGGAACGCAGTCGGGTCTGAACAGTCCACAAGGAAACTCTATCTACATCAGGCCCTACGTTAGCCAGTGTGGTACGACCCGACAGAGCCAGCAGCAAGGAGGCAGGGCCCAGTACAGTCCCACCTCCCAGCCCCAGCAGCAGATCTATCAGATCTCCCATCCTTCCTGGCCAGGTGCCCAGCAGGCCTCCTCCTCACATACCTCACAGCACCAGAGCCAGGGCCACCAGACCTCGCACGTCTACATGCCGATCAGCTCACCCACAAACTCCCAGGCACCCTCTTTCCTTCCTACTGGAAGCCAGGCCTCGTCCTCCGGTGTCTCATCCTGCTCCTCATCCTCCTCCTCGTCTGTAATGCCCACCTCCCTTTCGACCATCAGCCAGTACAACATCTCCACCGGCCCACGGAAGAACCAGATAGAGATCAAACTTGAATCTCCGCAAAGGAGCAACAACTCCACGGCGACCGCTGTGCTACGAACAGGCAGCGGGTCACGTTCCTCGTCCACCTCCTCATCCTGCCCTTCTTCTTCCTCTGCAGCTGTTCCCACCACCCCTCTCTCCATCGGAGGCCCGGGTCTCAACCTAAGCCAGCCGACTGTTTTCATCTCTGCCAGCCCTCCCACCGCTGCTACCGCCCCCTCCGAAGATGCTGTCATGGCGTCGGCTGGCTCTCGCCCCCATCCCAAGTTTTTCATTTCCGCTAATGCTTCTGGTGACGACGGTGTGGGTAGGAACCCTCACACATTCTTCATCTCAGCAAACCCCTCTTTGCCCTCGGGAGCCAGGAACCTCGGGGGACAGGTGAGCATGGGCCCCGCCTACATCCACCACCATCCTCCCAAGTCCCGCGCCTTGATGGGTGGAGGTACGGCGTCATCTCCACGTGTGGTCGTGACTCAGCCCAACACCAAATACACTTTTAAAATCACTGTGTCCCCCAATAAGCCCCCAGCGGTGTCCCCGGGGGTTGTTTCCCCAACGTTTGAGCCCAACAATCTCCTCAGCCTTCCGCAAGACCATCACTTTGTGGAGCCAGAGCCGCTACATCTCTCGGACCCGCTGTCACAACATAGGGAGCGGCAAAGCGAGCCTCGAAGACTCAGTATGGGCTCAGATGATGCTGCGTACACACAAGGTGAGTCATTGATTTACCACTTGAAACATTTTCCAGCTGTTCATCAGCCACCGCAGTGGACTTTAGTCTGCCGCACTGTAGGTCGTTGCTCATTGGTCAGATGAGAGAACACAGATGTCTATCCTGGTAGAACTAATACAATTGTTAGAGTATTAGAATATTGATTTTGCGAATTATTTGACTGGATAATTTGAATTAACTTTCTCATTCCTTTTGAGTTGAAATATCACTTTGCGAGACAAATTAGAAGATATTCATACATTATCATAATGTGTGAAGTGTATAAATCATGCTTAAATGACTTGACTTTTTCCATCTAAATAGCTGTATGCTCGCAGATGAGCTAGCATTAGCATGCTTTGGTACTATTTAATCACTTTGTTGTCCAATCAATATTTCCTCAAACACAACAGGGTTTTGCAAAATTTGTTTTGTCTTTTAGACAATGCAAAACCGACCCAATGTACTCTCTACTTACTTACTGTTTGATATGCTGAACTTCGGATGGTAGATTACCTTGTTTACCAGCTCTAACCCCAGAATTTATAAATGAAATTAAATGAGAAAGAAATACAAACACTGAAAAAGTCCCCGCAGAGTTCGGAGAGAACATCTTGTTCTCCCCAGACATCATCCACACTGAAATAAAAGGCGAACGAATGTCAAACTCAAGGTCTCCTGACGCACTTATATGTTTCAAATGTTGTCCAAGATGCAGTAAGTTCCTCATCATGACCATGTTTTTAAGTTTATTCCTTTAAAAAGTTCTCCCTGTCTCGGCAAACAAGAAGTTACGGGAGCTGAGTCCAACATGACGCAGTAATAGTCTTCATTACTCCTCCAGCCAGCTGTAATCATGCCCCGCTTTGTTTATATAATGAGTCCCTTGGAGGTGGAGACTTTCCAGATTGATGACGTGGTGACAAACACTGATGATTGACCAAGCACAGCAGAGTGGGAATGGTTATGCTAAACAAGATTTAATCTACAGAAAAACAAACAGTTCCAATTAAGACACACTTAAATTAACACATTAGTTGCCCTTTAAACACATTGATTTAAAAAAATAAAATTAGTATCATTTGCAAGGTAGTTGAATTAGTTTTAGTTTAAATTTGCATTGGTGAACTGTGCTAAAATGATCAAAAACATGTCAAAGTCTATGTAAGCGTAGAAAAAAGGAAACACCAAAAATGTCATAAATATGAAGGGAAATAATTACTTTACTATGTATGATCATTGTACTGTGTATATAGTATTAAGAAACTGTATTTAGCTTTTAATTTATTATTCACCAGTTTATATTGTTGTATTGTTTCATATGGTTTACCAATATGCCATCATTACATATAATTAAACCATTATGGATAGTTAAGATGTATTTTACGTTTGAGAACAGCCACTAATTTACAGTTAAGTGTCTCTGTGTCTTTTGTTTAGACAATGCTAGTAGCAGAACAGCAAACTTTCTTCAATAGTGCAGAAGCTTGTTTTTCTCCATTAAAAAATAAATAACAGTAAACAGTGTTTTCTTCTTGCAGCAGGCCTAGAACCTTTTTCCACTGCCTTCTGCCAAAAAGGCAATTTTACTTTAAAGTGTGCAGCAGGACTCAAAAGTCCCCGTCCACACTGACTTGAGTGTCTCGGTCATGACACGTCCTCGCTGTCAGGGTTGATCCCCAGCAGGTAGATGGACGTAAAGGTGACTCGTCCGCTCCGGTGACGCCGCTGTGACTCGTCCACATTAAATGCTGTTTGCTCCGACAGTCTCGGAGAACAGCAGAGTCTGCGGTGTGAGTCAAACGTGTCAGAGCACACAAGTGTTTCCTTTTTTGGGCTTTTGACTGTTTTACATTTGAGTCACTGGCTGTGGCTCTTCACAACCGACAGGGGCTTCACTCTGGATTTTCTTTCCTCCCATTTCCTCTACTGTAACCAAACATTGTCAGTAGTTATCCAGGGAAATGTATTTTAAGTTATTTCGTTTTTACGACAAGTTTTTCTCGCTTTTTTATGAATTTAAATCAATGTAACAGTTGAGCCAAAAAGCGGGCTTGTTGTTAATACTACAACGTATTCTCGCAGATTAACCTGCAAATAGTTGTTGTCTTCTTTATAGTCGATGCATAATTGATCACAACTTATCCCCAGTACAGTCATCCCTGAGGTTCTCAAAACAGGATGAGTCAAGTGAAGTGAGTCTGTCATGTATATATGGAATAAACAGCTGCAGGGTTTGGTGTAAATCTTTATTATTGAGTTCAGATTTCTGAGATGACAGTTCAGATAGAAGATCTGTGTTAAGAAAACAGATGTCAGTTTGGCTGCAGGTTATTCTGGCAGAAGATCAAATGTTTGTTTTTGTTACACGACGCATAGATGCTGTCATTCTGTCGGCGGATTCCACTGTAACTTGACATGTTCTTCTGTAAAGAGAACCTGGGTGCGCACAGGATGTGTCGAAACCATCAACACTAAAGAATTCAGAAAAATGGCCTTGAAGAGATGCTAAGTGGAGTTTCAGTTGCCCGTAGTTTGCCCAAAGCTGTAAGGTACATTTAGAAGTCTGACGTAGATATCCTGACAAAGTGTTTTCCTACATCTTTGTCTCTTAAAACGGGGAACACAAAACCTCTGGGGAAAGTTCCTCTTAAGCCTCAAAAATTGAAGGATTGTTTCGTGTAGTCCTTGCAGGCCTCATCCTCCACAAATTCTAAAATCATATATTTTTTTCATGTCGTGTCGTCCAGCGTTGTTGGTGCATCAGAAGGCTCGCATGGACCGACTGTGGCACGAGCTGGACCTGAAGAAGAAGAAGCTGGAGAAACTAAAAGAGGAAGTCAACGAGATGGAGAACGACCTGACCAGGAGGCGACTGGAGAGATCCAACTCTGCCTCCCAAATTCCATCTGTAAGTTAATCGCAGTTGCTGTGTTATCAAGTGAAGCCATGCACACAAGCTCCCAGACCGACGATGATGAGGAGATGAAATAACCTGCAAATCAATCGTCGTCTTACTGTTTGGGTTGAACTTTGGGGTCCTGTTGATTTTGGTGTCGTTTTTCCTAAAGCTTGGGTTGAGTTCAGAGGAAAACATTTTTTTTTTTTTTTCGCTTGATGTTTTTGTTGCTGCTGTGTTGAAGTCTTTCAGGGGTCATTAAAAGTTCTTTATGTTGAACAGCTGTTTTGGACGCATCTGTCGGGAAACATAGACGAGCAGCTGTGAAGTGGTAATTGGCTGCTGCTTTCATTTGTCGGACGTGTCAACAAAATAAAAGTGGGAGGATGGATACTTTTTGTTTGTTTTTTCAACACATTTTAGGCACAAAGATGAGGAAAATGTATCATCTTTTGAAAGCTTCCCGATTGTGCTTATATTTCTTGTTTTTTATTTGAATTTTGTTTTAGTCATGTACAGAAAAACCTTTTTTTTAAGATGAGTGCTTGTCAGAGCAGAAAAGAAGCATTTTACTTCAGCATATCTGTAAACATTGATTCCCTTTGGTAGTCATGCAACGGCTATTGAAGTCCTTACTACAACCAAGGCCACGTTTAAACTGAGCGTTGCGATTTCTAGTGTATCTGCCAAGTCCATCTTTTTGATCTAAAGACTCGACAAGCTCTTGGTTGACTCCTAAAGAAGGATGTGGTTAAATGTTTTTAGCGTAATTGTAATGAGAGCCCAAAACGATCCACGGAAGCTAAAATTGTGTATTAGTCTTGCCAGCGTCGGAAACCAGATTAACATTAAATTAGTGTTTTAAAAACGCAAAAAATATTAATGGCTCTAATATAGAGTAGCAACGTTAATATATGAATAATGATGTAATTTCTGTTGTATAGTTATGATATAGATTTGAAATTAGAAATGCATTGTACAGTACCAAATATTTCTCTTTTCAGTAGTTCATAACATAGTGTTTCAAGCTAAACTGTAACCTAGCATTGCCTTTTTTTTGGTTTGCTATATTTGACGGGGAAAGCATATGTTAAAATATCTTATTTTATTCAATTTATGCATTTAAGGCTGAAATATCAGATGCGTACATTGTGAATTTTAGGACATTTTGAGTAAATAAAAAACTTTTGTTCTGACAATTGGCCAAATTGATTGTGTAGAAATGTTGTATTTTACATGTTACCTCTAGTCACAGCTTGTTTTTTGCCTTCAGGGTTTGATTTACTGTTTAAAACACTTGTTTTGTAGATCGAGGAGATGAAGCAGCTACGCAGCAAAAATCGGTTACTGCAAATCGACATCGACTGCCTCACGAAAGAAATCGATCTGCTTCAAACCAGAGGTAGGTTCCTGTGATTCCACCGATGATGATGATGATGTTACTGAGTGATATCAGAAGGTCTGGCACTGATCTCGTCCTCTGGCACGGTGACCAGCTGCCTCCATTGTGATGTGAACCACCAGTGTTTCCTGAATTACATCCTGTTGCTGGCCGGTTCTGCTGGATTTATTGCTCTCCTGGCAACACTTCACTGCTGACACTTGTGTGCCACCAGTTCTACTGATAAATAAAATAAAAAAAACTCCTGCTGATGCCATCAAATATAGTTTAACTTTTATTTTCCAAATTGAAGGGAATGGAAAAACTAAATAGAATAGAATAGAATAGAAACTCTTTATTCATCCCCAGAGGGGAAACAGACTTTTACAACAGCATAGTTGAGAAAAAAAAAAAAATCATCAGATCAAAACTTTAAATTAAATATAACTAAAAGTCAAATTATGTATATTCACTATCAGAAAGACCTGTGTATTTTTTAATTTATGTTTTAAACAAATTCAAGGTAGTAATTTGGATTATTATTTTATTATTATGGGACTTTCAATTGCTGAAAAGAGAGGCAATTATGTAAGTAATTCTTATTAGATATGTATAAAATATGGTTTAAATGTAATTAAAATCAAGACATATTTGGAGGAAACTAGCCACAGCTCTTGGTTTGTCAATGTGTTTCTCTTTTATTGTGTGATATCTGAAGAAGATCCATCCCATTTCCATCAGTGTTTCCAGACCTTTTTGATGGTTAATTTCCTAAAAATCATTCGGAAGTGCCCAAAAGCACTAAAGCAAAGATAAACCGCAGCAGCTTATTAACACAAAGACACAGGAAGTGACTCAGCAGAAAACCCTCGCTTGGAAAAGGTCAAAACCTGTGATTTAACAACTGCATGTTTGTCACTGTCCGATCCAAAGCTTCTCTAATCTTTTGTTTCCCTTTTTCTGTTATTAATCAACGTGTTTGTTCGAAGGACCACATTTCAATCCCAGCGCCATCCATAATTTCTACGACAACATCGGCTTCCTTGGTCCCAGCCCGCCCAAACCCAAAGGTACTTTACCTGGCGGTTAGTTACGAAAACGGTGTTCGACACACCTTCATTTCCTGCCATTCTAAAAAGTGGACAAATATTACTCTTTTCCTCTCTGCTTTATTGTTGCACATCTGAGCCGAACGACAAGATCATGATGTGAAACATCCATTCAGGGTCCAATGATCACCTCATGATCACCTGCAGTTTGTCATGGCAAACCCAGTTTTAGTTAAATAAAAGCCTCTAGCGTGCAGGTTGTGTATGTTGCCATGGTAACAGAGTCAGAGTTGACCTGCTTCTGGAAAAGGAAAAGTGAGTTATCACTCATTTCTGTGAACAAAAAAAAAGTTTTTGATCAACTTCTCTGATAAAAACAACAAAAATAACTGTAAAATATTTGAAATATATTACAATAAGCCTTCATTTGAATGATGTTCTTGACCTCTGTGTGGCCAAACAACCTAAAAGTTTACCCACCCCACGTTCTAGATGATGCCAGGCCTGTATGTGGCGCTGCAGAAACAACAAGACGAGGTTGATCAGTCTTTTTGAGTGAAACACAGGCCGATGATGATGATGATGTCGTGAAGTCAGCAATTTGTGTGTGATAAAGAATTTGCAAACATGTATCCACGCATCATTTCTTAGAGTTCTAAAGCTGAAAAATGTGATATAAAAAAATGTTATTTTCATTCCTTCATCTCCTCTTCATCCCAGAGTCGACGGCCGCGGAGAGCAAGAGCGTCAAGGCCGTCCCCGACCAGGAGGAGGACGAGGGGACGCAGTGGAGCTGCACCGCCTGCACCTTCCTCAACCATCCCGCCCTCAACCGCTGTGAACAGTGCGAGTTCCCGCGACACTTCTGAGCCAGCGAGGCCCTCCTCCACTCACCGCCGCGCTAGAATAGAAAAGGGATCTTCGTTTTCTTTCTTTCCTGGGACAGGGTGTGGTCCACGACGCGGCCCCTAACCCCCTTCTCTGAGGTGTGTGGAAATATCTATGGTGTTTACAGGACGTTTCCCTCGAAAGGGCGTGCTGGACGGCACGTGTCCGCCTCCCCGGGATTACCTCGCTGCTCCCACTTAACAGTATTATCAGTGTGGTCCTGCGGTGTGACGGTGCCGAGTTGGACTCTTTTCTTCTTCTGGTGGAACAGACGACACGGCTCGCCCCAAAGGGAAAACTAACGGACTACTTGTGGCAGTTTGTTTGCTGTTTTTGCGACGACGTCAAAAGTGCCTCTTCCTTCTCCCCTTCCCCTCGTTCTCTCCCTCTGTCCAGTCATGTGTTAACACAAATAAGATTGCATGCGTTGTGTACAGTATGTGGAGGCAGAAACTCCCCTGAGCTTTTTACTGTACATATTTAGAAAGTGCCTCCTTCCTCACACTATGAATCTCTTTGTATTTTCCTGTAAGTATAGCTTTATAGACTTATTAACGCCTTTTTTGTTCCCTTTTTTTTTTTTTTTTTTTCCAAAAGAATATGCGCCCCCACTTCCCTCTTGTTGAGCCCTCCCGCCCTCAGGTCCTGCAAGAGTTGAAGCCTTGTAGGAGGAGAGGGGCAGCAGAGAAAAGATAATAAACCCTCGCAGTCATCGTGAAGCTACTTCTGCCCGGTCCGCTCACAATCAGCAGCGTGAACGCTGACGGAGCAGTTTTTTCTTCCGCCCAACATGTCAGGAAACTCTGGGAAGTGTCGGAAACATACACACAAACTGCCATCTTTTATCTGACAACTGGAATGTAGGATTTTACATTATTAAGACAATAAGGAAGACTCCAGTTCCTGATCGGGCAAAAATACAGTTGTATAAACACAAAACTTTTGTTATGCTTACACTAGAGTTCTTAAGCTTTAATCTCCTCAAAAAGCTGTTACCGATAATGTTATTAACCAAGCTAACCAAAGTCAAGACCACACCCCAAATTATTTTAGTAAAATTCTCAAACAAGATGAGTTTGTTGAAGAGCTTATCCATAATCATAACTTAAACATGTGTGAGTTCTTATTGTAATCAATACAATTATATACAAATGAAAATACTGTATATACCATATTGAGGTGAGAATAGATATGTTAGATTCATGATTATTCGAGTGCAGTTGTAAGATTTTTAAACATTTGAAATGATGAATAAAACGTTTTGTAACTGTCAAAAGTATTAAGGTGTAAAGTTAAATAATATTTTAGGAAGTTGAGTTTTAAGAGTTACACTTGTAATTTATTGTTTTCCCACTCTTGGTTGTAGACAAACCAATATTTTATAAGTGTCCAACTAAACAACACTATGTTAAAAATATTGTTGTAAAGTTTCATGTGTTCTGACAAAAGTTTTGTGTTTATACATATTTTTTTATTGTTTTGCACCTCAAATAGTTCATCGTTTCCAAGGTACCAAAGATCAACTGAACTTCTGCCTAAAGGTTACATGTCATTCGCGAGACAGGTCAAAGGTCAAAAGAGAATCCAGTGCCTGGGCAAATATAAGCACAAAAAAAGAGTTTGTATATTTCCATTTGGTGGTCATCAAACTTTTATGTTTACTGTTTTCTGGCGTGGTGACTTTTTCCTCTTATTTTCCCACATTTGTAAAAAAAAAAAAAAAGAAAAAAGTTACGAAAAAAAAACCTTGCCAAGCATTTGTGTCTGAAATTTATATAAATCTTTAAAGCGCAGGTTTTATAACCAGAATTTTACTTCTCTTTCCCTTCAGAAGATGAATTATTGTCTCTGATGCACCAAGTTTTACTTTCCTTTTCCAGCCCAAAGGGAATCGAGTTTTCAAGCGTTTGTCTGCACCGTGGCGTGAAGAGACAGAGATTAATGTTAGATTTAAAAATGGAAAAAGAATAATAATTTGGATATATAAAGTGTCTTTTCGATTTCATCTGGGAAAACTGTCTTTGTAACAGATAAGTTATTTGTAAAAATAAAAATAAAAAAATCTATTCAGAATTTTGTGAGCTCTGATTTGTACACTAGAGGGCGGCAGATACCACGTTTCTCTTGCTGATGATGTGGTTTGGTTTTACAAAATGTACTTTTGTTTACTGTCTGAAATAATGGTATGGTTTTGGTTCACTTGTAGAGTTAACTTTTGTCTGCGCATTAATTAGTTGTGTGTTGTGTTGTGTATCATTCTTGGTTAAAACAGTTTTTGCTGCTTGGACGAGGATCAGCGCCTCCAGGACTTGCAGCTCAAGTTGCAAACCTTTCAAAGTATCTGCTGACAGGTCTAACGCACCAGCACTCGAACATGAGTATAAGGAAAATAAAAACACATTTCTTCCCTGATCCTAATATTCAACGCATTTCTTTTTTCTGCAGAACAGGTTTGTGGTCCTGACTGTGCCAAGAAGCTTCTATCAGGTCAGGACTAGTCCAGTATGTTTTACCTGTTTGGCCACTAGGAGGCGACAAAAGCTTGTCTGCGGTTATAGTTTGATAAGTGAGGTGTAATTATTGTCTGATTAAAATCAATAACATTTTTTAATGGACATATCTCTCATAATTTGTCATTGCAGAATCTGGTATTTTATTCGATATATTTAATTCGTTTATTTTATTAATTTCTGCACGTTTATATTGTGATGATTTTCTACTTATTTAATTTAAATGTATCATGTTTATCAGGTTACAATACTATTGTAAACAAGTTTATACTTAAAACCAAAAGGCAGGGAGACAAGTTTGGTTATTACTCATGTCCCTCTTTTAAATTAGTCTCTTGATGGTTTAATTATGTTTTTCGAGTTATTTATGTTGTTGTCCATGTTTTTTGATAGTTCTTTATTTTCTGATAGTTTTTATTTTTCCATCAATGTTGTTTTTGTTTCAGTATTGTTTTAAAGTTGTGCATAAGTGCAGCAGTATGTTGCAAGTAAGTAATGTCTTCATCAGGTATAATGCAGTAATGTCACGGCTACAATAATGTATTTGGAAGAGATGCACGTGTATATATGTTTTACTTACTTCTACATCTGTTTATTATTATATAAAATACCAGGTTGGTAATAATTGATAGAGCATTCGCAGCTTTTGGTTTGGTTGACAAAGAGAAAAAACACAATAGTTTCAACGGTTAAAATTTTACTGGTGCAAAGACACAAGCCTTCAGGGTCTAAAAACATTCTTTACAGAAGTACACAATAACAACTCCTCACTTTGAGGCAACTTGAAAAACAAGACATGCTGCTCGGGCTCGTGCTGAAAGCAGCACATTGCAGCTCTAACTAGCGTTCAGTCTGTCAGCTTCTAATGCTAAACGTGAGAAACCTGGATCAGGAGCGAGAGGAAGAATTTGTAGTTTGGACTCTCAGTCCGAAGAGAACTCTAGCTAGACTCGGTCTAGAAGGCACTGTGGCTGTTTCTCTGTCTTTGGATGAGAGAGACCAGTTTGTTGACATCGGACACATGGGGGTACGCGTTCATGACGTGCTCCACGATGGCTTGAGGGAACAGAGTGCCCAGTTGGATCCTCAGGCCATGCTGGTGGTCACCGTCTGAAGGATCTCCCTGTGACCATCTGTCTCTAGGAAGACTCTGGGTGTGTCTGAAGCTCTCATCGGAGAAGAAAGATTGATTCTGGTGCGGAAGCATAGCTGGACACGAGTCCCACGACTGACGTATAGCTGACCCCATGCAGGGGTTTTGACCCCATCTGCAGTTTATGCAGGGGGACGGTTGACTGTGACCTGGAAAGTAGCATCTGGTCCTCTGTTCGTGTCCACCGCAGAGGTACGGGAGGGAGAAGTCTTCCTGACCGTAGCTGGCCACCCCGCTGCTGCAGCTGTGGGGAAGACTCTCCACGAGGAACGCTGATTCCTGGATGTTGAGTCTGGACAAGCTGCCCTCTAGGGAGCCGAACGCCTCGTCCACATCCGGACTTGGACAGAAAAGACGTTCAGGACTGTGCGTTAACCTGGGGCTGCTGTCTCTCTTGTAGAGGTCTTCTGTGTTCAGTGGCGGGGGTGTGGTGGAGGAGGTGAAGGTCAGCTCTGGGGGGTACGCTGGAGTATAGTCGGGGGCGTCCTGCAGGCTGGTCTTGGGGGAAAAGATCCTGGCCCGGTCTCTCAGCTCATCTGCCACAGACATCTGTAACTGGTTGGTCCGCTCCGGGTGGTAGAACTTGCACTTGACCCCATAGGTGCACTTTTTACCTGGAAGACGGAACAAGTCTGATCATGAAGGTCTCTTATCAGTTCCTCTCTGGAGGATCTTGTTTCTAGTGTTTATTATCCAAGATTAGAACTTCCTAGTTGTTTATTTTACACAGTTAAAATGTCTGATTGTATCCATTGCACTAGAGGAACTGCTTTGGTTCCTCTTTATTCCAGAACAAATACAGCGATGAGTTATTGTTGTTAAATTACCGTATGGACAGTGCTGCATCTTGTTGTCTGTCGCCTTCGACTTCTTCCTGAGAAAGTCACCAATGTTTGGACCGTTTCTGCCCAAAGGGTCATCCGGGGGCATGAACCTGAAACGACACATCTTAAGTTAAAAAAAAAGACAAAAAAAAAACGTCTAAATCCATTTCCGGGCCCTTCCTGGTATCTTACTTGTCGTTGACAAACGTGTACATGAGAAGCCGCTCCTCGATGAACTTCTTCCACTGGGAGTTCTCCGTCTGTAGATCGCGGTAGTTGTCGTTGGAGACGATGATGCCGTCCGAATCGAAGGCCAGCTTGACGATGTATCGGTCGTCGTAACACACCACGCGTTTGCCGTTGACGCAGCGCGAGGGGGTGTAGACCAGAATCTTCCGCTGCTCCAGCTCGTGGAGAACATGTTGATCTGCGGGTACAAGTGTAACTTCATCACAGTGGGAACACTCAGACTTCATCTGTACTTCGAGTGTAAAACCAAAAGCTGCCAAACAGGATAAGATAATTTAAACGCCCCGGGATGGTTAAAAAAAATATGGCTCTATTTCCTGGTTGAACCAAAGATAATGTTACCTCCTGTTTGATCGATGACCGAAGCCTTTTATCTCAGACAATAGGTGTGTGAGAAAATGCATGAGTGATGCCAGTATAGAGCAAGAAGGAAGTAACGTTTAAGTGCCGTCAATATGAAGGCTTTTATTATAGCCATATCTCAAAACGGGGGTTTGTCACAGGATTAGTTTTTTAGGCGGTTTACTTCCTGTGGCAGCCCTTGATGGGAAAGCCAAGGAAAAGGAATAACTGCTAATTTTTTACTGTCAATTTCTGCACAAATGTTTTCCTGGTCTATGATAAGTAAAAAGAAAACATTGAACTTCAGCGGATAAATACCTGTGATCGGGGCTTCAGGCCGTGGCTGCTCTTTTCTCCACAGGGGGATGAAGACGGTTATGTCTCGCAGGCCCTTGTCCCAGAACCAGTCGACCGCCAGCTGAAGGCCCTGGCAGGAAAACACCTTCTTGTCGCCATGACTACGGAGAGGCGCAGAAGTAACAGTCGGTTAAAAAAAAAAAGACAACTTCTTCTTTTTTCTGTGTTGAACGCACACATCTGTTTGTTTTGGGGAAGTAAAAAAAAAAAAGTTAAGATGAAACCTCATGACAGGAAACAAACTCTGACTAATGTTACACATGACTCAAGTTTAACTGTCGTGACGACCCACTACCAGAAACGCTTCATCGAGTTTCTTTTTACTCCGACCACAAAGAACGCTAAGATTTGCTGCTTAAAATTGTGTGATTGAATTAGACAAGAGTATTGTTTTGTCATTTAACTGCTTGTAGCCCTGGTCTGTGAAAGACACTGTACAAATTAAGTGTAATTGCTTAAACCTGCTCTTGAGAGACAGAATTTGGGTCATTGAGACAAATGCAGTTCGATCATAATGGATAAAGATGAAAACAAAATTGAGGTCAACACCTGTTTTTGTTTTCTTGTGTTAGCTTATCTATTGTTTGTTCTCTTCCTTCTCTTCCCACACGTGTTTCACCTCCTTGTTAGGTCGCGCACCATGACGACAGTTCAGACTCAAAAGGCCATGTTTGATGTAGACCACGAATGAAGTGTGATGACCCACCTCATGGCCACGTTGCTGCCGTCGATGACCACGCTTCTGAAGCAGGAGACCGGCTCCGTGGCCGGCGCCGGTCTGGGCTGGCTGGGGACGGAGCTGCAGCCTCGAGACACCAGCTTAGGACTGTTGTTGGGGATCCTGTTTGTTTGGATCTGGCAGGTCTTGATCAGCTCCTCCAGGATGTCGTTGGTCTGGGCGTCTTGGTGGAGACTCTCCAGCACCCGCACGATGTCCCCGTGTGAATAACCCAGCTTCAGGAAGCGTTCCACTTTGGCATGCTGGTGGTGCCGATTCATTACGACCCTCGTCTACTGTCCGGGAAAAGACCTCCTTTTGAATTGGTTGTGTTTCCAGAGTGACAGCCTGTGGTGAGAACATATGGTTAAACACTTCTCTCACCTTCTCCACTCGTACATTCCTGCTGTGAGAGAACACACGTCCGCACAAGAAACTCACTTCACCCCAAGATTAGAGGCTCACGGTTCACCATTGCCAGTGAGGCATCCTTGTTACTCATCTATGCTCCTTCAGCAACCGAAGCACTTTCCTCTGAGTTACACATTCACACACACACACTGGTGGGAGTAGGCTGTGATGCAGCTCGACCATCGGGAGCCATCAGGGTCAAATGTCTTGCTCAGGGACACGATCTCATCCAGAGCTTGAATTGAACCGGAAACCTCTGAGGCCACGAGCAAAACCCCTGTAGCGTCTGAGCTATGACGCTCCTTGGTGTTGTAACCCCTGGTGAGGTTAGCACGCCACTTCATTGGGTCTCTAAGTAGCAACCCCAAAACAATGTCCAATGAACATTGGAAACACATTTTGCAACGACACTTAAGGATTAAATAATCCTTCAAAGCTGACTCAGATCCAGATGGAACCACAGAATCAAATGACTTAATCTATTGTTCGTGTATCAATGGCTCCTGCATTGTTAAACTCAATTTAAAGGAGTATTTTGTGGGAAGCTGTGACTTGACAGGTGCACACGCTCCTTAATCACAACACAGCACACAGTGGTTTAAAAAAGTTTCCACTCCAAACCATCAAAAAGAGGAAGCAGCGATTCCAGTTTCACCGACGTTATTAAAACACAAAGCAGACGTCGGTTGAACTTAAGCACCTTTAAAGGTGCAGTTGACTGTATGGAAAGAGTCCAGAACAGGAGATCCCACAGATGACTCACCAGGGTCAGAGACTATTTTGAAAACACGACGTCACATCTGTGACATCAGACGATCAAGCATGAAAGATCAGGTTCTATTTGTGTCATGGAATCTAAAACCAGAACTACATTGTTCCTCCAACATACCAGACAAGTTTGGACTCAAGTCAAGGAAAGCAGTGCTATTGACACCGTCTTTGAAGCTTCAAGTGTCTGTTATGTCACGTACGAGGAGACACGTCATCACTTAAAGGTACAGGTGCACCCAGTAAAACTTCCTGAAGGAGGATCAGTCATGTTCTTGAGAGTAAAATATATGGAGTTTAATTAAACCTTATTGTTACTTACTTATGCGAAGTGCAAAGTTTGGCAGGAATTATTTAGTCTAAGTCTTTAGTCTCTCACATGTTTCAAATATTGACGTCTTCTTCTCCAAGATACAGTAAGTTCCTCATCATGACCATGTTTTGAAGTTACTACTTTATAAAGTTCTTCCCCGTCTGAAATCTCAGCGAACGAGAGGTTACGAGAGCAGAGTCCATCATGACGTAATAATGCAAGCCAGATGTAATCACTTCCCGCTTTGTTTATACAGCGAGTCCATTGGAGGCGAAGACTTCCGGGATTGCTGACACGTAGTGACAAACCTTGATGTTTGACCAATCACAGCAGAGTGGGTGTGGTTATGGTAAACGAGATTTAATCTCCAGAAAAACTAAGTGTTTTCAGTGGGCGGGGCTTAAGTATATATTTTAATCTAAATATCTTTATTAAGAGAGAGTTTTGTACAAACAGACAAATACTGATGAGTACAATAGAGTCCAACATCTATTTAAGACACACTTGGATCAACATATTTAAACTTTAACTGATCACATATAAATGTTTCTGTCAGCTACTAGCTAGCTAGCAAGTATTTTATACTTTTTTAATGATTCACTAATGGTTACACTTTTTATACAAGTGTGTTTAAATGTTTGTTTTAAATACCTTATTTTCAATTTAATCCTTCATTAGTTGAGCACAAATTTCTATCATGTTTTGTACATGGTACTTAAATGTATACAAATCTTCAATAATGTGCAATAACTACCATTTCTGATATTCACACGTACATTTTTATTTTAGCCATATTATCAAAGTCACATTAGTCAAGCTCATGGCCTATGTTTCCATGGCAACCTAGAAAGATGTCAGTATGTACGGTAAAATAAGGAACATAGATTAGGGACGAAGGATGTCAACAAGACTTTAACTAAGAATAAAAAGACACTCGTACTTCCTGAGATGTGTACAATGGGTCGCGATCCTTTGCAAAAATGTGTTTTTGATTTTATTTTGAAATAAATTGAAGTGAATGGGCTGTAAAACAAAGATTATGAGAGACGACCAGCAGAACAAACCTGCTGGATAAGTAGAAACTCATCGAAGAATTTTGAGTTGAAAGACCAACAGTTTGTTTGCTTTTAAATTAAACTTCTGACCTAAAGCCTTAACTCATGAAAAGTTACTTAAACCTTTTCTCTTTCATTATACTTCGAAATATCAAATGTGGATGAAATGTTGATAAGAGTATCTTCCTTTGAACCCAGTGACCTGAGTTGAAATACAAAGTGTGAAGCATATTTTCATGAAAAAACTCAAAATATATTTCTATTAAAATAATTTTAAGTTCAGACACTATAGCCATTCACACGTGTTTAATCTGCTGTTGAACTGTGAGCTTGGACTACTTTTAAACGCGTTAATAGCAAGATACACGCATTTAAGACCAGTATTATGTCGGCATTATATTCACCGACCGACCTTCGGATAAATACAGTTAAAATTAATTGTATTGTAGTTTTTGTTTCACTCATTTTCCCCAGTTTACAGGTTTTAATTGTTTAATTAAACTTGACATAAACAAGCATATTGGCATGTCAAGAGCCACAAGCTGATTTTACTTCGGAGAAAATACCATCTTTACCATGTGATTGGTCAAACATTGAGGTTTGTCACTGCGTGTCATCAATCCCAAAAATCCCCATCTCCGGGGGACTCGTTTTATAAACAAAGCGGGGCCTGATTACAGCCGGCTGGAGGAGGAGTGAAGCCGTTATTAAGTCATAATGGACTCCGCTCTTGTAACATTTCGTTCGCCAAGATTTCAGATGGGAAAAAACTAAAGTAATTCAATACTTCAAAACAAACTGTTGATGGTCCTCAATGGGGCGTGAACCCCCCGAGTTTGATTGACACATAACACTATCCAATCACTTGCAACATGGCACTTAAATGAATGGATGATATCAAGATACTGTCTACTCACACGTGTGTTTTAAATATGTGAAGAGTATTTTAAGTAATATAGGATTAAAACATGTTTACAGTACATCAAAAGTTATATTCCAGAAGTTGTGGAAGTGAAAACTGAGCGACAAGAAACTCTTTGTGCTGCATTTCTGTGATGGTGTTCATTTCAGCCAAAGAAAAAAAGTGTTTCAAGTAATTTTCTCTCCGGTTAAGAAACTAAAAAAAACAGGTTAACTGAGGTCTGGATGAAGACACACACAGATACACAACCTCACTAGACCACCATGGAATGACCTATTAGTATAGAATCGTTACATTACATTAAGAAATACAAACAAAGCACTATTTAAACATCAACACATTAACAACAGCTGTAACTACTCATTTCATCTTAAATGCTCCTTCATTGAAGTACTCTTAAGTGAGTAATACACAACCTGTCAACACACAATCCAGACTTACACGTCGAGCGTCGATCCGAACAGGTCCAGTCGTGGTGAGAAGTGAGCCGGTGTGCGAGTGTGAAGCCGCCTTTTTTTTGTGTGTCAGAGGAGGAAGAGCAAGTTGCTGCTGAGAACTCTAGACAGGAAGAGAACGACTGCGTGAATTTACAATCACTTCCTCGTCAGCGACCTGAAGGGAGTTTATTCCTTCTTTTCTTTTTTTTTCTTTCTGAACCCGGTTCTTCCTGGTGTGTTGAAGTAAAGGCTGAGTGGACTTTTGACAGGCTGCCAGGGTTCTGTTTGTTTTGTTTAGAACGTATCAGTTAAAGGGAATCGGGGACTTTTCAGAAGAATCAAAAATATTTGTTCACGTCCTTCGAAGGAAGTGCATGTGATCGAACCTCACCTTTGCTGACTCACCGCCGGCATCATGTCGTCAACATTGTACACTTTAGTAACTAATACTCGGCGTGAATCAGCGTTTTCTTGTCCCGGTCGTACCCGTGAGTCAGAGAGATTTTTTCCGCGCGACGCTCGGTGACGTCGTTTACATTAAACAGTACATTTACATTAAATTCGTGCTCTGGGTGAATATGTTCTTCTTTGAAATGATAAATTACTTTATTAACATAAAAAGTTATGTACGTTTTAAAATAACAGAATTATTGTGAAAACTTTTCTTGTTTTCTTCAAAAATCAATATAGGATTTATTTGGGTTTCTTTGAAAAACACTATATTACACTGAAATACCATGTTTTTCTGTTCACTTAGTGTTGCAGTTAAAAATATATTGTTTTAACTGTTTTTATCTATTGTTAATTAAGATTATTCTCATATAATTAAAGATAAAACCTTTTTTAAACTGCTATTTTGGTCGCAGAAAAACATTGAGGTTTGTCACTGCGCGTCATCAATCCCAGAAATCTCCACCTCCGGGGGACTCATTTTATAAACAAAACACACTATATTATACTCAAATACCATGTTTTTCTGTTTTCTGTTCACTTAGTGTTGCAGTTAAAAATATTTATCTTGTTTTAACTGTTTTTATCTAGTGTTAAGTAAGATTACTCTCATATAATTAAAGATAAAACTTTTTTTAAACTGCTATTTTGGTCGCAGAAAAACATTGAGGTTTGTCACTGCGCGTCATCAATCCCAGAAATCTCCACCTCCGGGGGACTCATTTTATAAACAAAAAACACTATATTACACAGAAACAATGTTTTGTGTTTTCTGTTCACTTAGTGTTTCAGTTAAAAATATATATCTTGTTTTAACTGTTTTTATCTAGTGTTAAGTAAGATTACTCTCATATAATTAAAGATAAAACTTTTTTTAAACTGCTATTTTGGTCGCAGAAAAACATTTAGGTTTGTCACTGCGCGTCATCAATCCCAGAAATCTCCACCTCCGGGGGACTCATTTTATAAACAAAAAACGCTATATTACACAGAAACAATGTTTTGTGTTTTCTGTTCACTTAGTGTTTCAGTTAAAAATATATATATATATTGTTTTAACTGTTTTTATCTAGTGTTAAGTAAGATTATTATCATATAATTAAAGATAAAAACTTTTTTTAAACTGCTATTTTGGTCGCAGAAAAACATTAAGGTTTGTCACTGCGCGTCATCAATCCCAGAAATCTCCACCTCCGGGGGGCTCATTTTATAAACAAAGAGGGGCCTGATTACAGCAGTCTGGAGGAGGATTGAAGCCGTTATTAAGTCATAATAGAGTCCGCTCTTGTAACATTTCGTTCGCCGAGATTTCAGACGGGGGGAAAACTAAAGTAATTCAATACTTATGTATCAATACCCTGAGTTTGATTGACACATAACACTATCCAATCACTTGCAACATGGCACTTAAATGAATGGATGATATTATAAGAATGAAGCCATTATAAAGTCATAATGGACTCCGCTCTTGTAACATCTCGTTCAGAAAAATAATTAATTCAAGTTCATATTTAATGGTTTATATCAAAAGATGTTTTGACCCTTTTTAAAAACATTCTGCCGCATTTTTACATTTGGAGATCACAAAAAGGAGTTTGGTAGAATGACCTCATTGAACTGTGTTTAAATAGCAAATATATGAAATAAAAATGGCAAACCCTTTCACAGTTACCGACAAATGCATGTAATATAGAAGTAATTTCAAGCAAAAATATAATTTTCATCTGATTTATGCATGTAACATATTAGCACTTTAGCATCATCATGTAGCGCTTGATGAAGTTAAAGAAGTAAAGAAGTAACGAAGTTTAAAAAAAAGCTAATTCTTCAGCCAGAAAAGGAAAAAAACAGGGTAAAACTAGTGTGTTGTGTTTGAAGCAGGAAAGTCGGTGACTTGAAGAACATATCAGTTAGCATGTTATTAGCATGTTTGCAATTAACTGAGCTCTCGTGACACGGATGAAAACATGCCAGCAGGTTTGTATAAGTTTTCAAAGTGTTCAACAGTTGCTCTTCTTTTAACTTCCAGGCTCTTATATTTAGACTTTATCGCTGTCAATCGGCCAAAATAAAACATGTTTTCATCGAAACTTAACGTAAAAAGTCAATACGTTCTAAAAAGAACAGAATTATTGTGAAAACTTTTCTTGTTTTCTATAAAAATCATTATAGGATTTATTTGGATTTCTTTTAAAAACACTATAACAGACCGAAATACCATGTTTTTTATTTTTGTTCATTTATAATGATCACATTTTGTAACTTTGTGTTATCACAAAAACCTAATGTTATTTTTAATTAAATTATTATTGAGACTAAATTACAAAATGTAATTACATTGTATTAATTCACATAATTGAAAATGTTTTAGATAAACTTTATTAATTGTGGTTAAATTGTTTCTATATACCAACCATTTTTTATTACTTTGAAACATTAACAAAAAAAACATGCAATCCAGTTACAATATATATATTTAGATAAAGTTTATTGATCCGTCTGGAGATCTCTTTCGGGAAATTGTCAAGCAGAGAAAGATAATATTTAATTGTGTCTATTAATAAGAATCAGTAACTTTTATTTCCAGTGTTGAACAATAGGAGCTTTTGTGTTGCACAGAATAAAAGAACGCAATAATATTGATATTTTTTCATTATATTAAATCATAGATCGTCATTTAACTCCATTGAAAATGTGGTTTAAAAATACTTAAACGTGGTCTCGTCGTATAAAATAATCTGGAGAAAACTTGCTTGAAGAGTTGAGGTTGAAGTGGAGGAAGTGGTCGAGCGATCAATGATCTCCATATGGTTTGTAAATGTGTAACTGTAGGAATGTGAGGTGAGGAACCTGCGTCCACGTGAGTCTGAGATGATTTTCATTCACAAAGATGTGAAGCTGAGCGAAGCGTGTGGACAGGAGGGGAAGAAAGTCACGAGCGGATCGTGTTCACGCTCGTGCTTCACTGCAGCCTTTTCAAAGCTGAGACGACCTTCGGTCAAACGTGATCCAGTCGAGTCAGAGCTGGTTATTTTTTATTCTGTACTGACGCCACAAAACAACCCTATGTTGTGGTGACAACTGGAAACAAAAGTGGTTATTGTCATGAAAACGTGTCTTGATTCCTGCTCTTAAATGATTCTCTTATGAGATGTTTTATATTTTTACACACGGATGGATCTCAGCATCAAAAGCATTGATCACCACTTTTAATAAACCTGTTGTTAACGATTAACATTCATAGTTTTTGATTAAAATGGTCCATTTTATCTGCAATTATTTATTTGAGTTAGTCCCTCTTTTACCCTTTCCTTTCTACTGTTCAATATTTATCATTCTTGAAAATATGTTTTGATAAATGTTAATAAATCAACTTTATAGAATGTGTTGGGCATTAAATAACATGCTTTTGATGACACATTACGATGTTCATTTTACTTTATTTTTAAATTAAAACCTTGTTTTCAACTTCTTTTACTTTGAAAAACCTGGTAATTGTTTTAGTTCAAATAATGCTCGTGACTTCAAAACACGTACAACATGATTTTCTTCAATAGTTCAAAAGTTTAATCCCTTAATATTGACAGCAGGTGACATAGTTACAAGTATTTCAAATAATCAAAGTGATGCCAAGAAACGGGTCGACCGGGTTTGCTGTGATCATGTGACTGGTGCTGGTTCATCTTTCATCAGAACTTTGATGTTCCACTGATAGAACGATAACAGCTTCAGGATGGAGGAGGCACCAGATTCTTCCACTGATATTATGTTTAAAAAGTACGTCTCGGACATGATTCGAGTCAAACGACGAGCGTTTCAAGAGAGAAAGTCTGTCCTTATTGGTTCAAATCATTTTTAAGCCGAGTCATGATTGAAAAACATCCCCTTTGACCCTCATCTGTATCTACTCCGATCTTTGTCTTTGGACTTTCTGGGCGAGCGACTCCGACTTCTCTCCCTGTAGCTCTTGTCTCGCCCGTCTCTCCCGTGTTTGGAGGACGACTTGTGTTTGTGGTCTCTGGACCGGGACCGGGATCTTGAGCGCCTCCTGTCTCTCCGGCCGTCGCTCTCCTAGAAGATTCAAGGAGAGAAGACGTCAGTCCTCAGGTTCAAGTGTGGACCTCTATCAGGAGAGGGGGTTGACAAGTGGAAAGTCCAGCTTGAGAAGTGCTGCCGAGTACAAGCTGTAACATGCATGCGTTTGTAAAGAACCAGACGGGAATACAAGATAATAGAAAAAAAGAAAAATAAGTCGCTTTTTCCCTCCTTTTAGTTCCTCCTTGTATAGAAGTGAAGCCTATCTGCTGGGATCTGTTTTTCCTTAATCAACTGTAGTCTTACTTCGACTGTATAGTGTCTTGAGATAACTTTGTTATGATAAGACACTTTAAATAAAATTTAATCTGTTATTCTAATAGTACACAAACAGCTCTAGCTTACATTGAAAAAAGAAACACGTATTTTTGGCAACAGTGTTTCTGCAGTGTTGGTCGTGTACACACTTTATATTTCCCAGAAATACTTTCATTTACTGCTGTAAAGTAGTTTTATCAGATTGACATTTGTATCCTTGTTGTTGTATGATTCACGCGAGGATTTCTAAACAATATTCAATTGTATTCCTTTATCCTACTTTGACCATATTAAGGCTATTTTTTCCATTCATCCCTCGCACACGACTCCACACCTGGTGAGACGTGACTTTAACTGTAGAACAAAGTGTAAAAGTGACGTCGTGTAACACGAGAATCCCTCTGACGGCTTTGTCAACACCGAAGATAAAAACAATCTGACGCACGAGGTCGGATCTCACCAAACGGCTCGATTCCGTGACGTATTGGAAAAGTGCTCGACGGAAGTGATTCTGTCGCCTCTGAGCAATCGATCCATAGTTTCTGTGTTTTTATTGTCATTAAATTCACTTTAAGTGTTTATAAAGCTCTGAAGGGCATGAACGTCATTTTTCTATTACTTTGCTATTGAAACAATCGGTGACTCAAGGGGAATAAAACTTTGTTTTATTCAAATTATGTTGTTTTATTGTCAGTTAAAAAATTATTTTGTGTGAACTTGTCCTCAAACCGTTTCCTCATTAAAACTAAAACGGCTTTTAATTAACGTAACAGTTGGATTTTTAACGTTTCCCGTCGAGTTATTGATTCACTGTTTGGGCAACAGATTTTATTACAATCATCTGAACTTCTCAAGTATATTTAAAAGGCAAATTAAATGTGAACATTTGAAAATGTATATTAACAAAGCTTAATTATAAATGAGTTAAAACAACAAAAAAATGAATCATGAAACAACCATTTTTTTGGTGAATTCCAAACAAAGACATGAGATAATAAGCCTCAAATCCCAAGTTTAGTCAAGAGAAGACAAACAACATTAAATATGATTTTAAAAAAGGATTTCATAAGTGTTTTAAAATAGTTTTAGCACACTGACTGCTAGCAATGTGACTATATAGCATTAGGATTGACATGCAACATGGTTTAATATACATTATTTATGGTCCAGCCTCGTCTCTGCCTCCATCACCCATTCATTCTGCAGCTGCAGTGACTCACCTTCTGCTTTCTGGACTTCCTGCTGTCGTCCTCCCAGTGCTGATGATGCTTCTTCTCTTTGTGTTTCTTCTCAGAATGTCCGCGGTCGTCGTCGTCCTCTTCCTCCTCGTCCAGCAGCAGGTCGTATTTGGAACTTCAGAGAGTGAAGGAAAGACCCTTTTTTTTTTTCGCGGCCACTGTTTACAACTCAAGTTTGAGCTGGCGAAGGATACTCTTTGGGTTTGAGCGGTTCTTTCAGCGCCAGCTTGGACCGCTTCTCCAAGTCGTTCTCATAGGCCTTGAAGTCCTCTTTGGTGTATTTACCACCTGAGAGACAAAAGGAAGGGAAAAAGGATCATTTTAGTGTCAGGCTTTCAATTGACTCGCATCACTAGCGCATCAACAGATCCACCGAGAACCAAATATTTCAAGAACAGTTGAGAAGGAAAACTCAAGAACTTCATTTTCATTGGACGTCTGCACGACAACGGTCAAACGTTTTGCAGGCCATTTGTGCAGAAAAATGACTTATCATTAACAGCATAGTTAATGACAAAACTACAATAAATCCATTTTAATATTGTCAGGTTTCGCGTAAGTACAAGAGAGAGTATTATGCGAGATGTTGTACTGATCTGAAAAGTTTACAGCGTGTCCGGCCCGACTCGTAGGACCTGAAGTTCAGATAGAATGTCGCTGCGCCATGTTTCGCGTTAACACAAAACTTCCCACAAATATTTCACTGATAGTAACAATTACGTTGAGCTACGTGATCACATGTGTAAGGGAAGCACTTATTCACAAGAACCTACAACTAATCTGAGCTGCAGGACTTTTTTTGTTTCCAATACCTTTTCCTTTCCACCTGATCTTCGCCACCGACTGACTGAAGTCCACGTGAATCCTTCGATCGTCAATGAGGACGTTGTCCATTTTGAAATAGGCCTTTTCACAGTCTTCTTGCTATTGAGACGAGAAAGGGAAGAAGCAGCCATCAGAAAAATAAATGGGTTAATTTTTACATCGGGGGTCTAATTTCATGGGCGTGTCTCACCTTCTCAAATTCGATAAAGGCGTAGCAGAGGGAGTCTCCGCTCTTCCAGTCCCTGATGATCTCACAGCTTCAAACAAAAAGAAGTTGATCGGTCAGGAGTCGTGGATCCCTGCAGCTCATGCAGGATTACATGTTTGGCAACATTCTAACTCAAACTTCAAAATCAAAAAAGTTATTTTTTCCAAACTACCAAAAGAGTCTTAAAGAAGAAACGCCCGCTTATTTTCAAGAAGTCTTCAGAGGAGGGTCAGGGCTGGACTCGAAGTAATTTTTTATCCAGAATGAACAATTAAATAACATAACAGGTTGTTGAGAAGGCTGTCGCACCAAAAGACATGAAGAAGTAAAGAAATGTCTGGATGATGGGGAAAGAACATAAAGATCATATCTTTATTGTACATGCCATTTTAAGTAGTGAATTTTTGTGTATCTCTAATGTGATATTTATATTTTAACTGGTAATTCATTTCCAGTAAAAAGGCCAATTGAGGAAAAATGATAACTTGTTAAACCAATATAATTGAGTTTATATTTGGGTGAGAAAGTGATACTTTCATGTTGTCACAAATATACTTGTACGTAAAGGTGGAGCTCTGGTTATAATAGTAATAGAAAATGGTACAAATTGTAGCTTTTCGTCACCTCTTGATGTGTCCAAAGCGGGAGAAGATGATCTCCAGGTCCTCATCCGTGGTGACCGGGTTGAGTTTGCACACGAACAGCACGTTCTCCGGAGGCTTCATGTCTGCATCAGGAAGGTCGCCCACCTGAGGGGGAACACGGTTGAGAACTCTTGCTTGAAAACAAGTGCCAGTGGATCATTTTCCTCACCATCTCCAGCAGAATAGCCTGAGTCTTGGCTTCCTTTTCCTTCAATCTCTCCTCAAGCTCTTCCGCAGCTTTACCTTCTGTGTCGTCGATGACTTCATCAGCGCCGATCCTGCCGCTCTGAATGAGAAACAAACATTAACTGAAGTTGAACTACTAAAAAAACTGAAGTCAATCACAGAGATTATTCAGAATGTTTTCAAAAAGCCTGACAATCAACGTACATCCAGTTGTTCTCTGGTAGGCTCGGGCGATCGATCGGGGATCGGCAGGTCAGGTGGGTCGTCAAATGGATCATCCAGAATAACGGTGTGATTTATCCTGAGATTTAAAAATATTTAGATGGTTTTCAATATTCAATTCCGACCAGACACACTCACCGGATGTCTTGAAACGGAACAAAATCAGTGTCAACGAATGCCTCGTTGATTTTAGCCAGGATGTCCAGGCCTTCAGACACCTCTCCGAACACGGTGTGGACCCCATCCAGGTAGTTCAGGTTTTCCCCACAGGTTATTAGGAACTAAAAACAAAAAAAAAATGGCCCAACTTAGCAACAATATTTGACACCGGATGTAAACAGAAAAAACCTTCGTCTGACCTGCGACCCGTGCTGTCCGTTACCGTTGTTCACCATGGATAGTGTTCCCCGTTTTTTGTGTTTGATGCGTGGGAGTTTCTCTGCATCGAAGTAGCGAGCCTGGTCACCATATAGTTTGCTAAAGAGAGAATGTTCAGAATGACATGGAAGTTCAGTCAGAGAAACATAAAAGAAAGTAAGTATTTTTTATTTATATAGCGCTTTTCCAGACCAGGGTCACAAAGCGCTTAAACAATCAAAACAATATTCAATAAAGTACATACTTTAAAGGTCAAGATAAAACTGATAACACAACAGGAGTTCCAGAAAATCAAGGAAAAGCCTGAAAAAATAAAAACGTCTTAAGATGTTTCTTAAAGGAGTCAGTAGATCCATCAAGAGAGAGGAAGATCGTTCCAAAGCTTAGGATAAACAGTCTGGAAGGATTTCTCTCCTCTGGTCTTGAACCGTGTGCGAGGAACCATCAGTAGATTCTGATCCACAGACCTCAGAGCCCGAGCTGGGGTTTAAGTCTGGATCAGATCAGTGATGTAAGGAGGAGCCTGACTATGAATAGCTCTGAAAGTAAGAACCAGAATTTTAAAATTGATCCTGAAAGAAACTGGAAGACAGTTAAGAGTTTTAAGGATCGGAGAAATGTGAGTTCTTCTACTTGAGCGGGGCAGAATTCTCGCTGCAGAGTTCAGAATCAACCGCAGGCGAGACAGATCCTTCTTGTTTAGACACGAAAATAAACTGTTGCAGTAGTCCAGGCGAGAAGACACAAACGCATGGATTACAAGCTCCAGATCATGTTGTGACAACATTTTACTAAGTTTAGAGATTTTAAGGTTAAAGATTTAAAGGTGACGAAGATTACCGACCTGAAGACGGACTCTCCACCCCGTCCGGTCCCAGTGGGGTCTCCAGTCTGCATGATGAAATCTCTCTGAAGGCGAAAATATATTATAAATAAAATGCCATTGCTGTATAGAAAGTAAGCAAAAAAAATAAATGTATTATATTCTGTCGCCACCCTCAGGTGGTGTTCGTAACTGCGCCCTTCGACCATCTGTCTGTCATAGTCACGTCAGAAGTGTTACCTGGACATTGTGGACGAGGCAGAAGTTGTAGTACTTTATCTTGCATAGTTTCAGAAAGTTCTGCGAAGCTGAAATAAAAGATGAAAGTCAGTGGAGGAGAAACACGACAACTCTGAATATACTCACGTTTAACACTTCTACTGCTATGTTTTGAGGAATCATAGTTTCATGTCATCTAAAAAGTAATACACCTGTTAAAATACTTGTAGTTTTAAGGTAATATTCAATAGTCATTTCACAATAAAGAGCCAGTAAGAGGGTGAGCTTCACGATGCTAACAATAGCAATAGCTGTTGATGCAACCCTGGTGGTTTGTTTTATTTCCTCAAAACTGTCGTGTATTCGTCATATTATCAGGTTACACATGTAACTATGGACACAACTCACTTTTAGGTCTTTCTTCTGTAAACAAATCGACAACGATGTCGCCCAGAGTCGTTTCAAGAAGCACCGCCATGCCGACCGCTGTGCTCTCGCGAGACGACGCTTGTCGCACATGCGCACCGACGTTCTTGAGTTTGTTTACGTCCTAGCTACTGTGCAGCTTAAGCTAGGCTAGCTGGAAGAAAGAAATGGCAGATCTACGACTTTGTGTGTTATTCCTGTTCATTGGTGCGAACCAATGCACGGACGCGTCGCACAAACAACATTTCACGGTGAGGTTCATTGTTGAGAAGGTTTAGTATCTCGCTAAAGGCATCACAATAGAAATGCTTGTGTATGTTAGCACAGACGGTTAGCCATGTCCATCGATTCAAAACTCCCTTATTTTATCATAAATATATATATTTTTTCAATGATTTCAGCGTCATGCACCTTCTCAAAATAGTTTCAATAACCCAACTTGTTATGTTTTACTCGTAGGAGAATATTCTGATCAACGTGACAGCCAGGACACTGACAGACTCCAACAACTTGCAGGTAAGTGTCTTGTCTTCACTGGTCATTGTTGCAGATTTATTTAATGTTAAAACCATTTCAGATCAATTTTAATGTATCAGTCGGTGAAGAACAATTTATGATCAACGATGTCCCAATTGAGCTGTCTGGTGTAGCACGATTAAACTGCCAAGCTGTTCTGTGTAAGTATTTGTTTCTTTGTAATACATTCAGTCTATGGATCTAACTCTGCTGAACTTTAATGTAATTTTCTCTCCAGTGGAAAACGTCAATGGCAGCAAAGAATTTGAACCTGGCTATGTAGTATCAACTGTCACCCGAGTCATGCTGAGCCAGTATTCAGTCTCGGCTGAAGTGATGGCTCTTCGGGTGCTCAGTGAGGTGATCGAGCTGGACGACCAGAAGGTAAAGTTGGCAAGTTTACTGCAATAAAGCCGGTGGTTGAGGGGATAGAAAATAGATGAAGTCAAATGTTTTATATCGAGCAGCTCGTCCTCAGTATCAAGCTGTAGTGAATGAATTAGTGAATGAGTTATTGATACAAAGGAAAGTGCGCCTTACTGTAAAGCTATGGTTTGACTTTTGCTTTGTGTGGTTCAGGTGCAACAGCCTGATATGTGTGAGGTGAAAATCCTGATCAGTCCAGACTACCAAAAACTGGCCCAGTACACCAACATCTACCCATTCAGACACAGTGACCTCTTTAGTCTGCCCAGAGAAAATGATGTCGTTGTTACTGATCCACCCACCAGGAAAAAAGGTACTTTTGCATCCTACATTTTAAATTGTGTAACTCATGAAAAAACACTGTTATATCTTTCTGTTGTCGTATACTTCAGAGGATCAGATGATGTCACAGACCACCAGTGACTACCCACTGGAACAGACGGACACCACACAAGAAGAGGTTGCAGCTCCAGGTAAACTCCCAGAGACACCTCTGCGTATGGACCCAGATATTCTGTACGACGAGGATTTTGACGAAGCAAGTCAAGAGGATCAGATGAAGGGAAAGGAATTCAACTCGCCATACTCGGTAAGTTGTCTGCTACCAAAGTGAGGCAGGTTAAAGATGTGCCTCACCGTGACTGTTTAAGTTATTATGTTTTAACTAGAAAGTAACCTTTTAATTTATATTGATGAAAAATATGAAGTTAATAAGAAATTCTTAAGTATTTTACACAGAAGTTTAACGTCTGTCCTCCATGTCAACTTCTCCTCAGGCTGTGTGTCAGTGGGTCGAAGAAGCGAGGGAGCGTTTGAAACGCTTCTGCTACGAGTCGCTGCCTCTGTTCTTCCTGGTCATGTGGGTGGTCGTGATCGGCGTCGCCGGATCTGCTGTCATCGTGAAAATACTGGACATCGTCTTTCCTTCTTGTGAACAGAAGTGAGCGAAGGGCAGGGGGACGTTTGAGGGCCGCTGACCCTTTGACCTCGAGTTAACATCGTTGTCATTCACAGGAACATTCTCCAACTAAACTCCATCACCCTCGTACCGGAGGAAGAGAAGCACATTCTGCTGGAAAATGTACAGCTTGAGCCAGAGGAGGATAAGACACCGTGAATATATTTGAATTTGCACTTTAAGTTTTTGTCTTCTGCTTATTTCTGTGATCCTTTCTTTTTCAAGCTAAGCACATGATTCTGTTTTCCCAGACGGTGAAGGTCCTTTTATTATGGTTAACATCTGAACAATAGCAATATTTTTCAGGATCAATAGAGTCATAAACTGTTTGTAATCAAGTTTAAACCACAGACTTAGTCTTTAATTCAATATTGGAAAAAAACTAGGCAATAATTCTCCATTAAAAACACTTTCTGTTGTAGAAATCTGACTCTAAAATACCAAAGATTTCTCTTAAGAACATGAATTACTAATCTATTACTTTACTATTACATTTTCTAAATTGTGTCTATTTTTGAAAGAAAGCAGGATTTGCATATGTAAAAAGTATAATGTCACCAATCACTAAAGTAGTACATGTACAACCTGAAATGAATGTAATTAAAAGAGCCCCAAAAATCACTCAAAACACTTAAAAACATGGAACCCCCCATTGCACAACAACTTCATATTTGTGTGTAAATGTAAAGGAATGAATCATTCACGAGAAGATTCAGGAATAAGACTTTTGAGTAGAAGATCCACATCGTCTCGACTGAGAAAACTGCACTGAAACGTGCCCTAATGTTAATATTTGAGTTGATAAATGAAACATGTTAAAATGTCGGTCACCGCTTCGAAAAGAAACAACACTTGCCTTGTTTTCTCACAGTGCCTGTGTGAATGTGTGCGTGTGTCCAGTTACCTAGTGCAGTAGAGCGGACGTTGCACTCTAAATTACCGCGAGAAATACTGTAGATTGTTACATACCTGAGGTTTTTATTTTGTTCACCACTGTGGGACCAAGCGGTCGACATTTTCACGCCGCAGTTTGGCTCGCAGCATGATTCAAAGTGCATGTGTATTCTAGGAAGAGACAAAACAGCAGCATGCACTCAGAACATGCCGCTCCTCAATCAGTGAGTAATTTGAGAAGTATTGGCTGAGGAGCTCTACGTGCATTTTACTTTCATCACGGATGCATCGGTGACGGCTGGACTGTGTTTGTGTGTGAAATAATGCATATTAAAGTCTTTTCGTCTGAGCCGCGTCTCTCTCTGCGTCTAATTTGTCTGTTTTGCATGAAGGTTAAAAGTCGGTGAGTCGGAGAATAGTTACTCAAATCTGCATCCTAAATATCGGCGTAGTGTTATTAATACAATTTAGGTAAAAAACAAGTGTAATTTTTGCATTAATCTCCTGAACAGCATCGTAGCTGCGAGAGCCAAACTTATGTGTAGTTTCAGGATCTTTTTTCTTTAAGTAACTATATTTATTACAACGATTAAAACAGACATACGTCAACATATGAGATTTACATAAATATTTATAGCACATTAAGTTTTCAGAATTGTAAACATTTGTAACTAGAATATATATTTGAAAATTCCAAAAACCAAATAATATTTTACTTAAGGTACAAATACACTAAAAAAATTAGACGGTGAGTCCAACAGAACCTCCTGCAAACAACCACATAGAATCACAATGGAATTTTAGTTCTAATTTTTTACACTTGAATAACAAATGCATTTATTCAAACCCACCAACCTACTTGCCCAGTGCATTCACTTCTGGTTATGTTTATATCCATAACGTTCCCATCATTCTTTCTCTATACAATGATATTTTAGTCTCAATTGTTAAGTGAGAATCTCCATCATCTCTGTGGCTTCAACAGTGTTCACTGCCTCACTTAACCTGTCGTAGGTTTTAACCAATGCTTTACCTTGTAGACCTTAATTCAGCTAAAGGCAAGTCTTTAATATGTGTGTGTGTGTGTGTGTGTAATTCATAAACTCTCTGCTTGTGCGGCTGTTTTTTCATGCACTCCAACATTCCAAAAATCAGACCGGCTTGTTGAGGAGTTTGACTGTCGACTCCCTCGCTTTGAAATTATATGACTTGGTTTCAGACTCCGGTGGAGAACGGAAATCATTTTTTGAAATGACTCACAAGTGAACCATAGACAGAAGTAAGCATAAGGCGAACCTTTCAGCAACACCACAAGAAATATGTATTTAATGAAAATGTGATACATTTGAAGCAACAAAAGGTTTCATATAAAATTATCGCTCCTTAAAGAGGCAACAAGGAATTTCCAGAAGAGCCGCACGAGGATTCTTTTCCCGTATTTTAAAGTTGATTATGTGTCGCATGTGATTGACGTCTTAGTGTTTTCGTCGAGTCTTGATCCCTCGTCAACCTACAAACATCTGCACAAGGAGTCGATGGAGATGGAGTTCAAGTGCACTTGGTGAGAGGGTGGAACGGAACGTCACCTCAGCAGGAGCCAAACTCTTCGATCCACTTCTCGTACTTCTCCAGGTCGGACTTGGACACGGACTTGGACACTTTTTTCAGTGCGGACTCGAAGTCCTCCATGGTGGTCGGCATGTGCATCTCGTCCCGGGAAATATTCCGGATCTCCTCTGGGGTCAGTCCTTCGATTCTCCTCCTCATGGCCATCAGAGAGGCGTCCCTGCAGCGAGAGAGTAAGGATTCCATGACACGTTCAAGGAGGGACAGACAGTGGCCACACATAGGAGTGTGAGAAAATATTCACAATATAATATCGATGTTTCTTTAACAATTCTGCATTAATGTTTAATAGCACAATACCGATTTTATTTTTTTTAATTGCCGTCAAACGCATTTTTGTGCTGAAATCAGACTTCTGGCTGTTGATCCTGGCAATTACTGAGGATGAGAGGATACAGTGGACACCAGCACCAAAATATGTCCAAACATCAGCTTTAAAAGCAGCTGTTTGGACATATTTTGGTTTGAAAACAAAATCCATTACAACTTCCAAAAGGGTTCAACGTGGTCTGGAAATTCACCAGAGTCAAGCACTTGACAATACTACAGACATATCGTAGTTCCTACAGGATTGTAATATATCGCAGCATATAGGTATTATGATTGCCCCTGTATCTTGATGCATATTGCCATCTAGCGACCGAAAGTTTAATTGCAACACAAAAATGAACAATAAAGTCTATCCATCCATCTAAATGCCATCAATGTTTGCGTGTTAATTGTATATGAAATACATTTACAATTCTGGAGAACATCGACAGCGTTGTAGATATCGTGATCTCGAAGTGCATCATTATTTTACCGCCCCGGTAGTGAAGAACGATCACTTGCCTGCACACATTGGTGATGTCGGCTCCCGAGTAACCCTCCATCTGCTCTGCAATTTTATCCAACTTCACATCACCGGCAACTTCCAGCTCCTTCAGGTTGATCCTGAGCAGCTCCACGCGCCCGACAGCTGCAAACACACACAACTGTCACTGTCCAGTAAAGTCATGTACACAAGGTTCTGCTCGCGATTCAGTCATTTTGATTTGAAGTTGCGATTTTATTAGGCCAGTACTGGAAGGTAGAGGGATGTAGATCCTCTTCTCCAGTCGTCGTCTCAGAGCCTCGTCGATGTCCCAGGGGAAGTTGGTAGCAGCCAGGACCATCACCATTTTCGAGGGGTCGTCGTTTTCAGATGCTCCACCGACACCTGATGAGGAGAATGTTCATGGTTATAAAGGAAGTGTTGAGACGTTCATCTCCTGCTCGTTACCGTCCATCTGCACCAGCAGCTCCGCCTTGACCCGCCGACTGGCTTCATGCTCCTCGGATGTTCCTCT
Source organism: Callionymus lyra (assembly GCF_982586985.1). Classification (NCBI taxonomy): domain Eukaryota; kingdom Metazoa; phylum Chordata; class Actinopteri; order Syngnathiformes; family Callionymidae; genus Callionymus; species Callionymus lyra. Next base: position 13,441,522 of record NC_141830.1, read on the forward strand.
GCGGCTGCACATGGAGTCGATCTCATCGATGAAGATGGTGGTGGGAGCGTAAAAACGTGCCTGTCGCGTTGAGACGTTAGGATTATTCAAGGAATTAAACAGTCGTGTCTTCGCTCACCATTTCAAACAGCAGGCGGACCAACTTTTCAGACTCTCCCCGATATTTGGACGTGAGCGTGGAAGAAGATACGTTGAAGAAAGTGGTCCTGCATTCCGTAGCCACGGCTTTGGCCAAGAGCGTCTTGCCCGTTCCGGGCGGTCCGACCATGAGGACTCCCTGACCACCGGAGAGCAGATCTGAGCATCGATTCGAGAAACGAGGCGCGTTAATAAAATACCTTCCACGGTCTCCGGATCCCTTTGAAGAACGCCGGCATCCACATGGGCAACACAACGGCTTCTTTCAGGAGCTTTTTGGCATCTTCCAAGTCGGCTATGTCGTCCCTTAAAAAGATTTGTCATTATAATGGGTCACACTTCAACTAGACGTGCTTCGGAGCAACAACCATTTGATATTTGGGTTCTGAGAGATGATGTCTCGCTCCAGAGCTTCCACCAGGTCCTTGTCACATCCGCTCCCGTCAAACTTTTTCACTTCTTTGTCCTGAGAGTCTCCTTTGCTCTGAAAGAAACCAGCACGACAACATGAGCTTAACTAATGTATACGAAGAAGACAACAAGTGGATCCACAATGTTGTTGAATAATAAACTGTGAAAGTCTTTTTAAAACATTACCTTTTCTTCTTTCGCTTTACCAGCTGAATCTTTGGCTTCCTTCTTGTCTTTGCCCTTAGGAGGTTTACTTTTGTCCCTGTCGCTCCGGCGGGGGGAATGTCTCTGCTGGCTCCTCACCTCACTGACTCGATTGTTTGATGGTTTAAAGTCTTTATACGGGTTTGATGAACGTCTGACCGGACCAGGAGAAAGTCTACAGAGAAACATACAAAGACTGTATTTTAATTTCTGTCAAGTTTTTTTCGATCACTTTTAGAAGAACTGTTTACAAACACACGGGTGTTGAACACAAACAAGTTAAAAGAAGAAATCTTCTGGCGAAACAAGCCGGTAGTTGTAGTTGACTAATCTCAATCATAAGACCCCCGAGGATTACTGTTGACAGGGGAGGAATGCACACACACCACGGTCAACGTTGCAAGCAAGAGGTGACATTTACAAAGTCAATGACCACAAGGACAGAAAGACTCTTACTTCTGTTCCACATGCACAGGCCTGATTTCAAAAACATCAGGAGGCTTCACGGGCGTCTTGTCAAATTGAAAGTTCTCCAGGGTCGACATGATCTCCTCCACCTGTCCGTTCTCTTCGCTGATTTCTTTGCATAACTGATCAAAGATTTGTGGCGATCAGATCAGAGGGAGAAGAAATCATTTTTTTGTAAATACTTACCTGTTGCCATTTTGTCTGGAAGTTACTGTCACGTGTTGTCAAATTTCTCTGTATTTGTTCCAGAACTCCTTTGTACAAAACATTGGCCGAGCTGTAGTTTCCTAGCAGGGCGTGTTCACGGGCCATCTTCAGGTTTTCACTGATCTCCCGTAAACTCATGTTTGCGCTGCAAACAGGCCAAATGTCAGGTTTATTCATGTAAAAAAAAAGAAGGTATTTTTGGTAAAAGTAGCGATATTCTAATAAATAAAGTAACTGAAATGTGATATTAAAATATCCTAGAATGGCTGCCTTAGTGCTTGATTCTTTTTTTCTATTGCTAATTTTGTGATTCATCTTATTTCCTTCTTTTATTCTGTGGTGCGAACTAAATATTTTGTGTTTAAAACACTTGCAATGGATTCTAAATCGTCTTCATAGTTTTACTAAACACAAAATGTATTACTTCAATAACTTACTAGACTTCAAGATCCAAAACTTGTTGTTAAGAGCATTTATTTTGGTGAAAACCTACAAGAAAAAGACTTACTAACAACTAACCTGTGAGTTATAAATACAAATAAATGATTTCCATTAACCGTATTCTAACCACATGTACTAGAAAACTGTTGTATTTAGACAAACTCTTGTAAGCTTTTGAACGACTTGCTCAATGAGTAAATGAGGTGGAAAAGTAGTAAAAAACACTTTCGCAAGAACCAATTTATTTTTAAGGAGCAACGATTCTAACTGCATCACTGACTAACAAACACAATAGCAAACATGTGCGTTATGTATCTGTAAAGCGAGTGTACAATAGTCAAACATATGTAAACATTTGAACATTAAAGATGAAAATAAATACAAATTGGGGACACGAAACTATTATTTAGGTATTAATATTAGCTAAATGTCGAAGAAAGAAACCCATTTTAGACTTTTGAGAGATAAGTTGTCAACTTCTACTCCAACAAACTCCACGTTACATTTCTACAACGATATCTGTTCGCTTCCTTTATCCTTCGTCGCGTTTCTACTTGTCAGGTTTAAACTTTAGGCGAAAAGTCAGCACGAATGTGAGCAAAATAAAGCATTTGAAAGAGATTCCACTTAACTGTTGATGGCAGACGTGCTGTGAGTTCAAGCAGCCGCTGTTCACTTCCGCTGTTTAAATAAAACGTTTTTTTTTCTTCAGGAAACACCTTTATATAAAAATGGAAAAAAATATTTTCGGCAAAAACATTTTCAAACTTTTGAACGTATACACTTTATTTAACGGCGCAACGAGTTTATGCCATTAATTAAATTAAAAACAAACACTTCGGCATTAAAATGTTTTTTTGTTTTTTTTCCAATTCAATACCTTTATTTTAATTTAATTCATAAATAATATTTAAAATAACGATGTGATGTTTATCATCAATCTAGAGGTTTAAAATTCGAATTACCAAAAGTTTATTTTATAGCTCAACCGTGTCGCATTTGGTTGACGTCATCTTCCTGTGCCGTTTTCCTGAAGTCTCACCATGGCGGAAGAACAGTATGTGAATTTGTTTATCTTTTTTCATCCTGAACCATCCTTTGTCTTGTTATATATATTTGGGTATTTGACAACTTTATACAATCATCAAGTCTATAACGAAGACATATCTAATGAGATTTACTCGATTGAAGTTGTTTAAAGGGACAAAGTAGTGATGGGTCGATGAGGCGTCATGAAACGTTTCAACACATAGCAACACTGTATTGATACTGTGTCGATACTGTGTCACTGAATACTGACATCTGCTGGACATTAAAAATCCCTACAGGCAACCTATGAACCGACTCAACTCACTGATTTTAAGACCTAGTATATACAATAATATAATCCAAGTCATTGTATTTCATATAGTATTATTTCATATCTTCATTTAAATAAGATAGCTTTTTATCTTTTTTAGATACAGTCAATAAAAAATGTGAATATGTATCATAACATGGACATCTAAGAGAACGTGTTGGGAATAAGGATGCTTGTGGACTGTTTTTGTTGTTTTTTTACCCATTTTTATTCAAAAAAATTAGTTTTTCCAAAGTGCTGTATTTCAGTCTGTTTCGCTTCTTCGTGATCATATCTCCGGCTTTCGAAAAGACCCGCTCAGAGGGCACAGAGGAGGCTGGAGTGCATAGGAACTGCAGTGAAAGCTGGAATAGGGTGGGGAAGGTGGTTCTTTGATGGTCCCAGTATTCTAAGGGGTCCTGGGTCCTAGGGACATTTCCCTCTGCCAGGTACCTTTGGACCTCTTGTATTGCATCTGCAGTATAATTTTTTGTCTGCCTTCCCACTTCCATGTCCAGATGTTTCCAAAGGTCATCTTAAAAACAACAAACATGCATTTTATTACATGATTTCAAACAACAACAACAAACAAATAATGCTTAATAAATGCCTGAAGTGGGTGCAGACAGCTGTTCTGCAGATGGTCCTGGAAGGGGCTCATTTGTGCGTCCGATCACTGACGCACATTCAGAACGCAGCCGAATGATGGCCTCGTTCAATTTTGTTGAACTACGGAACCCGAGTGATTTAAATCTGGGGTCAAGAAGTGTTGCTATGGTCAACACACTTAATGACTCCAGATTGGAAGCAGTGTCTGTGACTCGACGCTTCAGGTGTTCATGGAGGTGTTTGGCTGCCTGTGTGTGCAAGGTTGAAGCACTATGCTCTAGTGCAACGTAGAGCATTTTCATCATCGGGATGACCTTTGACCCTGACACTCGCCTCTCCTCAGACAACTCCACTGTGGCTTGATGGAAAGGAGCAAGCACAATAAGTGTTTCTCCTATGATGTTAAACTCATCAGCTGTAAGTGGAGTCAAATCTGTTTTAAGAGAGGCCAGAGATACCCACACTGACTCCTTCTCATCATTTAGCCTTGACAGCATTTCATATGTGCTGTTCCAGCGTGTTGCCACCTCATTGATGAGTTTCAGGGTTGGTCGTCCCATCTGCTGCTGCACTTGAGCAAGCTTCTCCTTAGCTGTAGTGCTTGATCTAAAGTATGTGACAATGTGCCTAGCTCTGTGTCTGATGGATGCAAGTGTGGGGATCTGGTCACATGATTTTCTAACTACTAAATTAAGACTATGTGCAATGCAAATTGAGTGTCGAATTTGGAGCTGTCTAGTGGATCCAATCATGTTTGGTGCTGCGTCTGTCACAAAACACTTTACTTTATTAGTTATGGCCCAGTCCGCCATCATGCCCCTTTTGCCCTGGGCCAAATTGTCTGCAGTGTGACTTTGTTGAAAGTATTGCACTCCCAACACAGATGTACACAACTGCAAATTAGCATTTATGTAGTGACAGGTAAGAGCCAAGTAAGCTTCCATGTTTACAGATGTCCACATGTCAGCCGTTATACTCACTGACACAGCTTGCTGTACTTCCAATTTCACTCGTTCCCGTTCCTCCTCATATTTTTTAGCCAGCATTATTTTGATGGTCTGAAAATAACACCAAATTAAACCAAAAGCAAATCAACATATTTAATTTATATATTAAATAAATTGGATATATACACTACAACTTTAGATAATTTCAACACAAACCTTTCTGGTTGGCAAAACATATGATGGCTCAAGAACCTGCACCAGATCCCTGAACCCTTCACTCTCCACAATGCTGAGGGGCTGGCAGTCCTTGACAATGAAGTTCAGCAGAGCCTCATCCAGCATCTGCTTCCTGGTAGCTTGATGGTTAAAAATGAGATAAAGAAGAAAGGAATTAATTATGAAAAAAAGAAACTCAGTAAATTGTAGAATGGCTGTATACCTGAGTTTATCCTGGGTGTCTCTTGAACTTCATTCTCATGCCTGGCCCTATAATGCCTCAGCATTGAGGAGGTGGACTTGTTAAAATACGACAATTCTGTCGTACATATGCGACATTTAACCTGCAGAAAATAATAGGAATAGTAAACTAAGAATCATTTTGAAATTATTTTTAGTTCCAATAGATCAAGTGGAAACTTTGAGAAAACAGGATGAAACGACAAGGAAATGAACACAAATACCTTATTTTCCGATATATGATCGAAATATTCCCACACGGGCGAAATCTTTTTTTTTGCTGGAGGCTGCTCCATAATCTCTCACGACAGCAATTTTGAAATAAGTCTTCGTCAAAGTGAGGCGACTCTGTTGGCAGCATCATCTCGTTGACCGTCGGTGTTGCCGGATCCATCACTAGGACTTAGTTTCACATGGATCTGCTCATGTCTCGTGTCGCCTTTTAGGACAAAATGGATTTACACGTGTTTGTGTTTTTTTGTCTTTATATATTTTTAGTGTTCCGGTGAACCCCAGTGAGGTGTTTTGGTGGATTTAAACTGGGCTTCTGAACTAATGTTGACGTTTGCATACACGTAGTTAAGAGTGTAAGGATCAGACTTAAAAGCGTTTACACTTAATAATACTTGATGTTTCCTGCAGGACTCATGGAAAATATGTTTACATTGAGTTTCACCTTCAAGGGATTTATTTCTTGCTTTTTAATTTTTCCTTAATAGTCAGAATTAGTCATTTTAGGTGTATTTCGGACTCCGTACGTTTGTAGAATGGTTAAATTGTTAAAACAATATAAAAAATATAAGACTGACTTAAGAATTGAACCAACTCCCTTTTTTTGTTTGTTTCTGCTTCTTTAATAAAGCGTCCATTTTGACAAGTTATTGCAGGTCATAGAAACCATAGAAACTCTTTTGTAAAATAAGCAAAGAAACAAGTTAGATTAATAGTTTGCCATGTCTGTTCGGTCCCTTTTTATGTTACATGTCGGGTCAAAATGGAACAAATAAAATGCACTCTTCAGCACAGTCAACAATAAGCAGAACCTGATGATGGTTTGTGTTTTCAATCATTTGTTCTTTTCTTCTCAGACCAAAAAAGATCAAGTTGGTGCCCGAGTACCTCTTGAAAAAGAGAAAGGCGTACCAGGCTATAAAGGCAACGGAAGCCAAACGCGCTCTGCTAGAAAGGAGAAAGGTAAGCGATTTGTTTCGTTATTTTCTTCTTCCTCCTTCCACACATCAAACTATGAAATGACTAACCATGTTATTGATTTCTAACTTCAGGTCTCCAAAGGTAAACCGTTGAAGTTCAAGCGCCTGGAAGAGTTCCTGAGGGAGAGCCATCAGAGGCATCGAGATGAAACTCGCATCAAGAGAGCCAGACTCCGACCAGCGCTGCCTCTTCCTCCGGCCAAGAACAAGCTGATCTTCGCCGTCCGCATCAGGAAGTGAGTCAGAAGGACAATCGGATCAAATGATTGCGACCGGAGCTGGTCCAACTCTGGAGAGCTCATGGTCAAGCTCCTCCTTACATCGCTGATCTGATCCAGCCTTACACCCCAGCTCGGGCTCTGAGGTCTGTGGATCAGAATCTACTGATGGTTCCTCACACACGGTTCAGGACCAGAGGAGAGAAACTGTGTGCGTGGAACTGCTGTGTGTCAGTGGGTCGAAGAAGCGAGGGAGCGTTTGAAACGCTTCTGCTACGAGTCGCTGCCTCTGTTCTTCCTGGTCATGTGGGTGGTCGTGATCGGCGTCGCCGGATCTGCTGTCATCGTGAAAATACTGGACATCGTCTTTCCTTCTTGTGAACAGAAGTGAGCAAAGGGCAGGGGGACGTTTGAGGGCCGCTGACCCTTTGACCTCGAGTTAACATCGTTGTCATTCACAGGAACATTCTCCAACTAAACTCCATCACCCTCGTACCGGAGGAAGAGAAGCACATTCTGCTGGAAAATGTACAGCTTGAGCCAGAGGAGGATAAGACACCGTGAATATATTTGAATTTGCACTTTAAGTTTTTGTCTTCTGCTTATTTCTGTGATCCTTTCTTTTTTAAGCTAAGCACATGATTCTGTTTTCCAAGATGGTGAAGGTCCTTTAATTATGGTTAACATCTGAACAATAGCAATATTTTTCAGGATCAATAAAGAGTCATAAACTGTTTGTAATGAAGTTTAAACCACAGACTTAGTCTTTAATTAAATATTGGGAAAAAAAACTAGGCAATAATTCTCCATTAAAAACACTTACTGTTGTAGAAATCTGACTCTAAAATACCAAAGATTTCTCTTAAGAACATGAATTACTAATCTATTACTTTACTATTACATTTTCTAAATTGTGTCTATTTTTGAAAGAAAGCAGGATTTGCATATGTAAAAAGTATAATGTCACCAATCACTAAAGTAGTACATGTACAACCTGAAATGAATGTAATTAAAAGAGCCCCAAAAATCACTCAAAACACTTAAAAACATGGAACCCCCCCATTGCACAACAACTTCATATTTGTGTGTAAATGTAAAGGAATGAATCATTCACGAGAAGATTCAGGAATAAGACTTTTGAGCAGAAGATCCACATCGTCTCGACTGAGAAAACTGCACTGAAACGTGCCCTAATGTTAATATTTGAGTTGATAAATGAAACATGTTAAAATGTCGGTCACCGCTTCGAAAAGAAACAACACTTGCCTTGTTTTCTCACAGTGCCTGTGTGAATGTGTGCGTGTGTCCAGTTACCTAGTGCAGTAGAGCGGACGTTGCACTCTAAATTACCGCGAGAAATACTGTAGATTGTTACATACCTGAGGTTTTTATTTTGTTCACCACTGTGGGACCAAGCGGTCGACATTTTCACGCCGCAGTTTGGCTCGCAGCATGATTCAAAGTGCATGTGTATTCTAGGAAGAGACAAAACAGCAGCATGCACTCAGAACATGCCGCTCCTCAATCAGTGAGTAATTTGAGAAGTATTGGCTGAGGAGCTCTATGTGCATTTTACTTTCATCACGGATGCATCGGTGACGGCTGGACTGTGTTTGTGTGTGAAATAATGCATATTAAAGTCTTTTCGTCTGAGCCGTGTCTCTCTCTGCGTCTAATTTGTCTGTTTTGCATGAAGGTTAAAAGTCGGTGAGTCGGAGGATAGTTACTCAAATCTGCATTTTAAATATCGGCGTAGTGTTATTAATACAATTTAGGTAAAAAACAAGTGTAATTTTTGCATTAATCTCCTGAACAGCATCGTAGCTGCGAGAGCCAAACTTATGTGCAGTTTCAGGATCTTTTTTCTTTAAGTAACTATATTTATTACAACGATTAAAACAGACATACGTCAACATATGAGATTTACATAAATATTTATAGAACATTACGTTTTCAGAATTGTAAACATTTGTAACTAGAATATATATTTGAAAATTCCAAAAACCAAATAATATTTCTACTTAAGGTACAAATAATACACTAAAAAAATTAGACGGTGAGTCCAACAGAACCTCCTGCAAACAACCACATAGAATCACGATGGAATTTTAGTTCTAATTTTTTACACTTGAATAACAAATGCATTTATTCAAACCCACCAACCTACTTGCCCAGTGCATTCACTTCTGGTTATGTTTATATCCATAACATTCCCATCATTCTTTCTCTATACAATGATATTTTAATCTCAATTGTTAAGTGAGAATCTCCATCTCTGTGGCTTCAACAGTGTTCACTGCCTCACTTAACCTGTCGTAGGTTTTAACCAATGCTTTACCTTGTAGACCTTAATTCAGCTAAAGGCAAGTCTTTAATATGTGTGTGTGTGTGTAATTCATAACTCTCTCTGCTTGTGCGGCTGTTTTTTCATGCACTCCAACATTCCAAAAATCAGACCGGCTTGTTGAGGAGTTTGACTGTCGACTCCCTCGCTTTGAAATTATATGACTTGGTTTCAGACTCCGGTGGAGAACGGAAATCATTTTTTGGAATGTCTCACAAGTGAACCATAGACAGAAGTAAGCATAAGGCGAACCTTTCAGCAACACCACAAGAAATATGTATTTAATGAAAATATACATTTGAAGCAACAAAAGGTTTCATATAAAATTATCGCGAGAGGGTGGAACGGAACGTCTCCTCAGCAGGAGCCAAACTCTTCGATCCACTTCTCGTACTTCTCCAGGTCGGACTTGGACACGGACTTGGACACTTTTTTCAGTGCGGACTCGAAGTCCTCCATGGTGGTCGGCATGTGCATCTCGTCCCGGGAAATATTCCGGATCTCCTCTGGGGTCAGTCCTTCGATTCTCCTCCTCATGGCCATCAGAGAGGCGTCCCTGCAGCGAGAGAGTAAGGATTCCATGACACGTTCAAGGAGGGACAGACAGTGGCCACACATAGGAGTGTGAGAAAATATTCGCAATATAATATCGATATTTCTTTAACAATTCTGTATTGATGTTTAATAGCACAATACCGATTTTATTTTTTTTAATTGCCGTCAAACGCATTTTTGTGCTGAAATCAGACTTCTGGCTGTTGATCCTGGCAATTACTGAGGATGAGAGGATACAGTGGACACCAGCACCAAAATATGTCCAAACATCAGCTTTAAAAGCAGCAGTTTGGACATATTTTGGTTTGAAAACAAAATCCATTACAACTTCCAAAAGGGTTCAACGTGGTCTGGAAATTCACCAGAGTCAAGCACTTGACAGTACTACAGACATATCGTAGTTCCTACAGGATTGTAATATATATCGCAGTATATAGGTAGTATGATTGCCCCTGTATCTTGATGCATATTGCCATCTAGCGACCGAAAGTTTAATTGCAACACAAAAATGAACAATAAAGTCTATCCATCCATCTAAATGCCATCAATGTTTGCGTGTTAATTGTATATGAAATACATTTACAATTCTGGAGAACATCGACAGCGTTGTAGATATCGTGATCTCGAAGTGCATCATTATTTTACCGCCCCGGTAGTGAAGAACGATCACTTGCCTGCACACATTGGTGATGTCGGCTCCCGAGTAACCCTCCATCTGCTCTGCAATTTTATCCAACTTCACATCACCGGCAACTTCCAGCTCCTTCAGGTTGATCCTGAGCAGCTCCACGCGCCCGACAGCTGCAAACACACACAACTGTCACTGTCCAGTAAAGTCATGTACACAAGGTTCTGCTCGCGATTCAGTCATTTTGATTTGAAGTTGCGATTTTATTAGGCCAGTACTGGAAGGTAGAGGGATGTAGATCCTCTTCTCCAGTCGTCGTCTCAGAGCCTCGTCGATGTCCCAGGGGAAGTTGGTAGCAGCCAGGACCATCACCATTTTCGAGGGGTCGTCGTTTTCAGATGCTCCACCGACACCTGATGAGGAGAATGTTCATGGTTATAAAGGAAGTGTTGAGACGTTCATCTCCTGCTCGTTACCGTCCATCTGCACCAGCAGCTCCGCCTTGACCCGCCGACTGGCTTCATGCTCCTCTGATGTTCCTCTGCGGCTGCACATGGAGTCGATCTCATCGATGAAGATGGTGGTGGGAGCGTAAAAACGTGCCTGTCGAGTTGAGACGTTAGGATTATTCAAGGAATTAAACAGTCGTGTCTTCGCTCACCATTTCAAACAGCAGGCGGACCAACTTTTCAGACTCTCCCCGATATTTGGACGTGAGCGTGGAAGAAGATACGTTGAAGAAAGTGGTCCTGCATTCCGTAGCCACGGCTTTGGCCAAGAGCGTCTTGCCCGTTCCGGGCGGTCCGACCATGAGGACTCCCTGACCACCGGAGAGCAGATCTGAGCATCGATTCGAGAAACGAGGCGCGTTAATAAAATACCTTCCACGGTCTCCGGATCCCTTTGAAGAACGCCGGCATCCACATGGGCAACACAACGGCTTCTTTCAGGAGCTTTTTGGCATCTTCCAAGTCGGCTATGTCGTCCCTTAAAAAGATTTGTCATTATAATGGGTCACACTTCAACTAGACGTGCTTCGGAGCAACAACCATTTGATATTTGGGTTCTGAGAGATGATGTCTCGCTCCAGAGCTTCCACCAGGTCCTTGTCACATCCGCTCCCATCAAACTTTTTCACTTCTTTGTCCTGAGAGTCTCCTTTGCTCTGAAAGAAACCAGCACGACAACATGAGCTTAACTAATGTATACGAAGAAGACAACAAGTGGATCCACAATGTTGTTGAATAATAAACTGTAAAAGTCTTTTTCAAACATTACCTTTTCTTCTTTCGCTTTACCAGCTGAATCTTTGGCTTCCTTCTTGTCTTTGCCCTTAGGAGGTTTACTTTTGTCCCTGTCGCGCCGGCGGGGGGAATGTCTCTGCTGGCTCCTCACCTCACTGACTCGATTGTTTGATGGTTTAAAGTCTTTATACGGGTTTGATGAACGTCTGACCGGACCAGGAGAAAGTCTACAGAGAAACATACAAAGACTGTATTTTAATTTCTGTCAAGTTTTTTTCGATCACTTTTAGAAGAACCGTTTACAAACACACGGGTGTTGAACACAAACAAGTTAAAAGAAGAAATCTTCTGGCGAAACAAGCCGGTAGTTGTAGTTGACTAATCTTAATCATAAGACCCCCGAGGATTACTGTTGACAGGGGAGGAATGCACACACACCACGGTCAACGTTGCAAGCAAGAGGTGACATTTACAAAGTCAATGACCACAAGGACAGAAAGACTCTTACTTCTGTTCCACATGCACAGGCCTGATTTCAAAAACATCAGGAGGCTTCACGGGCGTCTTGTCAAATTGAAAGTTCTCCAGGGTCGACATGATCTCCTCCACCTGTCCGTTCTCTTTGCTGATTTCTTTGCATAACTGATCAAAGATTTGTGGCGATCAGATCAGAGGGAGAAGAAATCAATTTTTTTGTAAATACTTACCTGTTGCCATTTTGTCTGGAAGTTACTGTCACATGTTGTCAAATTTCTCTGTATTTGTTCCAGAACTCCTTTGTACAAAACATTGGCCGAGCTGTAGTTTCCTAGCAGGGCGTGTTCACGGGCCATCTTCAGGTTTTCACTGATCTCCCGTAAACTCATGTTTGCGCTGCAAACAGGCCAAATGTCAGGTTTATTCATGTAAAAAAAAAAGAAGGTATTTTTGGTAAAAGTAGCGATATTCTAATAAATAAAGTAACTGAAATGTGATATTAAAATATCCTAGAATGGCTGCCTTAGTGCTCGATTCTTTTTTTCTATTGCTAATTTTGTGATTCATCTTATTTCCTTCTTTTATTCTGTGGTGCGAACAAAATATTTTGTGTTAAAAACACTGGCAATGGATTCTAAATCGTCTTCATAGTTTTACTAAACACAAAATGTATTACTTCAATAACTTACTAGACTTCAAGATCCAAAACTTGTTGTTAAGAGCATTTATTTTGGTGAAAACCTACAAGAAAAATACTTGCTAACAACTAACCTGTGAGTTATAAATACAAATAAATGATTTCCATTAACCGTATTCTAACCACGTGTACTAGAAAACTATTGTATTTAGACAAACTCTTGTAAGCTTTTGAACGACTTGCTCAATGAGTAAATGAGGTGGAAAAGTAGTAAAAAACACTTTCGCAAGAACCAATTTATTTTTAAGGAGCAACGATTCTAACTGCATCACTGACTAACAAACACAATAGCAAACATGTGCGTTATGTATCTGTAAAGCGAGTGTACAATAGTCAAACATATGTAAACATTTGAACATTAAAGATGAAAATAAATACAAATTGGGGACACGAAACTATTATTTAGGTATTAATATTAGCTAAATGTCGAAGAAAGAAACCCATTTTAGACTTTTGAGAGATAAGTTGTCAACTTCTACTCCAACAAACTCCACGTTACATTTCTACAACGATATCTGTTCGCTTCCTTTATCCTTCGTCGCGTTTCTACTTGTCAGGTTTAAACTTTAGGCGAAAAGTCAGCACGAATGTGAGCAAAATAAAGCATTTGAAAGAGATTCCACTTAACTGTTGATGGCAGACGTGCTGTGAGTTCAAGCAGCCGCTGTTCACTTCCGCTGTTTAAATAAAACGTTTTTTTTTCTTCAGGAAACACCTTTATATAAAAATGGAAAAAAATATTTTCGGCAAAAACATTTTCAAACTTTTGAACGTATACACTTTATTTAACGGCGCAACGAGTTTATGGCATTAATTAAATTAAAAACAAACACTTCGGCATTAAAATTATTTTTTTTTGTTTTTTTTCCAATTCAATACCTTTATTTAAATTTAATTCATAAATAATATTTATGATAACGATGTGATGTTTATCATCAATCTAGAGGTTTAAAATTCGAATTACCAAAAGTTTATTTTATAGCTCAACCGTGTCGCATTTGGTTGACGTCATCTTCCTGTGCCGTTTTCCTGAAGTCTCACCATGGCGGAAGAACAGTATGTGAATTTGTTTATCTTTTTTCATCCTGAACCATCCTTTGTCTTGTTATATATATTTGGGTATTTGACAACTTTATACAATCATCAAGTCTTTAACGAAGACATATCTAATGAGATTTACTCGATTGAAGTTGTTTAAAGGGACTTAGTTTCACATGGATCTGCTCATGTCTCGTGTCGCCTTTTAGGACAAAATGGATTTACACGTGTTTGTGTTTTTTTGTCTTTATATATTTTTAGTGTTCCGGTGAACCCCAGTGAGGTGTTTTGGTGGATTTAAACTGGGCTTCTGAACTAATGTTGACGTTTGCATACACGTAGTTAAGAGTGTAAGGATCAGACTTAAAAGCGTTTACACTTAATAATACTTGATGTTTCCTGCAGGACTCATGGAAAATATGTTTACATTGAGTTTCACCTTCAAGGGATTTATTTCTTGCTTTTTAATTTTTCCTTAATAGTCAGAATTAGTCATTTTAGGTGTATTTCGGACTCCGTACGTTTGTAGAATGGTTAAATTGTTAAAACAATATAAAAAATATAAGACTGACTTAAGAATTGAACCAACTCCCTTTTTTTGTTTGTTTCTGCTTCTTTAATAAAGCGTCCATTTTGACAAGTTATTGCAGGTCATAGAAACCATAGAAACTCTTTTGTAAAATAAGCAAGAAACAAGTTAGATTAATAGTTTGCCATGTCTGTTCGGTCCCTTTTTATGTTGCATGTCGGGTCAAAATGGAACAAATAAAATGCACTCTTCAGCACAGTCAACAATAAGCAGAACCTGATGATGGTTTGTGTTTTCAATCATTTGTTCTTTTTCTTCTCAGACCAAAAAAGATCAAGTTGGTGCCCGAGTACCTCTTGAAAAAGAGAAAGGCGTACCAGGCTATAAAGGCAACGGAAGCCAAACGCGCTCTGCTAGAAAGGAGAAAGGTAAGCGATTTGTTTTGTTTTTTTTCTTCTTCCTCCTTCCACACATCAAACTATGAAATGACTAACCATGTTATTGATTTCTAACTTCAGGTCTCCAAAGGTAAACCGTTGAAGTTCAAGCGCCTGGAAGAGTTCCTGAGGGAGAGCCATCAGAGGCATCGAGATGAAACTCGCATCAAGAGAGCCAGACTCCGACCAGCGCTGCCTCTTCCTCCGGCCAAGAACAAGCTGATCTTCGCCGTCCGCATCAGGAAGTGAGTCAGAAGGACAATCGGATCAAATGATTGCGACCGGAGCTGGTCCAACTCTGGAGAGCTCATGGTCAAGCTCCTCCTTACATCGCTGATCTGATCCAGCCTTACACCCCAGCTCGGGCTCTGAGGTCTGTGGATCAGAATCTACTGATGGTTCCTCACACACGGTTCAGGACCAGAGGAGAGAAATCTTTCCAGGCTGTTGCTCCTAAGCTTTGGAACAATCTTCTCTGTGTTTGATGATCTACTGACTCTTTTAAGAAACATCTTAAGACATTCTTACTTGTTCAGGCTTTTCCTTGATTTTTCTAGAACTCCTGTGATGTTCTCAGTGTTATCTTGACCTTTTAAAGTATATACTTTATTGAATTTTGTTTTGTTTGTTTAAGCGCTTTGTGACCTTGGTCTGGAAAAGCGCTATATAAATACAAATTACTTACTTTCATCCCATATGAATGAGTCTTGGGTCACTTAATAAATCCATCTCCCGCAGGATCAAGGGCGTCTGCAACAAGGTGATGAAGGTGATCCATAACTTCAGGCTGAAGAAGATCTTCAGTGGTTCTTTCATTGAGGTCAACAAACGTTCAATAGCAGACCTGAGGATCGTGGAGCCCTACGTGGCTTGGGGGTGAGTGGCTGCTGAAAGAATCGGGACATTTTAATAGCAATTTTTTTTAATAACTTTTCTTTCTATTCGTTTCCTCGCCAGATTTCCTAACTTGAAGTCCGTCCGTGAGCTCATTCTGAAAAGGGGTCAGACCAACATAGGAGGGAAGGATGTCGCTCTCACGGACAACACCTTCATTGAGAAGCACATTGGTGAGTCTTCACACACATGTCTGACAGAGAGAATAATTGATTTAAAAAGCACTTTATCATTCAAGTACATGATACCTTTTTTTCCCCATGATTGAGTCTTTTGTTTCCTCTCTCAGGCAAACATGGTATCATCTGTTTGGAGGACTTGATTCACGAAATCTACTCCGTCGGCGAATCCTTCAGCCACGCAAACGAGTTCCTGTTGCCTTTCAAGCTGTCGGTGGCGCGTCATGCTTCCAGAGACAAAGTCGGACTTCTGAAGGATCTGGGTAAAACCGGAGCCCGCGGTACCGACATAAACTCCATCATCAGACAACTGAACTGAGCGCAGACGCCGCAACAAAAAACACTCTTGGCAGCGACATCAAGGAGCGACAAATGTTTTTACATTCAAGTCCGCTGGTCCAGAAGGACGTGTGTTGACGGTGTCATAGCTGCTGTGGCCCCTAACACAGCTGCTGTGGCCCCTAACACTATATTTGCTTTGTGCTGGTTCGTCCTGATTGTTCACCAGTCGTTCAGTGTTGACAGGAATCTGCATTGTAAATAACTTATTTTACAGCAAAAACAAATTAATTTTGTAAAGTAAAAAGCCTGCAATAAAAATCATGTTTCAAACCCTTGAAGTAAATGTTTCCAGATCATTGACTAAATGCAAAACTCGGTTATTTTCAAGGTTTAATTTTCCTGTGGTGTGTGAAGATGGGGGAGTAATGACACGTTCATGACACTGGCTTCAAGTCACTTCAGATCCGGTGAGATCCATGAGTCACTGGCTGCTGGAGACCTGCAGCTGTGGCATGCGCACTGGGACCGCTGGAGCGTGACGTCATAGCGAGGCTAACGCTGCTCTTTGATGTGTTCTGTTAAATAGCGGTTGTTACGTCGTGACTGTCCTTTTTTTCCTCATTTGCATTCGACGCCACCATGACAGCAGGAGGAAGAAGAAGGTGATGAACCCGAGCTCGGTAAGAATGAGCGGCTCGTTTGATCCAAGTGTCGTTGCCCTAGTGATTAATTAACGTTATTTACGGCTGCTGACGTCGCCTTGGTAACTGACCTGCGTCGTGACATTTGCTTTAAATGGACGTTTATGTCTTGATTTTAACACTTGTCGTCGACCTTCACAATTCAAACTGAACCTCCTGAAAAAGCGATACGTTGCGTTCAAATGTCAAAAAAAAAAAAAATACCGTAGTGGGTTTTATGGCTTTCAAGCACGTGCGATGATGCCTTCGCAGGACGTTGGAAAAACACATGTTTATGGTTTGATGAGCATCAAGTTTGATCTCGTCACTGCCACAAGTGACACACGGTAATGTATTTATTAGCACAATTTATTGGTTTTACTGTGTCGATAAAAATAAAAGGACGCAAGCATGTTATAAAATATTCGCAAATAATAATGTTTTTAAACAAGTAGAATCACCGAAATAGAAAATCAATGTAAACTACAAAACAAAAAAACGACACATGAAAACAGGAAACTAGCTTTAACAAAATTGCCATAATAAATATCGGTCACTGTGAAATTTAAACATAAAATAAAACAAACAAGAAGAAAACTATTTAAAAAAAACAGCAGTGAAATTTGAAATGTCCTTTGAACGAATCCAAAAAAGATACCTTTATAGTGACGTAACACATTATTGACTTTTATGCTCAATTTTTCTTTATTATTTTAAAATAATGCCACATGTTCTATAAAAAAGGATGTTGCTTATATGTACGTCAAATGCAACTTAATGATGGTTTTCTTTATATATTACTGTGTTGTCGCTTCATCTCCGATTATGACTATCATTGCCTTCAGTTTATTAACAACGATGACGTCAAAAATAATTGTGATCCCCAAAAAAATGTCATGTTGTCCTCGCTCTTCCAGACGTATTGACCCGCGGCACGTGAAGGCAGCACATCAAGGAGAGTGGGCGGAGCTTAACTGTGTGGGCGGAGCTTAAGTGACCGCAGCGACTGACACGCGCGATGATGCGCTGTCGTCGTTACTCGTGCTCGTGCAGCTCGGTGAGCCGACAGGTAAGACCCTCTCACCTGTCTTCAAGTCTGCTGTTTATGTGTGTTTTTTCCCACCTCTATTCGATCCCCCGCGGTGTCGCTGTCACGGTTAGTCTGACACGCGGTTTGCGTTAAAAGTTTTGACACGTTGTGGAAACACGAGCGCGTTTGAAAACAGTTCATATCGAGCGTGTTTTCTTGCTTGTGTTTGTGTTTATCTTTGGCCTCGACACGCGCTCGATACCGTGAGTTCCATTCAGACTCTCGCAGTCACGGTAGCTCTGGAGCTAGTGCTGCTAACCGGCGAATGAATGACGTGCTGGAGTCTGTCGAGGACACTTATTATCCAATTATCACTATATATTTGACAAAGATCCACTGAAAATGAGGCTTTTGATTTACTCTTGAAAGTGCATGACCTTTAGGGCCTGATATTCTCACATGACACTTCCAGAGCAGGAATCTGGTGTAGACACTCTGTCCAGGGGGGTCAAGGACATGAAGAGAAAATGCCAAAATGTCTACTTTTATTAGGTTAGGTGTCAGTTCTGCTGGGTTTTGACTTTGTGTAATGGTTGCAGCGGAGAACCAGTCTGTTATCATGCAGGTGAGGATGAACTGTCATAAGAGGCTAGTAGAGCATGATAATCTACTTCTTTCATTATGGATTCAATCTTCATTCATTTCATTTATTGGAATGGAATAAGAAGTTCATGATGCTTTCCTTTTAATAACGTTGACTAGTTATTATTCACATCAGGGTACACGGGTAGTGATACCAAAACTTGTAAAATAATATAAGTAAGTAAAGGTTATTTGTAAAGTGCCTTTCTAGACCAGGGTCACAAAACGCTTTAACAATCAAAAGCAATACACAGTTAAAATATATACTTTAAAAGATCAAGACACATAAGACAAGTCCCAGAAAACCAGGGAAAAGTCTGCATAAATAAGAATGTCTTAAGATGTTTCTTGAAGGAGTCAGTAGATCCATTAAACACAGAGGGAGAGGAAGATTGTTCCAAAGCTTAGGAGCAACAGCCTGGAAGGATTTCTCTCTTCTGGTCCTGAACCGTGTGTGAGGAACCATCAGTAGATTCTGATCCACAGACCTCAGAGCCCGAGCTGGGGTGTAAGGCTGGATCAGATCAGTGATGTAAGGAGGAACCTGACCATGAATAGATCTGAAAGTAAGAACCAGAATTTTAAAGTTGATCCTGAAAGAAACTGGCAGCCAGTGAAGAGTTTTAAGGAGAAATGTGAGTTCTTCTACTAGAGCAGCTCAGAATTCTTCGCTGCAGAGTTTTGTATTAACTGCAGGCGAGACAGATCCTTCTTGTTTAGACACGAAAAAGAAACTGTTACAATAGTCTAAACGAGAAGACAAATATGCATGGATTATAAACTCCAGATCCTGTTGCGACATAGTTTTCCTAAATTTAGAGATTTTTCTCAGTTTTCTGCAGTGTTGTACAAGAGACATGTCTTATGCCACCCAGAGTTATCACTACAGTTATCTCAACTTTATCTGATAACATAGTCGTTATTTTCATTAATTTACGACATTGTCAAACGAATGATATCCTCTATAATCACGACGGGATCTAAAGGAGGATAAATTAACTTGACAATGTCGTAAATTAATGGAAATTAGGATTATTATTATTCTTTGTAACAAGAGATGTACGGGAACATATTTCCCAACAACAGGAGAGAGTATGAATCCTGAGCTGATGTGTTCTGATGAAACCTCACGCTTCACTGCTCTCAGTCAGTGCCGGTCACTCTTTAATTGACCCGTCGCTCGCACACGATGCAAGAGAAACTACAACACAGCACAGAATGCATCTGTTGACATGCACAACAATTAAAAGGAAAATAAAATAAGTTTATAATGATCATAACCCTCATGTATTTAATGAATCCAAGTGATCGTTTTTTTTTTTTTGCCTTGATACAAAATGATACAACATCCTTCTGTTCAACTTCAGTGTGAGTCAACATTAACTGAAATGAAAACTATATTTTATGAGTCATCCAAACGTCTTCTCGGCAATAGAATGTCCACATCAGTGTCTCATCGGATCATCAGGGGTGACGTCTTGACCTGCTGATGAGCGAGGAAACGTGACTCACACCTGATTTTCTTTTTATTCAAATGAGCCTGGTCAGAGTTCAACGAAGGGTTTAATGATTGTTCAACTAATCTTCTACCTTGCTGACAAAAAAAAGGCAGAGGGGCCCAGTGAACCCTTAACTCTACTGGTCTCCATGAGAGACCAGTATGTTTTGGGATCGTTGAAAGAAAGAGAAGTGCTATATTTAGTGCTAGAATCGGATATTGTGGTTCTCGGATGGGTTTACTCAATAGATATAATCTGATAAAACGGTCGATGAATTATTTGTTGGGTTGAAAATCAAAAGTTTCCGAAAAATATCCTTCAGTTACAACGTTTTTGTTTATATCCGACAGGATTTTGTGTATTAATGCCATGTCTGGCCAAAGCCTTATTTATGGGCCGGTCTTAATTTAAAATTACCTGTTAATTCTTGGTGATATAACTACCTAAAATAACTTGATACATTTGATTAGAACTCTACCTGGTTTAATTATCTACTGATCCGACTTTTATGTTCCCGATACTTAAACCTGGGCTTTGAGCATCCGATACTATACCAGTGTTATAATATACATTTTCTTGTCCTACTGTGAAATGCTGGTCATGCTTTTCTTCATATGGAATTACAAAGTTGGTATTTGTTAAAATAAAATGTTTAAATATTAACTGTTTACAAGCATTTTGAGAACAGAAGGAAATGCAGTTAAATTGTTAACTTTGTTTAACCTATAATCTAAGAACCTAGAAGGCCTGTCCAAGACAAGTTGGTGTAACAAAATACAAACAAAGTGCAAACCATATGTGAAGCCCAGAACTAAATAAAAATGACACTTTTGTAGAATAAAACCAAAGGTATTGTCTTCCCTGCTTCAAAATGTATTAGGTTTTGCGAATAATTCCAAATGAAAGAACACACTAAAAATAATTATATATTAGAACAACACAAATTGAATAAAATAGTTTGAATCTGCGCAGAGGACGTCCAGACGACTTTGGTTAATTTTCGTTGGTTTAAACACAGTTTTAATGCAAGAAACGCTCAGTCATTACATTAGTTCTAAAATATACTGATCCTGCTGAATTCATTGAACGCTCAGGATGGTTTTCAAACTTGGGTCATCATCAAGTTGGTTAGTTGTCTGGACGGGATGTGTGGATCGGAGCTTTTTCACCGATCCGACTATGAGAGGCTGGATCAGACCCAGAACGACATACCTAATACCGCTATCGGATCGTTGCATCCCTTGTTAAGATGTTTTTTTCTTTGAACCGAAACAATAATGGTACGTCTACAGAGTTGGTATATCTTCCACGCCAGTTTGTCCTTGTGGATTCTTTTCTACTTTCTAATCTCACTCGGAGAAACTGAAGCGAGCGCATCACAGCTCAGCTGTCGATGGAGTCCTTGAACAAAACCAACTGTTAACCGGTTTGAGATAGATTTGGCATCTTCATTCATCAAGTAGAGTAAATGTTTAGATAAAGCTTTACAATTAATAGCTGCTCTGTCCTCTTGCCGTGGAGGATGCGAGAGCAAACATGATGCAGTTTGTTCACAGCTTCAGTCTAATCCGCTGACAAATATCTGCTCAGAACCAGAAGAGTTTTAAACAATGTATTCTTCTGTGCTGGTTTCTGCATCTGACCTTCTTGTGAGTGACCTCCCACCACCTGATTTGTTGTCATTCCGTTTCCTGGCAACCCCCTCTTGAAACCTTTTTTTTTTTTTTTTGGTGGTTTGAGAAGGTACTTGCATAGAGTGAGCAGAACGAAAACCTGGCAGTTTTAACATCGACTCCAATGTAGTGAAACAATCCATAATGTTCCTGTAAGTCCACCTGGTTCGTTGATGGAGCCACAGGTGGTTAAAGAAACATATCTTTGACAGTTTCTGTGAAGATCCTCCTGCTTTAAGAGCTTTTCTCTGTGGTAGTTAACCGGGTGGAGATTTGAATCCATCACAAAAGAAAATGTATGATCAAAGTATTTAAATTTGAAGTATTCTTCTTCATGGTGTCCTGAAACAAACCCCTGGCAACCTAATCTAAACCAAATCCAGACACTTAATGGAAAAAGGGAAGAGAAAACCCTTTTAAACATACTTAAAAAATGGTAATTGTTTTTCATTGAATTTATCAGCCACCAGTCACAGTTGGCGTGAGAAAGAATGGGAGCTCAGAGAGGGATTCATCTTCAACATCGACCAATTTCAAGGTCATTTAGATAACTTTTAATAAACCTTATCTCAACTATTGCCACCAATGTCGGTAAGTAATTTATATTTATAGAGCGCTTTTCCAGACCAGGGTCACACAGCGCTTAAACAATCAAAACAATACTCAATAAAATATATACTTAAAAGCTTAAGATCTGCTCTGAGAATAACACAAGAGTTCCAGAAAATCAAGGAAAAGCCTGCACGAATAAAAGTGTTAAAAGTTGTTATGGTAGTTATACGGTTCTCTTAAAAAACGTGTCATCGTAGCTTCACATGTTCATTTGTGGAGCGGATTAGCTGGTAAGAGTCAAGCTTGGTGGTCAATGCTTGATCTCAACTGAACAGAGGAGTCATGAGAGCAGCCTTGTCTGTTCTGAGCAGCGTTTCTTCCTGATGGACACACACACACAACCACACACACACACACACACACACACAACCACACACACATCTGCTCTCTTTCTTTGGTTTCCCACAGTTTATGCTCTTTTGGTAAAGCTGCTACATTCATTCAAAATGACACTAATTTCCCTGATGTTTTTTGTTTTTTTTCAAATCTCAAATCATCTCCTGGATAAAGTGTTTTGGAACAATCTTGTAGCCTTGACCTGAACTTATTTTTGCATTTCAGTGAGTAGAGCTGGAGAAAAGGCACCTCCGAATCTGAGGTCTTGGTTAATGCGCGACTGAGTCGGCCTCTCTAGTCCGAACCGGAAGTGAGACTTGGTTTAGAGAAAAGTTCTTGTTTTGTCCAACTTCAATGATCAAACAAATCGGTTTAAGATGCGTCTCTTGAGATTAAATTCTTCCCCAAAGTTCCCTGACCTGCTCTTTAAAGAGCTTGTGTTGCTCAACAGGGGAAGTAGAGACGTTCTCCAGGGAATCCTGCCGTTATTGTTTTAGCCCAGCAGAGTGTGGAGTAGAAAAGCTATCGATGGTTGGAAGATGGAACATGATCGCGGACAAACACAAGGGCTCGGGTCGTGTTTTGAACAAGCTTCATTGTTTGTTTTTTTTAAACAAAATAATTCTTCAATTTCATTTTGAAAATATTGTTTCAGGTTCCTTCTCTCCCACAGGCGTGTTTTTCAACAGAATAAATGCTGTTTTTTTGTGCAGCAAGTTCCTGCATCAAAAGATGTTAAATTCTATTCAAGCTTCTTAATTTTCTGTCTGGAACCTTTTCAAAGCTACGATTTTTAAAAAAAATCTGTCCTCTGTATCCTCTGGTCCAGGTGTAAGATAAAGGTCACCGTGATTCAACTCCACCATCCAGCCTTTCGAGAGCCGCCTTCCTCCCTCGAGCCACCATGTCGGGAGTTGTGCAGATGCAGTTCTCCACGGTGGACTATGTCATCTTCGCTCTGCTGCTGGTGGCTTCGGCTGGTATCGGCCTCTTCCACGCCTTCTCGGGAGGACGTCAGCGCACCACACAGGTGGAGTAGATCTGACGTGTTGACATCGAACCTGCACTGCAAAAAAATATATACTATACTACAAAATAGAAAACGGTTGTGAAGAGACATCAAGCAACAAATAAAGAAAACTAAAAGAATAAAATTGTATTTTATATATGTGCTATAAAATCACAATAGAATAGAATCTTTATTGTAACTGCACATGTCACAAGTACCAGGCAACCAATTGTAGTTTACTTCCATCCAGTAGTTCTTTATCAAGAATGTAGATATTCAATGTACAAGTAGAAGGAGAAATAAACATGAATATTCTAGTTATATGGTTATACATTTGCAAAAGACTAATTTTAAATGTATGACGGATGTACATGAGTTTAAATGGGGGTTCAGGTGTCAGAAGGCAGAGTTCAGGAGTGTGACAGCTGTGGGGAAGAAGCCGTGCTGTGTCTCAAATCGCATACTAATCTTAGTATGCTAGAAGTTAGTATGCATCAGTTTAGTATGCATACTAACTAGTACGCAAATTCTCCGCAGATAGTATGTCTCAAATCAAACCCTGAAGCTACACACTAACCGGAAATCACATGACAGCTTCTTCTTCTACTTCTATTTAACAATGTTTCAAGCAGCTGTTTGAACGCTATCGCCGACACCTGCTGGCAGCACGTATTGCAACTTTGGAAAAAGAAATAAAGAAAAAATATGAGAATCTAAATAATCGCGAGATATTTAAGCTGGTATCAGCACCGAAGACGTGTTTATCCTCCTACTGCTGCTGAAAATACACATTTAAGTATATGCATATATATGCATTTATATATGACGTAACTTCCGTTTAAAACGTCACTAAAATGGCAGCTGTTTAGTATGGTTAGTGTCCATCGAACCATGCTAGTTTTGTGGGCGTGTTAGTATGCCAATTTAGTATGCATGGCGCACTAAATTTCGCATACTAAGAATTGAGACACACTTACGTACTAAAAATACTAACTTTTAGTACGCTAGTATGCGATTTGAGACACAGCACTGGTCCGGTACGTTGTGGAATCCTGGTATCCGCAGGCTCCTGTAGTGCCTCCTGGTGGACGGGAGGGTGAAGTCCTTGAGTCTGCTGGGTGACTTGGGTCTATGATTGAAACATATAAAGCATATAAAAGCTTCTTTTTTTCCCCCCAAATATTATTTTATATTATTTTGAGGGAAAATGAATCAAGTTAAAATAATGCAAAAAAAAAAACAACAACTGAAGACGAAAGTCATAAAAAAAACCTTATCAGTTAAACTAGTAGTATTGCACAATAAAAATGAACGTTAAGTAAAACTGTTACTAATGAGGGTCACATAGATTAGGGGAAGAATAAAGACTAAGATAACAGCTAAGATTACTTCACACATCAGGGCTGCCAAGTCTCACGCTTGTGTGTGTGTGACCTGTTCTCACGTTTGACATTTCTCACGCTTACATTTACCCATTGAGTACTATATATATATATATATATATATATATATATTAATAAACATTTTTGCATAAACCTAGTCAATCACTAAAGCGATATTAACCAATCAGAAGCAACGTAAAGTGGCTTTATCTCTAGCTTCACTACTCGCACTGATTAAATAAGAGCGAGTGGTCGAGTCATCGTTACATAACAACATCATGCTGTCAGTCTATCAGTTTAATTTGGAAAGTTAATCTTGTTAAGATAATCTGTTCGGTAACACCTTTCAGAAGGAGGAAATTAACTACCTGCTTTCAAATGAAGAGCATCTTCATTATCACGGAAATGTTTTAAATGCACGTTTGTTAATCTTTTATCATTCATCAGTTCATTCATCTATTGATTGTTTAAAACCAATTTAAAATTGTCACTCAAATAAATGGGTTTTAAATAGTTGAAAATGGCAGGTTTTGATTTTTAAACAATATAAAAACAATCAAATGATACAATTTCATAACATTTGAATGTACAATTCTGGAGAAATCGTCAATTCAAGCAGAGTGTTGTAGCTGTGACTCATACAAGTCATTGTCAAAGACGATGCTACAAACCAGTGATTATCCCAAGTTGCAATGAACGACTCCCATAGATCTCTTCCAGAAAATGTAGACTCTGAACCCAAATATTCAATAACAATTAAATGGAGAAATGAATAGTTAAATCACCTCAAATCTCACTCTTGTCGTTCACTGACGCAGGATAATGAATCAAATGTCATCTATATGTATTTAATCTTTGCTACATTAACTTTCGTTCTGCCTGGACATTGACAGGAGTTCCTGATGGCCGATCGATCCATGAGCTGTCTCCCAGTGTCTCTGTCTCTGTTGGCCACCTTTCAATCGGCCGTCGCCATCCTCGGAACCCCGTCCGAGGTCTACACCTTCGGGACCCAGTACTGGTTTCTGGGCGTCTCCTACTTCCTCGGTCTCCTCATCCCAGCTCATATCTTCATACCCGTCTTCTACCGCCTGCGGCTCTCCAGTGCCTACGAGGTAAACTACAGTGATTTGTCCATTTGGTTGAACTCATGATGTTGTTTTTAATCCAGTAAACTGGAACATGTCATTTAAAAAGAACGTTTTTTTGTTTTTTCCCCCCCTTTTATGTTTTCAAGTATGATCTCAGAAGTCACGTTTCTTCTTATCTGAACTCTCAGTGTCTTAAGACACGTTGACATGCGACGGGCACAAATTGTCCCGTCTTAAGGTCGACCATTTATCTGTCGTAATCATTGACTAGTCTAGGCCGGTGACCTGTGACCCACATTAGATTAGACGTTGACTCTGAGATGATATGTAATTCTCGCTTTTGTTGTCTTTTTTTTTTTTTTTAACTTCTTCAACAGTACCTGGAGCTGCGCTTCAACAAGACGGTCCGCATCTGTGGGACGGTGACCTTCATCTTCCAAATGGTATTTGTCGTACTTCCAAGAATGATCCATTCCAGTGAACATAAACATTAGTCAGGAAAGATTAAAGGATTAAACTGTATTTATCTCCCTATCTTTAGTTAAATGTTTAACATAAACAATGTGCATCTTACTCATCAAGAGATCAACACGAAACATAATGAAGAATATCTGAACTTTTCCTTTTTACAAAAACAAATTATTTCTTGCCAAAAGTTAAAAACCTCAAATCGAAATAATATTTAAAACCTTTCATCTTAAGTAAAACACAATAAATTCCCTCTGAAACCCCAGTTGGCTTCTATAAAATAATTTTTGTTTAACCCATTTGTAATTTTCCATTTTCACCCTTTTCATTCATGCTGTTAGGGTCTCTCTGAGCTATTAAAATTTGATCACTTGTTAAAATGTTCTGACATTATATAATATCAGCATTTAATGTCCTAGTTATGACCCTTGAGGAACTCGGTGCTTGATTTCCTTCTGTGTTGGTTCTCGTTCTATAACTCGGATCATTATAGAGATTCCAGGCAAACTACAGCTTGAGGCCTAATGATGTCAAAATAATTATTTCAGCCATTTCTATATAATATTATTTAATAACAGTGTCTTTCTTAATAATTATATCTGAGATATAAACTTTACAATTTTCATTTAAGGGCTTTTTAAACCATTTTTTCTTAAATCAACGAAAACATGTATTTAAAAACATATTTACATTATTTAAACATAGAGGGAAAGAATTATGTTCTAATAGAATAAAACTTAATAATAATAATAAAAATGGCAAATCCTTACTTTCAACACCTTTTTCTTTTTTGCTATTCTGGTCTCGCTACTGAATTTTCTTTCTATATTTAATCAAACATGGTTTTCTTTGGAGTGGGTGACCTTTGTTGCTTTCATCATATTTGGAGCAAGTCCTCCCCTCTCATCCCCCAAATAAATGCATCATGCTTATCTTACTGCACGTATTTTGCCTTAATCTTATTCACTAGTGCTTAAACTCTGCATAAAAAATAGGAGTGAAATTTAATTTAAAAAAAAAAGGGTTGCTTAATTGCGGGACATGTTTTAGTGTCAATAAAAAATACATTCTGCTTTAATGAATTGTTTTTTAAATAATCTTATTATATTTATTTATTTTCAGGTTATTTATATGGGGGTGGTCCTGTATGCGCCGGCCCTGGCTCTCAATGCAGGTGAGCATCATGAGTTTTCTGTTCTTGTCTCTGAAAACATAGTTTATCTGCATAAATGACAGCCTTTCATTTGTTATTCTCTCAGTCTATCTGTTCATTCTGTCTCATAATCTTGAGGGACATATTTCCCTGGTTCAAAAAAAGCAATTTACATCATCACCTACAGATGAATGTAAACTCCCTCCTTGCATTTGTGTCAATCACTCCGTCCGTCTGACTTTTTTTCTTCTCTTGTCTGTCTATGGATCTGTCGTTTAATGAAACATGTTTCTGGCGGTTTTTATTTTTGAGTCTAGCAGCACTTTGCAAACTCACTCAACAGATTTAAATGGTTAATAAAAAATAAAATTAAAAAATCTAACTTTCTCTTCTCTTCCAGTCACTGGGTTTGACTTGTGGGGCGCCGTGCTGGCCATGGGACTGGTGTGCACGTTGTACACTGCTCTGGTGAGTCATGACTCGGAGCTGATAATCTTGTTGAGACTATTGTAACACTTTTTTTTCATGTCTAAACAAGTAGAATCTGTCTCGCCTGCAGTTAATACAAAAGAATTCTGAGCCGCTCACATTTCCTTGATCCTTAAAACTCTTCACTGGCTGACAGTTTCTTTCAGGATCAATTGTAAAATTCTGGTTCTTATTTTAAGAGTTAATTCTGGTCAGACTTCTCCTTACATCAGTGATCTGATCCAGCCTTACACCCCAGCTCGGGCTCTGAGGTCTGTGGATCAGAATCTAATCTGAAGAAGTACGATTGTGCCTTGAAGGTGTTATGTGTGCGAGTGAAATTGAAGCAGCAAAATATTGTGTTGCTTTTGGGTTACACAGTATCTGTATGACTTGAGTGAACTTTATTTTATCTTATTAATGATGCAGACGTATGCACCCACCAACCGGTGTTCTGCTCTCATTACCCCTCAGTAACATCAGGTTGTTTTGGCCAAATATAAAATTTCAATGAGCTCTGTTCAGGTAGACTAGTCACCCAAGAGCTGGCCTTTAGTTTAAGTTAATTTAGTTTAAAAGTGTTTCTATTGAACTTTTGCAACACGTTTGAATAACAAAATATTTTAAGAACCTTCAAATGAAACCATCAAAACAGAATGTTTTACAAATATTGTCATTTCCATTAACCGCTTTTTTTAAACTACTGATTCGATTTTGCTCAATTCCAAGTTTGGTCTTAACCAGACCCAGAGTTCCTCTTTCTGCCTCATGAGTGACTCAACCAAATTGCTAGTAATTGGATTTATCTGGAAAACGTACGCCGGTCACTTGTCTGCTTGGAAATGAATCAGCAACTTTTTTTTAGATTGTAGTTTTATGGACAACGTTTGGACACTGGAGTATTATCCCAAGTCTTTGGTTTGACTTTAAACCATGGAGTATTTCTCTTCTCATGAAATGATCAACACTTGATTCTGACTCTTTTCTGTTCCTCCAGGGGGGCCTGAAGGCGGTGATGTGGACAGATGTTTTCCAAACCGCAGTCATGTTTGCTGGACAGCTGGCGGTCATCATAGTAGGTGCCAGTCAGGCGGGGGGGATGACGGAGGTGTGGAAGAAGGCCATGAACGGGAGCCGCATCTCTGGACTAGAGTGAGTCTCGTCCAACATTGTATTCGCTGTTCGAAACGCTCACTTGTTTTTAAACCATATATTTCTCTCACCAAGCTTAAATCCTGACCCCCTGGAGCGTCACACTTTTTGGACTCTGGGAGTTGGTGGGGTTTTTCTGATGCTGGCTCTGTACGGGGTCAACCAGGCTCAGGTCCAGAGATACCTCAGCTCCAGAACAGAGAGAGACGCAGTCATGTGAGTTTCATCAGCTGAACAGGATTATCTCGTTTACAATTTGGGGGCAAATGTCTTTTTATAAAAGCAGAATTGTTCTCGTGGGACACCCCAGAGATTCAATTAGACCAACAGCACACTGGGGAAAGTATCTGTAATATTACCTGAATTCTTATGAATAAATATGTAATATATATAAAACCTAAAAAATGGATCCTTAATAGACCAAATAAAGTGTATATAAAATAAACTGAAAACAGTTATCCCTACCTTGATTTAACTTTTATTCAGAATATACAAGCATAACCATTCATTGTACTGTGAAATAAAAAGAGGTTCTATGTAAAATCACAACCAAATATTGACTATGTAGTACAATGAATATAAATGTACTTAACTGAGTGTAAAAGACTAATTTAGAGCAGTTTTTTAAGGAGAGCACTGCCTTAACTGTCTTACTGAAAGTTGACCATTAATTATTTTTGGTACTCCCCCTTGTGTTCGAATCGTGTAGTTGCAATAGTGTTTAAGTATGTAATTTGAAAGTAAATTATATTTATAGAGTGCTTTTCCAGACCAAGTAAGTAAAGGTTTGAGGTTCGAAGACAAAAACCCTCCAGTCCCAAATCCTGAACTAAATCTTTTTTTTATTTCTTCCTGGAAATGTCAGAAAAATATCTCAATTGTTCAGCCATGATTGAAATAAATGAAACTGCCATCTCCAAACATGGGCGTAAAGCAGCATGGTGGTCACATGGTTGTTTTTTAAAGATGCTATGTTTAATGTGCCGCTCCAGGTCGTGCTACGTGGTGTTCCCCTGCCAGCAGATCGTCCTGTGCCTCGGCTGCCTCATGGGCCTGGTCATGTTCGCGCGCTACGGAGAAGACAGTCCTCTGGACAAGGGCTACGTCAAGACCAACGACCAGGTCCGTGTCATTGAACTTTTATCGACTTTTTTTTTTACTCCTGTTGATCCGGCGATGTTTCCTTTCCAGATGGTGCTGTACTTCGTCATGGACGTCTTTCAGGGTCTGCCTGGACTCCCGGGCCTGTTTGTGGCTTGTCTCTTCAGTGGAGCTCTGAGGTGAGTGACACACACTAGGTCCGGGACAAGTTCAACCAAGCATTTAATTATGGATCAAACACAACTTAAACATTGATCTAACACTAAAAACAAGAAGGTCATTCTATGTCTTTTAATAAACGGAACATATTTCACTGAATACATTTACCTTATCTTTTGTTTTATCCTCATCAGCACCATCTCCTCAGCGTTCAACTCCCTAGCAACAGTAACCATGGAGGACCTGATCAAACCTTATTTTCCCAACATGACTGAGGCGAAGGCCATACTTCTCTCAAAAGGACTAGGTACTAAAAGTGACCTCAAACACTCAAATTGCTGAAGATTAGACTTGATATTTAAAAGTTTTTCGTTTGTGTCTTGAACAGCTCTGGTCTACGGCCTGGTGTGTTTGGCCATGGCTTACATCGCCTCCATCATGGGATCTGTGCTGCAGGTAAACAAATTTGAGTGGCTTTTTTTCTGGGTCGAAGGTGACCCAAAGGCCTTTAAAAACAAACAAATGTGTTTGTAGTATCCCTTGTGTTATCTCTGTGTTAAAATGAACAACCTCCTGCCGCACATGTTACATTTTATGGAAGCCAGGGCTGTCTGATATAACACAAGGGTTAATATACAATGAGGGAAGCTAATGGCTGCATTATAAAAAACACTCTTATATTATGTGTTTTGTATTAATTTTCGTTTTATATTCATTTTTGTCACTGGGTCTATAAAACGGCTATTATTTAAAAATCATGGACGAGCAGTTTTTTTGGATCCAGGACATTCACAACGATGCATGTCGGCTCTTAAAAATATGTTTCACTTAAGTTAAGTGTTTTCCTTTTTGTTGTGTCCCTGATGTCCTTTTTTCTTAAATGAATCTTTCAGGCGAAATACACAAGAAAAACCTTCTATTTAAAGGCTTTCTTAATTTTATCTAGTTAATAACGATACATTTTATAAGTTGTTTTACAATGTTTCTCTTCAATTGTGGTAATTAAGGGGCGGTACAGTTAAGTTGACAACCTTATTTAAAAAAACGTATATATTATTGTGTGGGAATTTGCTTGCTTGAGACCTTGACTCCTGCAAGGGTTTCAGTGTTGTCATCTTCTGTCTGCCATGTAATTTTTCAAAACCATGTCTTTGTAAAAGCCAGGACATGTTGGTGTTATGTGGTGGTTTTTAAAAAAAGATAAATCCTGGTTCTAATTTCAGAAATGATACTTTTACAAACTGTCGCCATCTGGTGGTGCAACAGCATGATGACATCACGTTCAAATCAAACTCGCTCTTTATAAAAATAGGTGCAATAAAGTGTTAATTATAACGTTTTTTTTATCATATGATTAAAAATCAATAACTCAAATGTCTGGACAAGACACTTCAACATGTTTTCTGTGATGACAATTCATGTATAAAACGCTGAATTTCAAACTCCTTCACCGTTTCCAGGCAGCGTTCAGCATCTTCGGGATGGTCGGTGGTCCCCTGCTGGGTCTATTCTGTCTGGGGATGTTCTTCCCGTGGGCCAACTCCACCGTGAGTACATTTGTTTCTTGAATCACATCGATGGTGAACAACCGTCGGCAGCAACACTGACTTCTCTCTGCTCACTCAGGGCGCTGTGGTCGGGTTGGTCTCGGGCCTCGTCATGGCCTTTTGGATCGGCATCGGGAACTTTGTGATGCGGGCGTCCAGTCAAACCCCGCTGCCTCTGCTGAACGCCACCTTCCCGCCTTTGTTCGACAACATCACGGTCACGGCTGCGACTACGCTGGCTGCCGTGACGACGGCGACGACCAGGTGAGAAGATGCTTGTCATGTGTTTTACAGTGAGAATTAAAACATAATCAATTTGGTGTTTGTTGGTTCACGATGCATGAAAAAACTCAAAATGGAAAAACACAGAGAGCAGATAGTTTCACGTTTATTTATGATGAAAAACAATGAAAAGCGTGAAACACTTTAATGATTCATAATTGTGTTAAAAAGATCCTGCTATCAACCTTAAAACGATGTTGAATTATGCAACTTTAACAAGCAGCATTAAGAAGCCATAGATGAAAACATCCCTCAATCCAAGTTGTTTTACTAAAACAGACTGATCTCCTTGGCAGAGGTAATTAAATATTGGTACAGTTTGGGTTTTAGCCTATATTGGTACAAAACACAAGTTTTTGTAATGCTGTCTGTATCTAAACGCTGCTCAAAGAATATAAAACATGACCAAACCTTTTATAGGTTTTTATTTTATACAATATCTATTTTCTTTGTACATAATTTAAACAGTGTTTCAACAGGTTATACAAAGATTCACTTAAAACATAACTCATGGAATATGTGTTAAAGTAAAACTATATGGTCTGTTCGTGGGAGAAAAGAAAAACTATTCACTGCATTTAGCATATCAAGCTAAACATGCTAAAATAATATCCTTTACTAATCTTGGAAAAAAATAAATGTCCTTAAATGACCCTCACTGATGAGCCATTATCCACACACAACTGTTATCATTTCAGACTGAGTGCGTCTATAAAACATTAACCAGAGATTTCAAATACTTTCAACAAACATTTGGTGAAAGTAATGAATGATCCTTGTGTGTTTTTCTCAGGCGGACTGGAGTCGAGGCTCTTTACTCGCTGTCGTACATGTGGTACAGCGCTCACAACTCTGCTACTGTCGTGGTCGTGGGACTGATCGTCAGCCTGCTCACAGGTACTCAGATGTTGTTGAGGGTTCTTCAGAAAGATAAAGCCTGGTCCTACAATCTTTGATTCTGATCCATCAGGACCCATGAAGGAGAAGGATCTGACGCCAGGGACGGTGTTTCCCGTCCTGGGAACGCTGCTGTTCTTCCTGCCGGAGCGCTACCGAGAGAAGCTGTGCTGCGTCACTCCTCTGAAGGTCCATCCTCCAGCGCTCCTTTTGTTCGAAACCGCAGCCTGACCTTTTGACCTTTTCCTGATCCAGATGAAGGAGCAGAAGCCGTACGGACCGGACCACCGGGAGGGCAACGGGTCGGCCTACTGCAAAGAAGACATGATCAAAGAGGAGAAGGAGATGGAGAGCGACCAGACGGACGAGGAGACGAAGGTGACGTTCGGCTCGACTCGCCGGACGTCTCCGGTGGACAAGGAAACGGCGCTGTGATGTCATCGACCCAAACGCACACAAACACTTTTTTTAGTCTCGGAGAAATCTCTGCCGCTCGAGCGGTGCGTTTGTGAAGCGCTCGGCTTTACAAAGTTCCCCCAGAGAGTCTGTGCCTGCTGGACCCGAGATGACCCAGATGATCGGCTGGACGTGTCATCGCACCCACAAGGTACAAAAACACCTCAAGTGGGATAGATAGATAGATAGATAGATAAAACTTTATTGTTCCCCTGGAGGTAGATTTGTGTACGAGTTTGTCCGTTTAACGTGCCGTGGCTCCATATGACCCCCTAAACAATATTAATCCTGCACAGAGCAAACGTTTAAATCCTCGTGGCCGCCACAGAGTTGGGGGTTAATGTCACCCATTCAGGTCCAGGTCGTACCACTTTCTCTCGGTTCATTCAAGAAGATTTTTAACATGGAAGACACGAGTCGAACATTAACAAGTGCCTCATTTAGTTCCAGCCGATTGTTCTATGAAACGCTACAGTTTTACCTCCATGACGACTGCAAACACTAGTGTGTGTGTGTGTGTGTGTGTAGTCGCAGCAGTTGTTATGCTCGCCAACATGGTTTGACACGGCGGACAGAAGTTTGGAAGAAGAGAGACGACTCCAAAGATGTTAAATCCTTACCACGAGTGTTTGATCCCACATCATGTAATAATTGATCTCAAGTCTTAAATTAGTTTTTAATTTAAAAACACATTTCAACTTCAGCAACCATTTGTAAAACACAAAAAGGTTTATGGAAACACAATACATTATGCTTTTAATCATGTCATCCGGAACTGCATATTAGCAAGTAAAGAATAATTTCCAAATAACATCTGGTTCAACCTGACAACGTTCTAACAATAGCTTCTACCCAGGGCGCCCTCCTGTGGCGGAGTGGCGCAACAACAGAAAAAAACCGAGTATAGCCAGAAACGAACAAGTTCATATATCGACTTAAAAAATGAAGGATGAAAAATGTTGAGCCACGATTCATATAAACAGTCGTAAATAATATTTATTCTATATAAAATAAATTCTAGAAACATATTTATCAAGTGTATATCTTGTAATAATTTGATTTTTAACTGTTTAGATCAGTAATGTGTTTTATTTTATCTAGAACTCTTGTTTAATTTAAAAGGGTATTCTAAGATAAAGGTTTGTATTATATCAGTTAATTCAAACTGACATTTATTAAACTAATAATAGAATATTTATGACACCAAATAAGTCTTTATTTATAACTTGGCCGTATAATTGTCCATTTTAGTTTGTTTTAACATTTCTTATGTTCGATGTGTGATAAATCTTGAGGCCCAGGAAACTGCAGCCCCGCCAAGTCATTTGATGTGATGTGTAAAAGCTGAAAAATGTCAAGATTATTTATGTTAATTGTAAAGCATCTCAAAGGTCACAATAACATTTGCGAGAAAACAACAACCTGTTAATTCACGAGCAGATATTAAAAAAAAAGAATTGAATCCTGAAAGTGGATATTAAAGAAATGGAAGTTGGTAAAAGATGGAAAAGCAGATGCATGTTTGTTAATATTGTGTAATTCGTGTTTTGAGTGCCATTTTTCAAAGAAAAAATGTATCGAAAATAAATTAGACACAATTAAATTTGTACAGTCTGCCATGACTGTCATTGATTTTACAGGGAGTTGATATCATTGCTATGTATTTAATCCTAACGCACAAAAAACGGGCTCCTTGCTCAAGTAAGAAACATTTTATTACATGATGTGGTGTTATTGCTATCACACGACTCAAAAGAATGATGACTAATGAATTAAAATCTACTTTAGCCACATGATTTCTTTATTTTCAGATAGTTGAAATGTAAAGTCACGATCAAGATGCTGAGAAAAGCTGGTTTTGTTTTGGCATATAACGGAATATTTAATGTGACAGAAGAATCATCCTCGACGGCTGCTCGCTCCAGAATGTTTAACTCTACGCTGACGACTTGTTGGCTTGTCACAGACTTCTAATTTAGTCTCGTGAATACATAGTCCACGAACACAACCCTTTTCTATGTGACCTTTTAGACATTCAGGTTTCAGTGCGGTGGCCCCTGCCGTGAGCTCAAGCTTTGCTAGGAATCAATCCACATTAACCACTGCCCCACGCACAACACTGCTGTCAAAGAGTGTTTCATTCATGATGTGTTGTTAAAGTGTCAACTTTTTTTTAATATGTAGAAATGTGACAGTCTTGAATGTGTTTCTTAATTTGTCGCCGGCATGATTTTTTGGAATCGCAGAATTCTTGACCATCCTGTGGTAGTTTTTTGAAGCCGTGTTCGTCGTGTTTGAAGAGTCGTCGCCTGTCGTCGTGTGACTTTCCCATCCAACCGAGCCAAAAACTCACGAGTCATCTCAAAGTTTACGTGTCCTTTTGTGTGAACCGTCATCTCAACACTCCTGAATACCTCGACTCATCCACCGCATATAGAATGAACCCATCCATAAATTATATATTTGTGATGATAGTTGTATATTTTTGTAAACTCACACGAGGCCAGAACACATTTCACCGAGTGAAACGTGGAATTCTATATGCAAGACTCATTGTTTGTGAATGAATAGCTGAATTGGGATCGCAGCCACTTTTTATTGCAGCTGTGAAGCCGTAAGGTCGCAGGTTCAAGTCCGCTAGCTGTTAATTTGAAGGATTATTTTTATGTGATTATGTTATGTTGATACTTAATTGAACAATCAATCATGTATTATGTTTCAGAAGAAACATAATTGTTAACATTATTTTTAAGGATTATACTATATTAAAAGCATTTAATAAAAAGAACGGATAAATAAATGACTATAAGAATCGTAGAATTTTATATTTGTATGGTGAACTGACATTAATACAAATTAATTAAATGTATTTATTGATAAACGATGTAACCATAACTACTGTGAGTCATTGCTATTCTATTTTAAGATAACGTTTATCTTTTACAATGTTGCTACATTAGGTTAGCTAGTGTCAGAGCTTCACCTATTAAAGTTTCTACAGAGTTTTGTGTTCAGATTAAATATTATTGAAACTACACACTGCGTCCCACATTCAAGCTTTATTCATTAGTTTCCTTTGTACTTTTTTTCTACGGAAACAGCACTGTGTGATTGTTTTAATGCATTTATTTATGGATGTTTCTTTCCCTTTTTTCATCCCTGAAATTACTTGAAGTGTGTGCCTGTAACTCTGTCCCTACAAGGCAGTCTAATCCAAGTGCTGGATTATTGCTGTGAACGCACACGACGAGGCAGTGAGATCAGTCGTGCTGTCGGCCTCAGTAGCAGCTGTGAGAAGAAGAGCACACTTGGTAATTTCCACCTCTAATAAATATTGTCGGAACAATATTTATTGCTCTTATCATCTGAAAGAATTCTTCCTAATATGCATTCCAAAAAAAAAAAAAAAAAAGAACCCACAAGCACTGAAGTTGGACGACTTCTCTGCTTTGGTTGTGCCTTTTTTAGTTCTTGTTGTTCTGAGATTCTGGTTTCAAGGATGTTTGCCATGAATGAGCCTCAGTGTTCACCTAATCATTACAGATGGATCGTCTGTACCGTCAAAAGCAAGTGGTACTTTATTGAAGGACCGGAAAGAGTCCGAAAATGAAACTGCACTTTTCTCTGATTGCATTGAAATATTGAAAAAATGGCTGTTCTATGGATGTATGTAGGTTTTGATGATAATTTACTTGAATTAAGTTAATAAAAGATGACAAATTTCCTATCACGTCTTGTGTTTTGTGTTTTTTTTCAGTGAATTTGAGTTGGAAACGATTGAAAACATGTATTTATGACTGCAAATATTATAAATTAACTGGAGAGGCCACACAATTAAACTCATATTTCAATAAACGACACGTAATATTCACTAAGACATTGCAAAAAATATTAACTTCCAAAATAATGGTACATTCCACAGTAATCAAAGGATATTATCACGCAAAACAATTTTTAAATTAACTAAGTAGGACTTTAAAAGGAAAATAAAATGATTAAAAATGTCTGAAGGAAAATCAAAACTACATTAACCCATCGTGTTATCTCGGGTGTAATTTGACCCGAGATGGGTAAGAAAAACTATTAAGTTTTATGACCTGAAAGATAATTGGTTAAAACCTGCACGAATTTTAATGCATTCTGTGTATAAAAGATGGCAAAGTTATATAATCAACGGGGACTAAATCAATAGTATTTTTCCATTTATAATGTCTATATATTGATTCCTACAAATATAAATTACTGGCTAGCTTACTTACTTAAAAGAAAAATGTGTTTGTGGTATCCCTTTTATTGTATCTCGGTCAATGTGAACGACCATATATGTATTTATGGACGACAGGGAGGTTGTTGACCTTGACCCAGAGACAACATAAAGGAAAGTAAGTAGGTCATTTTTATTTGTATAGCGCTTTTCCAGACCAGGGTCACAAAGCACTTAAACAATCAAAACAATATTCAATAAAATATATACTTTAAAGGTCAAGATAAAACTGATAACACAACAGGAGTTCCAGTTATTATTTGGGGAATAATCGAAAGCACCTTTCTCTTCCTTTCCTGTTATGCTTCACTCCATCCTCTGACCTGCAGGATTCCACACCAGGTCTGGCCAAAGTGGGAGTGAGAAGATCCGTAAATCTGCTTGTACTGATGAGCAGAGGCTGTGTATTATCTCCCCCCCAAAAAAGAGGAGACAGACTCAGAGAGATCCTTTGAACTGAGTGTCATTAATACATTTTAATCTGTCAAGGGTGTAGAAGCCACACACACACACACACACCCCCCCACACACACACACACACACACACACACACACACACGGATGATATCACGTCTACATCTTAATACCTTCTGTATGAGCGGAACAACAGTTATGTGTATTTTGAAGTTGAGGATTACATGGACGCAGTAAATCGTGCGCATCTGACGGGATGTGTGTTCGCTCCAAGGTTACGTCGGCTCTGCTGCAGTCGCTCCTAAAAAAGAGCGTCCTTGAAGTTGTAAAGCTGCTGCTAATAAAGTTATTACATGATATTACAGTGGAGGAGAGACTGCAGGAATGGTCGAGGCAGCTCAAGAACACCAATGGTGTCTTTTTGTAATTTATATGATGGCAGATTTATGTATATATTTTCATTTATCCATATGTAAATAATGTATTAATGTAACCTGTGTTCATTGTGAAAATAAAATAAAAAAATATTATACATATTTTTGTGCAGCGCGAGCTATTTGATTTGCATATAGGGAAGCTTACGGCTACTAAGTTCATTTCTGTGAGTTAGTTTCAAATGTAAAAACTATAAACTTGGTGTTTGATAAAGTGAAAATTAATTATTTGACATGAGCTCTTTGAAATATGTGTTGCTATTTTTCTTTCTCCTATTCCTCTGCTATAAATTCTATTTCGCGTCGTTTGTCATTCAGCTAGTTAGCTAAGTTAGCTAAGTTAGCTAAGTTAGCTAAGTTAGCTAACAGAAATATGTTGTAATTTAACACAGTATTTCAGATTGAAATCGAAATAAAAGCGTATTTTTCGCTAAAACGTGTTTTCCACTTGTAAACTAGCTAGGTTTCTTTTACCAGCTTATGTTTTATGACCTAAAAGATAGTTTGTTAAAAGGTGCACGAATTTTGATAAATTTTGTGTATAAAAGATGGAAAAATACTATTGATTTAGTCCCCGTTGACTATATAACTTTGCCATTTATAATGTCTATATATTGATTCCTAAAAACATAAATTACTAACTTACTGACTTACTTTGATAAGTTGGTTTCTGAGGTAGTTTAATTTTAAAGTTATTTAGTAAATTGTACATTAATTTGCCCGAGACAGCTTGTAAGAAGTACAAAGTAATGCTACCCGGTGTAATTGTCTATATTAAAGTCATATTCAATACATTGACGTAGCAAATTACCCGCATTTTTAATTATATTACAAAATGT
The DNA here is from genome assembly GCF_982586985.1 of Callionymus lyra. Classification (NCBI taxonomy): domain Eukaryota; kingdom Metazoa; phylum Chordata; class Actinopteri; order Syngnathiformes; family Callionymidae; genus Callionymus; species Callionymus lyra. The sequence goes on from NC_141830.1 coordinate 13,481,063, forward strand.
TTGTAGTTATTTTAAAGCATCTGCTGTAAGTTGTAAACTCTTGTACAACGTTTGAGAAAGTTTCTTGACGTGTCGTTTATTTAGATTATTTTCTGTTGGATTCAAGAAACTCATAAAGTTAAGAATTAATTTAAACCGTAACGTGAACTGGTAGGAAAATGTAATCATGTGTGGAGTTGATAACATCCTTTGTTTACTCAAAATCTGTAACTCACGAATCATGTGTCATGTTAGTGCTGATGCTTTCTAACACAAACCTGTCGGCTCCCAGATTAATACACGCCTGCTTCCTCTGTGACAGATTTATGCCGCTAGCCTTGGATTCAGTGGAGCCCAGCACGTCTTCGGACAGGAAAAGATAATCTTGTCTGGGATCTCATGTTGTGTGGAGTGGCTCGGCGCGTGTCCAACTTCTGGAAACACCGAGGGTTGAGTATTTCAAATGAAACACAGTTGAGTGTGTTTTAAACTAAAAACTACCATGATTGATCATACATTAATATAATCACATTTGCAGTGTGTGGGTTGTGATTATGTTGTGTTATCAGTTTGATCTTGATCTCTAAAATATATACTTTATTGAATATTGTTTTGATTGTTTAAGCGCTTTGTGACCCTGGTCTGGAAAAGCGCTATACAAATAAAAATTACTTACTTACTTACTTACTTACAAGTTGTAACTATGAATATACAAAGTTACTTCTGAAGTTTACCGACTCAATCCCCTAAAATATCTACCTTTCTATTCAGGTATTTGCATGCACACACTGGAAGAAAGAACACAGACAATAATTTAAAAACATACCTTTTATTTTAACCTCAAATATTTTTAACAATGTTTCCATTGTGAAAATGTTCAATGCACGGGACGATCAAGTAGATAATTATGATCATTATGTATGCATATGATTATTAAATATTGTTACATGGAAATGTCCTTCCAGGACATATATTTCTTGATTGTGAAAACTTCTAATAATTTAGTCAAACAATATTGTAATCCTTTTTATACACTCTTGATAAATTTGGAACTGAAAATATAAAAGGAAGGTTGAAGGTTTTTCATTGTGTGTTTACTTGTTATTGAATCTATCAAATCTGATTTACAAACTGCACAAAACAAATCCATGTGTAGTTTTTACATCAACGTAGATGCTATTATTTGTTCTACATCCATACCTGGTGTCTTCATGTGCGTCTGCTATATCAGTATCTAAAGATAGAGGTCACCACAGTGCCTTCACCTGATATACTCAGTGTCCTTAAATACATGCGTGCAGTCAATGTGTGCGCTTCAGTGATAAATAAGATCAGATAGTGAGAAAGTGGGTAAAAGTGAAAGTCCACGTCTGTTACTCCTTGCTCGGGTACATGCAGTGGTTCTGCAGGCGTGTCCCGTCGTATCCAGGAGGAGCCTCGGCTCCAGACAGCAGTTTGCCGACGCTGCCACAGTAGAGCAGAGATCTCATCGGCCACTTCTGGAACAGAGATGACCTCGGTTAACCTTCACTGCTTCATATCCTTACACTTTCTTGATGTTCTGTTATGATCAACTACACTTTCTTCTTCTTCTTTTCCTGCTGACCTTTTTTTTTACTTCTCAACTTAGTGGCATTCTTGTCCTCTTCCTACCCGAATTACTCCAACTCCACCTCTTTATTGTACTCCTATCCTCCCTTTTAAGTCTATGCTAGTCTTACCTCTTTTCTACCTTAATATTTTCTAACTACACCCTGTTCTTCTCATATTGCTCCAACTTGCTAAGCTGTGTCTCAAATCGCATACTTGCGTACTTAAACTTAGTATTTTTAGTGCGTCTCAATTCTTAGTATGCGAAATTTGCGAAGTTAAAAAACTGAGTATGGATCGATGGACACTTTCTACGCTAAACGGCCGCCATCTTAGTGACGTTGCCATTGTTAACAGAAGTTACGTCACTACCACTTAAATGGAGGCGGTAAGAGACAACATTGAGAGCGATAACCTCGGTTAATATTTCATCTTAATATCGATTTAAGTTTTTCGTGTCATAATTTTCGTTTCTCATATTTCTTGATCCAACTTGCAAAACGTGCAAGGTTTCGGCGATAGTGTTCCTACAGCTGGTTGAAATCATCGTTAAATAGTAGTAGAAGAAGAAGCTGTTGCGTCATTTCCGGTTAGTGCATAGATGAGACATACTATCTGTCGAGAATTTGCGCACTAGCTAGTACGTACACTATCCTGATGCATACTAACCAGCCAGTGCAAGAGAAGTATGTGATTTGAGACACAGGACTACTTTATTTTCTGTAGCACCTTCTTCTTCTACTGTTTTTGCTCTTCCTACATCTACCACTTCTGCTACCTTTATTTTAAGCCCACTCCTTCATTACTGCTCCACCAAATTCTACTTTTTTTTTTTTTCTACTACTCCAACTTCTTTTTATTTCTACTCTAAAGTATAATCCGCCGCCTCTCCGAAGAGGCCTTATTGCACCTTCACCTACTTCTTTTATCTCTTCCATTACTCCTGTCTAGACTCCGGTAAAAGTCCTGATCGGAAAAAAGTATAATCGCAGATATGTCGAGATCGGAGTTGCTCTTTGAACTGTAAAGAACACTGACCTTAACTGGGTGCAGGTATCCCGCTCTAGAGGAGTGAGTTTGCTCCACCACTCTGCCTTCCTGGTCCAGACTCTCTGTCAGGTGGGCGATGTAGTTGATAGCCAGGACCAGGATGTCCAGTTTAGACAGTTTGGTGTCGGGGGGGACTGAAGGCAGAGCTGCCTGATGTCACACACACAAGAAAATACTTTCAAACAACTTGAGAATTACCCATATGTACAAATCATTTCTTGTTTCCCACTGGACACAACAGGTCTTTACAGGGGTAATATCTAAAGCTGAGCTAGAAGACAAATGGCCACGTTTCTCCTGGTCATATAGTCTGTAATCACACAATGGTCACAGAGGCAGTTAACGAATATACATGGAGTCAAAGGTGCATCCACCGTCCACTGCCTGAGTCAAGGTGTGTTAGATGTTAACAAACTGTTCTTCCTACCTGAAGACTGTGGAAGGCCTGGCGCATGTTTCGTACTCGCATCCTCTCACGGGCGGCACTTTCAGGGGCGTGCTGATAGTAAGTCCTCGTCCGGACCAGGGTGGTCTTTGACCCACACACTGACTGATCCTATAGTAACAGTTTCAGCATAAGGTTATTCAAGATCTCACTCCTGTCCTCGCTACTTATGTGCACCTTCTGATTGGATCAAGACCTCAGAGAAAGAAGGGGAACTCACCCACTTCTTCTGATCACGGCCGCTGCATCCGTTCCCTCTGTGTCTGGGTCTGGCTGTCGGTTTGATGCCGGCGAACGTCTGGCGTCTGTCCGTCACAAGTTGGCAATCCAGTGCGATCGACCTGAGACCTTCCAGTGGATTCACAGCCATGGGTGAAGATGCTTTTGGTCCCGTTTTAAAACACTTATGTTGAACAGCTGTCACCGTCCAACAGTCTTTTGATGCGCACCTTTCCTGGAGATCACCAACTCCTTTCTTTCGCATCACCATCCATCCAGTATATTTCTGGTTAGTGACCCTCCCACTCCGTCTCCCTTGTTTCCCTATGGAGTGAGGTAATGCGAGGAACCGGATTGGGTCCTTATCTCAGTCTCTCGGTCGTAGTGATCCTCCCTTGGCTGTTAGGCTGCCAAGACCAGCAGGCGGGCGGGCACTATGGCCTGGAGGAGTCCAAGACAACGATGGTGTCCCGGACTGAATGGGGCATTGAGGGGCTTGGGAAAGTCAAAGTTTTTGCTAGCAGCTGGACGAGAGGGCGGCTGGAGGTTCAGGGGCAGTGCGACATTAAACATGAGCGCGGCGGAACTGTTTGCTGGTTGGGTTAAAAAGACTTCCTACGCCTTCGGACTTAAAAACAAGAACAGCTGCTGATTTTAGGATGCAGGATTTGTTTTGGATTCTTGCTTTTAAGATGGATCCGAAACATGTTTTTTTTTAAAGTGTCTTTATTTGGTTACATGCCAAGAACTGCTGACCGAGATTGTCAAACTGATAAACCATTCCTTTATTTTATATAACACATATTGCACAAATAGTACCCTTATAAAGCACACCAATGAAATTATTGAAAGCAGTGTTTTTTCCAAATGAAAGTGACTAACATTAATTCAAATATCTGAAAAAGTAGATCCACTCCCTCCTCATGTTAAAAATACTTGAGTTAATCACAGCATCTTCACACGATGCGTTTAACCTTCAATGGCAAGAGATTGTATTTATAAACCATTTGTCCCAGCTTTCCAGGATACGGTCAATCCCAGTGGTTCGTTGGAGGTCAGCAGTTTGTAAGTTTAACACACATTTTTGCAATTACGACTCACCTTTATGTTTAGGGTGTGTGGAGAGAAAGCTTCTTGAAGAAAACTTAGGAATAACTGATTAAATGTTTACACTTCCATGTCTGAAAAATGATTTTGTACACCACAAAGACAAACGTGGTTCTCATAATGATGTTTATTGGTGTTAAATGCTGAAAGAAATACATTTCTGAAGTTTAAAATCATGCAAGTACATTTCAACAAGGTGGATAAACATAGTCGAAAAACAAAACTTCACTGTCACTCGTGTAAAACGTTCTTTAACATTGATTATTAAAAAGAGTAAAACTTCAAGAGAATGATGTTTTTGTGAGAAGACTTTAATTAAAGGAGTATAATTAGACATTTTGACTGAGGTTGTGTTATAAATACAGAGTGGTGTTATCAGCTGGAGGAATGCCTGGTTCTTCATCATGATGTCAACAGTGAGATGACCTCCGACCTCACATCTGCAGCTGCCTGATCCACTCTTAACTGCTGACTTGCACATCTTTAAGGGGTTTCGGGGCATTTTTCAACCCATGTGATACAAGTGTTCAATAATAACACAGCAAAAGAGCAGGAGATCTCCTAGATATATCGTTAGTCATCACACTAGCAAAAGCACTTATATATTATAGAATATAATATATATAGAGAGAACCTCCTTTCCTGTGCCCTGCAGTCTGCCTTCTACTTCTTCTCCATAATCTTGATGAAGTTCTGGATGTCGGCGGCCATCAACTGTGGCTCTTCCATGGCAGCAAAATGACCACCCCGAGCCATGTGGGTGTAACTGACCAGGTTGATGTACTTCTGTTTGACCCACAGCTTCGGTGCGTGAATTAGCTCGTTGGGGAAGCAGGCGACTCCAGTGGGGACGGACACTGGCATCCTGAGGGGAGATGATGTCATTTGTGGAATGTTAGCATAGTTTAAAGGCTAACGATATGACTTGCTAGCTCAACACTCTTCCTGGAAATAGTCTGTGTTCTTCAGACTCATTCTTCAGAATCTCTTCCATGTGAATTGGTGCCTAATTTCAGGAATACTTATATACCGGTTCATGAAATTGCTCATATTTGATGAACTGTTGTATGAAATGAATGAAAATTCCTTGAATCCTTATATATACTGTATATATACATATATATATATATATTAGAGATTTTTGGCCAAAGTAAACTTGACTTACTTGGCATGAGGTGGGTTAAGTCCTTGACTGAAGTTTTCCTTGTAGAACCTCATTGATGGAATGATGCAGCCGGTGGTCCAGTAGATCATCACATTAGTCAGCAGGTCGTCCAATGAAAACTTCCTACAACATGTCAACGAATAACAGATGAATATGAGACAGTCAGACATGAATCAGTTTTTGCTCTACCTGGTCAGTCCTCCGTCTTCAAGGTCTCTGAATTCATTGTTAGTCCACGTGGAGAACTTTTCCAAAATGTAGGCAGCCAGGCCAACAGGAGAGTCGTTCAGGCCTCGACCTGAACAAATTTGGATTAGTGGTTTGTTGTTATTTAAAGCAGATTACTGTCGGATTTAGGTTATAATTAATGGCGTATTCTCAATCGTAACCCGTCAGATCCAACTATGTACTGATGTTGCTCAAGTTACTAAGATATTCATTCATCATTTTCCTGGTTGATAGCTGAGTTGAATTGTGTTGGTGTTAGCCAGGCTGGTCTAACAATACATGTCCTAAAACATAATTGACTGATAACGCTGGTCCTTTCTCTCCGGTGAATCCACTAGTTTGGTCTGGATACCCACCCACGGTGTCTGGCTTGGTGGCCTGGATGTGCATGTAGCCCGACTCCTTGACCATCTCAACCACCACTTTCTTCATAGCCGGGAAGATACGTTCCAGATCAAAGTTGGTGAAGCCGAACAATTTGGGGAAATGCTGGCCGAGCAGTAAAGATAAAAGGATTGTGGGCGAAGTTCTTGGGGGAGGAGCGAAGTTTATGTGCAGACCTGTGACGGTCCTGAGAGAAGAAACGTGAGAAAATAAAAGTTGATTGACATATTCAAATGATTTTATCTCTTTGGTCTTTTGGTCTCACTTGGGCTCCAGCTGAGCCATGTTGGTGGTGATCAGAGAACCCCAGTCTCCTCCCTGAGCGTAGAACTTCGGGAAGCCCAGGCGCTTCATCAGCTTGTGGAAAATTCTTGCGGCACAGACCGAGTCGAAGCCTGTGAGCACAGCGACACACATTAAGCCACCAGGAATTGTGGTTAGATGTTTCACACAAACATACCTTTCTTATGTGGTGCATCCGAGTACCCGTACCCTGGAATGGAGGGGCACACCACCTCAAACACAAGATCATTTGGATCCGTGGGCTCAGTCAGCAGTGGGATGATTCCATAAAACTCATAGAAGGAGCCGGGCCATCCGTGAACCATGATGATTGGGATGGGCGTGGTGCCCTGAGGAACCTTCTTAGGAGTCACATGGATGTAGTGGACGTCGATGCCTAGGCAAGTGGATGATCAGACCTCAAAGACTTCACATATGACCAAACTCACAACAAATGATGACCTACCTTCAATTTTAGTTTTGAAGTGAGGGTACATGTTGAGTTTGTCAATCTGCTTGTTCCAGTCAAGGTCGTTCCTCCAGTAGGCGACCACCTTCTGCAGGTGCTCGGAGTTGAAGCCGTAGTGGAAGCGACTGTCCTCTAGTGAGGGAACAGGGCGAGTTTGGTCTATTCTCCGATTGAGTTCCTGACCAACATGGAGCAGAGTTTTACGATGTTATAACGGTTTATCACTCGGCCAAACATAGGGTCACCATCAGCAAGATGGAATAAAGATGGCTTTAAATTCTAACTGCACTGTAAATGAACGGTCCTTAACTAAAATATCTTACCTCTAGCTCCTCCCTGCTAGTACTGACGCTGAAAGGGCGAATGCTGGTGTCTTCCTCCCCCTCAGGTGGCGCTCCAGCGCCCCACCAGCCATCTTCTGTCTTCAGAACTTGGCTCTTATTCTTTTGAACGAGGTAGAGGATAAGACCTCCAACCAGCAGGGCCACCAGAACTTCAACAATCATTCTATTGGGAAAAAAAGTATAATCATTAATGAAATTAGGAACGCCCACTGAGTATGAACGTTCCTCTTCCAGTTACTCTGTAAAGAGTCAGAAGGGATCAGAATTTGTGATAAATGTGGAGAAACTTCTTGAAATGTTTGTTGCTGGTTTGGAATCAGACATAGAACATCACAGTTTGTTCTGTACACCTTAAATATGCAGGACAACTTTCATCTTTACTCTTAGCTCACATAATGTTTCACTGAAATAACAAACCAAAAGTCAACAAAAGTTACTGTTCAGTTCACTCAGTCTCAGTTAGTCTCACATGTAGGTTAACTGTCAATGGAATCAACGCCCAGGCCTCAAATATTGCACGTATGCAGAGCTTTCAGACAATAAACAGTGGAATCAGTTCGACAACTGTGTTATTTGCTGGCGCTGAGAGGATTAGTGCAAATAACAGGAGGGCTCAGGCCCCCTACTCAAAATAACTGCATGACAAAGCTTTTCCTATTCAGGATAGAACAGCCACACACACACCCATCATCACTAGTGTTAACATATTAGAGTGAAAAAATACAACAAAAACACGGATTCAATGCTGGACAGAACTAATACAAAAGCATGGCTACTAAGATACAATTATTATATAATGCAATTCATACTGATAAAGTAAAATGAACACAAACAGGGGAAGGACTCCAGCAAAAAAGTTTTTAAGAGTAATAGACATAACAAAAATAATGCGCAACTGTATTCAAGACATATTTATTATTTTTGCGTTATTATAACACGTGACGTGGACTAAAAAGGTATCAACAAAACGTACCTGTCTCACTCAGTACTAAATCCCCGTCCTGTTGCAACCTGGCGACTGTAAAAGAAAGAATGCACTCTCCGTTATAAGGTCCAAGGATCACTATCTACGTCAACTTTCACCTCAGAGTCGATTCTACCTGTGACGTGAGCTCGCGCCGTTGAACGCAGCCTCAGATGACACGTCGGTGCTTCCGTCGAGACTTGAGTCAGAGCCAAGTAACGGGACTTTTGCGAGTGTATTCAGAGGTAATTCTTGTGTCAAAAAACTGAAACGTCAACTATTATATAAGTCCCCGAATCCACAGGGGAATGGACGCAATAGCCTTGTGGGAATGTGGGATTTGTAGTTCTCTGTAGTTCAAGCAAAGAATCCGCCATATTGGATGAAGACAGCGTTCGTCTTAACTATAACTTGCAGTTTTACGTCGCACAGTAGATACATACATACTCCTTAATGACTAATTATTTAAAACATTTTGCTCAAACAACATTAACATATTTTATATATATATAAAAATATATTTTTAATGTAAGTGTTTCAGTTATTTAATTAGAATTCTACAGCACAATTTGAATTTACTTTTGATTTGGTTTAACATTTCAGATGTTTCCAAAATAACTAATTAAGAGTATCAAAAGCTTACTTCTACTTCTATAATAATAAATCCACTGAACAGTTTCAACTGCACTTTTGTAATGTTTTCTTTTTACGTCGGTGTTACCTTGACTACTGCAACAGTTTATTTTCATGTCTTAACAAGAAGGAGCTGTCTCGCCTGCAGTTGATTCAGAACTCTGCAGCGAGAATTCTGACTCGCTCTAGTAGAAGAACATTTCCCCGATCCTTAAAACTCTTCACTGGCTTCCAGTTTCTTTCAGGATCAACTTTAAAATTCTGGTTCTTACTTTCAGATCTATTCATGGTCAGACTCCTCCTTACATCAGTGATCTGATCCAGCCTTACACCCCAGCTCGGGCTCTGAGGTCTGTGGATCAGAATCTACTGATGGTTCCTCACACACGGTTCTGGACCAGAGGAGAGAAATCCTTCCAGGATGTTGCTCCTAAGCTTTGGAACGATCTTCCTCTCCCTCTGTGTTTGATGATCTACTGACTCCTTCAAGAAACATCTTAAGACGTTTTTATTTGTTCAGGCTTTTCCTTGATTTTCTGGAACTCCTGTTGTGTTATCAGTTTTATCTTGACCTTTAAAGTACATACTTTATTTAATATTGTTTTGATTGTTTAAGCGCTTTGTGACCCTGGTCTAGAAAAGCACTATACAAATAAAAATTACTTACTTATAAAATCAACATTGATTTATTGTCAACACTCATAACTAGGCGTGTTAGAAAATATCGATATGGCGATATATATCGCAATGTTCTTTTCCACAATACTGTGTTTACTGTTTAAAGAAAAATAAATTTGCTTGCGAATTATATTTTATGTGTTACTATCGTTTTTAATGGCTTAGAGTTAAATAATGTGTGTAAAATGTAATAACTATAGCAGCAATCGTAACATCCTGCGCAGCTTAATGAACATTGATATCCTGCGAGATCCTTGCGATGACTGAGGACAAGAGGTTACAATTTCCAATCCAGCAGCTTCTAAAGCTGATGTTTGGACATATCTTGGATTCAAAACAAATAAAAGCAGCTATGACTTTGTCAAGAGTCATGTGGTCTGTAGATTCTTCAACACCAGAGTCAAGTACTTGAACAATACTATAAATATATCCTTGTTTCTACAGTATCACAATATACTGTAATGTATTGTTGCCCCTGTATTGTGACACGCATCATATTGCAAGATTCTTGACAATACACAGCGCTACTCATGACCCATTTGTTACTCGAACTTAACCGTCAACTTGAATCACAAAATGAGATTGTGAGATGTCCAAAAACAAAGATAATAATTTAACAGCAATTCTTGTGAAATAACCTGAAGATTTTCACAGAATGTATAGAAACGGCTCAAGATTTTGTTTTATTCCTATTCTGTATTCATGTTAAGCCATACACTCCCAGAGGAACCTGGGTTTCCAATGTTCTCCTTATGGAGTTTTTGGGAATACTGAAGTTTTTCATGAACCTTCTCTTCTGATGTAATTTAGCCTTTTTAAAATCCAACTTCATTTTCCAGTTTAAGTTTTTTCTAAATTTTGCATTGAAGGCTTCAGTCGTCAGTAACTGCGTTCAAGGATGTGGCAAGACGCAAAAGTACTTCTCTTTAGGAGTGAACGACTAAACAAAAATAAAACATCAATCATTTATATTTCTATAAATTCCGTAAAATAGTGACGTTATTTTAACAAGAATTGCCAATATCAATATTATATGGCCTGAGAAATATCACATTTTTCTTCCGACACCCTGTATATCTTTGGATTTTTGTGCCAAAGTTGCAGAATTATTAACTACAGAATATTGTTTTTTGTAATACAGTAATTATAAAATAATTATAAAATGACTAAACAAACATTCTGTTCCAAAACAGGGGTGGGTAAATGAACATTTATTGAATATGTAACAAAGACTTCAACAGATTTTTTGGCATTTTGAGACGGTACGGCTTTCATAAAACATCCGTCTCGGACTGTTCTTTACCTGTTGGCACAAAAACAAACGGTGCCTTGAGCTCTTACATGCACCCTCTTAAAAAACTAATCTTTAAATTATAAGTAATTGAGACCACCTTAAAAATACCAATGGAGGCAGGGACCTCTTTTAGGATCTCCATGCGTCGGACTATACTTCATTCGTCATTTAGTTGGAAATCTAAAAATTCTTACGTTCAAAAGCCAGATGAAGATATGTCACTCAAAAAACTTGAGAAAAAAAAATGAAATTCTGAAAACATAATATATATATACAGTATGTAGAATTCCATCTCTGAAGGAGCATACGGGGTCCACAATTTCCAGCCTTATATGATCACTTGCTGTCCTCAGTGAACTCAGTCCTGCTCTAGAGGGTCAGTTTCCCATCAGGCTTTAGTCCGTCTCCATCGCACTGCTGTGCGTTTCCTTGGACACCATGAGCCTCATTAGTTTTCCATGCAGCTTCTCTATCTTCTTCACATCCTGGGCCTGGTCTGTCTTGTACTGCAAACACTGGGGAGAGTAAACAGGAAGTTAGCTTACAAATAAAATACAAAATAAAGCACATTTTCACGCGACAACATGTACTTTGGCTGATTTGCCAGATTTTTTAGAAATTTTCATTGATCACTGTATACTATTGTCATTTAAATAATGTACAGTTTTCATTTTGTCTAACTGACAATTCGACACCACTATTGACTAGAATGATTATTCATCAATAATTCCATTTTAGTTTGAAAGTATCGATACACACTTAAACAACCAGATGGTTGTATGATTCTTTCGATTACTCACCATAGCGTTGTCCGTGACTTTAATACAAAGGTTTCCATCACAATGTCTGTATTTAAGAACCACTCGAACCTGTAAAGAGATCCAGAGCAGAACTAAAAATACAGTCCAGCAGTTGTATTCGCTGACGAGCTACAATGCTAGCCAGTTAGCATACTAGCTTCTTCTTAACTGACAATGTGTCTCGGTTTTACCTTCATCGGGTCTTTAAGATATAGTTTTTCTGCTGCCCGGGCGAACTCCTCCCACGTTTGAAAGCGAGGCATTGTCGGATAATAAAGTCGACGAGCTTAGAAAAGAAATGTCTTGAAATGTGTCGAGCAAGAACACAGTTCGGAGTAACACATCAGCAGCAACGTGAACGCAACCAATCAGAGCAAAGAAGGAAGTGACGTAATAATAGGTTCCGGGAACGTTCCAAAATAAAAGTCAACGTCATGAGACGAGAAACTTAAATGTATTTAATCATTTTACCGGTTCATCAGTTGGCACGTGACATTTCAATTTTGATAATTTCTAATCATTTATATTCATACATGTTTTTATTTGTTGCAATTGTGTATGAAGTAAGTAAGTATTTATCTTATCGCAATCGTCGCAAACGGACCGGAAGTAATCGACGAGACCTCCGGTGTCTTCAAAAATTTTCTAAAAGAAAAAAATTGTTACGTGAGATTATTTTTTTTAAAGAAATACTTTTACTTGAAAAAAAACTACAGAGAGAAAAATAGGGCACGTCAGAATCCGTTTAAACTAAATCTCATAGGTACATAATTGGTGTGGTCATACACCAAGTGGCCACCAGGGGAAGCCAACTCTATACTTTTGAAAAAACATTAACGTCATTCGCGTTCTAAAGTAGTGATACCTGGACATAAACTTTTATTGCCAGTGTAAAAACATTTTTTTTGTAATGGAAGTACAGAATTAAAGAATGAAACAAGAGAACGTACAAACTTTTTTTCTGGCACCGAAAAAAACAAAAGTTGAAATTCTACTAAACAGTTGATGACAAACGTCTCTAGAGCATGTTTGCAAACAGTTCTCTGTGATCCAGGATGTCGTGCAATACAAAAGCTTAAATACAACGACGTAAATAATTGTTTTAATGGAAATTATAAATACTTGTATTTACTGTGTAACATAACATCAGATGCAACAAACTGATCAGTTTAGTTTTCAGGTAAACCAGACTGTACAACATCCCCAAATTAAAATGCAGCTTCTAAATGCCATGGAAAAAAATCATACCCACATCTAGTTAGATCTGAGCCACGTTTATCATTAAGAATGTGTAAATAGTGTTTTAAATTGGCAATTGTGTAACAAGAAAATAATATTTTGTGCATCTGTAAGTAAGTAAGTAAGTAATTTTATTTGTATAGCGCTTTTCCAGACCAGGGTCACAAAGCGCTTAAACAATTAAAACAATATTCAATAAAGTATATACTTTAAAGGTCAAGATAAAACTGATAACACAACAGGACTTCCAGAAAATCAAGGAAAAGCCTGAACTGTTTCCTGCTCTAGGTCAGGTTGTTATATTTCTATATCCAAACAGAATTTCACTTTTCTGTATACTAAGTACTGCCGAAAGTACTGAGTAGTTGTTGGGTGGACCAAGAGGAATACTCTTTCCAGTGTATCCTGTGTCTACCCCAGGACCTCCTCCCCTTTGGTCATACTACCACAATAGGGAATATCTTAAGGACGTGTCCATGATAGAAGGAAGGACTATAATTTCCAAAAAAAAATGGATTTAATTAAAAAACCATCAAACATTCTATTAATTCATTTTTTTTAAAGGCCATCCATATGAAGCTGTTGTAAAAGGAAGATTCCCGAGTGTCCGTGAAGGCAGCACGTGTTGCCGCGGCAGACCGGTGACTGAGCGCCACTGCGCCGCATCACAGCGACCCTGCTGCGTCAGAAAACGCCGAGAAACGTTGCGGTTTTTCCACTTTCCTCTCTCAGTGACTCACTGCCAGCAGCCGAGCTGCGGATCCCCAGAACATGTAGGACGCGGCCGTGGTTGTATCCCCCCCAAATTTCTTTTTTTTTCTTTTCTTCTTTTTCTACTTTTAACCGGATAGTCCAGCGCCTGTGAACACACCTCGACACGTTCATTCATCCGCTCGCTCGTGGACTGAACTTTTGCGTGAAAACTAGCGGACAAACTCTTTTTCGTCGTCGGTGTCCGAAGGGGGCTTCGTGGGTGACATCTGAGCACTTTCACCATGAGGTAAGGAGCTTGTGCGAGTATTTAAAGATGGAACTGAGTGGGCGAAAAATGATGAAAGTGAGAAGAGGAGCGGAGGTGAAGGTTGGAAGATAAAGAGCCGACAACGTCACATGTTTAAAAAAAAAAACAAGCGTAAAACATGCAAAAAACACATTTTTTTGTGTTGCGTTTACGAACAATGTGTGTTTGGAAAAGGTTTTGTTTCTGCTCCCACTCCCACATACAACGGATTATCTTCCTCTCAGGAGATGGGCTGACATGTTCTTTGGTCATACTTCTGCCTCTTTAGATGACACATTTACAGCTGATGTTTCATACAACTATCAACCTAACACTACATTTGATCCCAGCTTGTTTTTTTTCATTCTTGAGTATACTAATAATAACTATATGTTCCAAACAAAAAACAGCTTCTCTTCACAAAGCATTGCAATAACATGATTTTCTCTATGCAGATGACACCTTAGAGTTGTAATGCCCATGTGGGTTAACTTGTGGTCCTAGTATCCATACAATGCTGGGTCTGGACTTGCTTGTCAAACTTATTGCTATCTTCTATTAGCATTGACCTCAGTGCATGCCATCTCTATCTGCAGTACAGATTACAGTGACACTTCTCAAGCATCATGTATGAATTTTATCTTACCATTCTCTGTCTCTGGATTCTTCTCTTGAGGTTAAGTGATATTATTGGAAGGTTTGTTGGCACAGCTCTAGTGTTGACACCTGGATCCTCTTTTGTTTTACTTTTACAACTTTAAAAAATCCTCTACCTGTGTCGCTTCAAGCTCAGCTGGTGCCATGAGTTTTCTTTATACAAGATTGTTTAAAACCAGTCATACAGTCAAGGATAGGCACGCAAGGGGCAACATCTTGAACACAATGCGATTTGCACTTTAGTTATTTATTTTTTCCAGGTAATATTCCATTTTTTTGCAAGGCTTTGCTGGTATTCATCACTATCTATGCCTCAAAACTCAAAAGACAACTTTGTTTTAATGCAAATACTTTCCCATATGATCTCAAATTCTGTCAGTTTTGGTAAGTATTCAGATCAACTCCTGACATGTATTACTAATATAAACTGGAGTGTCACATTGTCACTATTTTAAGTGTGGCTAAAATTAGTATTGAATTTCATTTTGAGCCAAATATAAATATCTCTTGCCAGGTTTGGTCCCCAGTCCTTCAGTTTGACACACAAAGTGTGTCCTATTCAATGCTATGAGTTCCAACATTTGAAATTGTTACAAGTATAAGAGCATCATCGTACAAATCCTCGACGCTTTAATTGATGTGTTCTAAAGTAAGAAATGGTAGCTGGAAAATGTAGTTACTTACTAAATACTTTGAAGTTTGTCAGCTTGTGTAAAGTAAAACATTAAGATTTCTTGAAAAGGAAATTAGATTCTAAACCGAATACATTATAGTAATCCTTTGCAGTTATTTGATACTAATTTCAGCCAGACTCTCTGTGTGGTTCACCAACGACTTCATCTCATCTTGCAAGACCCAATCTTTTCCTCCTTGCATCACAAATATGCATCAGCTCTACCATCGACCCCCTTATCGTCTCCATTGCCTTTTCGGATCTTTAAAGTGTCCAGAACTAGTGTTGACGGCTCTAATCTCTGCTTTCTAGAAATGCAGTCTGTTGAACCACAAAGCTTGACTATGATCACCAAGATGTCAAAATGCATTCGACTGTTTTGTGGTTTTTTTTTGTGGAGTTTAAATTCTTATTATAATAACAATTCAAGCCAATATGTGTTTTATTTTTTGTGCCCACTTTAAATGGCATCTAATATCTTTTCAATCTCAACCCATATGTGTGTCAATCTAAGAAAATTACATTTTCTTTAGATTTCTGATTACAAGAAACTAATTATAATGAAGTTATTGGTTACTGAAATCAAGATCAGTTTCTTCATACCAAGCTTGATCGTCTGTTTAAAATGGTTTTTAAATGTATCCGGTCATAGGATCGGATCTAGCAATGGTCACATCGGAGCTACTTTCATGCATGTTAATCTGAACGAGTGCCAAGTATTCAGTATACTGCAAGTGAAACACTGTCGACATCATTTGTAAAATTGTGCATCGTAAACTATGGAAGGAAATCAAAGTGCCTCGAGTAAACTCGCAAGGGGAGTACATACACATTCTATATGAGTTTCACAATTGTAAATCTCTGTAGCCTCCACAACGTTGTTGCTGTAGTTGGAGCATATGTTGTATTGAGTTCTGTATACATTTCTAATTCTAAGTCTGTCTTTTAGTTTAGGGTTTCCTGAATAGAGCAACAAAATACAATTCTTGTTGTCCAATCTGTGAATGATCAACTCAAGTTTTCTGTTTTAAAACTGATTAAACTGACTGACTGTCCAGCATTGAAGATGCTTCACCTTTTAATTTATAACTGCCTTCAACACTTGGACGACTAAAGAAGTCCTAAATAGATGATCTAACCTGGTGTACGAACACACGAGTGTGGCCGGACGGCCTCTTCAGCGAAGCTCATAATTGAAACCATCTGCCCGCGTCTCCGTCAGCCGAACTGTGGTCAACAATCATAGAGGTTGTTTCAAAACGGCCTCACGATATGTTCATATCCCACACGTCTGCTTTCATCTCACCCCTCCCATCATATCGCTTGTCCGACAAGACTCTATACTCGTGTTGAACCTTATCTGACGTTGTGTATCTCGAAGCCAGACTTCAAACATCACAGAACTGTTGACGTCGGCGGAAATGAAAGATATTTTTGCGTGTTATTGGTGGAGAAGACGGGAACATGTTTTCAGTAGGGAGGTGATGACATGTGTGTGTGCATGTTGGGGGTAGAGCAGGTGTGTGTGTGTGTAAGTGAGAGTGGCAGCCACAACTGGTTAACTTGTTCTGCTACCGGTGAGATTACCGCACATCTTCTAATAAAATTGAGCTAATGGCTACGCGGAGGCAAATGGACTTTAGCTTAACATGACTAGCATATATATTCTTTTTGTTAACGCATGATTTTAGGGCAACTTTTCTTAATAACTTTTCAGGGCAACACACAGTCATAAGAGTGACGCAATAGTGATTTAATGTGATCGGCCCTTGAACCGAAGTCAAAGGTGGAATTGAGTCGTCAGACCGGACGCCGTGACCTCTTCCGATCATGGCCGTCACACAGGTGGAAACACTCGAGCAGGCGTTCTTCCCGTCAAAGACGCGTGTCCGAGGTGCATTCCGAAACGATGAGGTCAACCGGGAACGCATGAGTGGTCAGTTAAACGGCGCTGTGTCGCGTCAAGCCGCACGTACAGCCGATGTCAGCTTATCTCGGGAGTCGTTAGATAAGTGGCATCGTCACGGTGACGGGAATGTGAAGTGTTGCCGTAATGAACCTTGACAAGGGCACCGAGGGCCCGAGTGCGTTCAAGGCTACATGACAGCAGCCAATCATGTCTCAAAGTGTTAAAAGGTTTAGGACCTGGTCGCCAAAAAGAATCGACCTTTGACTGGAAATAAAGCGTAAGGGGACATTGACGGATGAGATGATGGAAGATGTTAGTTTCGCTCCGTAAGTTGTCATTGGTGTTGCTTTTGTGTAGTGCTCAACAAGGTGTTTTATGAATGACTAAATTGTGCATCCTCTTTTACAACCTTCTAAATATAAACCTTATTTTGAAGCAGCTGTGATCAGCTGTTAATCCTCACAAAGTGAACTTTGTTTATGATATTGTAATAGTTTTTTTTAAACAGTTTTTGGTGAAGGAATGGTGATTCATCAGATGGATTTTTTTTATAATCCCTGCAGTGATGAAAATGATCTCCTGTTGATTTTAAGTGACATAAAAAGAGTAAAAAGCAGACAAACACAGAATCGGAAAGTGACGACAATGTCGCTCATATTCTCCTTGGGGAAGCTTCGATGTGCAGCTGCTGCCCCCCCTCACTTTGTCATCTCAGTCTTGTTGACTTTATTGCCGATCACACTTTATTCTTAGTCTTACTTGAGGCTTTGTGGCCAGTTGTCTCGCGAAGTAATACTACGATGCTGCATCTTAGCCATCAGATAAGGCCATCGGCCATGCAATAGAACCAAAATTACCTTATTATCCGGTGAAAATAGTACCGTTTATTAATGGTGCCCCTTTAATCTGGTGTCCTTTATAAGATGTCCTGGTGTTCTTTTCTGCATCTATTAAAGGTGGTGTAGATGATCGTTGCAGCTTTTTGGAGGGACAAATTAATTTGATTGACATATCATTTTGACAGGCCCCTCTAGATACAGAATGTGTTAGCCTCAAAATATGGCAATTCACATTATCGAAAACTACTTATTTTGTCACTCACAAGAAAATAATTTGGCTACCGTACGAGAGACCGCCGAAGAGCATCAGAGCATTTGTCTTTGAAGCAGAGATTTTCAGATATTAAACAAAAGGAATCCTGAGTAGAAAGCTTGATTGACAGCAGAGTTGTGTGTGTGTGTGTGTGTGTAGCCTGTGAGCGGTCCTTCTGGCTGTGCGGTGGGTTTGGCGAGGCCGTGCGACTGACATCAGTTACGGGCTGCGAAGAGCTGGAATGTTGTGAACTTGAAAGACGCAGCGGCGTGATGCAGTCATCACCGTCGACCTTATTCAAGGTGTTACGACCTGGAAAACACAATGTGACCCTGCTGCAGCGAAATGTCCCTTCATTCTACATGTCGAATCATACTGGAAAGATCGTGAGCTTGAAAAAAACAAAAGGCATATTCTCTAGCGTACGGCAGCACCTTCCTGCAGCTGTTGAAGGTTCTCTCCAGCTGTGGGCATGTGTAGCTTCTTGCCACGCGTCTGTGATCCGGACACAGTCTGTCGACTCGTCGCGTCGGCTGTTGTTTGGCTCTCCGATCAGCTGCATGCCCACGGTGCGCTCATCTGTGTGATTCGCTAGTGGGAGCTTTTATCAGGGACGCTTCATGAATGTGCATTTGTGTGCCAACTTCTCCCTCCTGCCCCCTCGCCTTACTTCCTCTGTGGGTTTATTGATGCCGTTTCAGCGCTTTTTTGGCCAACCTGTAGAAGAGAGCGCGAGGGTCTGACCCGACGCCGGGTTTCTACGTTTGTCAAGAGGCAACATGTTGTTTTAACAAGGCTCGTAACAACTGCTGGTTCTGTCGACATCGATACTCTATTCTCTAAAGACCCAGTGGTCCGTGAACACAACTGTTTTCAATGGAGGTCAGGTTTCTACTGACTTACTTGTCAAGGCCATAGCATAACCTTAAACCTCCTCTATATAATTACTCACTACCTTTGTGACCTTCTTTTGAGTTCAACGTCATTACTTGTATTTCATGCAGAACATTATCTCGAGCGTTAAATGCTTTACAAAATACCGTAAGACTGTACGACAAAGTGGTTTAAAACACTCGCCTCAACAATAAAAAATTCTGGTGAGGATGAGTTTGTTGTTTAGGTATGTACTGAAAACATCCTACAACGGTACTCTTTCTCATCGGTTGAATATATCACAAAACGAAAACCATATCGTCAATCATAAATGTTCCCTGATTTAAAGGTATTGTAAAGCTTAATAAAAGGGTTGTCATGGAACATGCAACCAATCGGATAAATTATACTTGAAATTCTAATCCAGGAGATCACAACAAACTTTGTCTGTCTGTGTGACATGTGGGTGAGGAAAATATATTTCTATGATATGCGTCATGGTGGAGTTGTGTTTATGGGTATTTGCAGAAGATACTGTAGATCTTTATTGAACTAAAACAATCTACCATTTCTTCAATACACCAAGCTGTAAAAAGCTGCCTGGTTGGGATTCCCTGTGTTTTTATCCTCCTCCTGATACCATTTGTAGTGGAGAGACAACTGAAACTGCACCACTATATTGTTAAATCATTAAAAACAAAATGACTTCTTGTTAATTGAACTGATAATGCGTCCCTGGTTGTCACAAATATTCCACAGACTTCTTGCTGTATATGCAAGAAATAAATGAACAGCTGTTCCTCAGTCTGAGAGCAGCTTTATAGACTCTTCCAAGAAGCCGCCCGCTGTAATGTGGACTATTACCAGACAAAACAACTTCCATCAAAGCACAGAGAGGAATTCCACTGCGTTCTATGTTGCCAATAAAACTATTTTCCACATGTATACTCGATAGAATCCAAATCCTTTGTTGTACAACACAAAAAACACGCTGCTCTTCTTCAAACATCTGTTTTTCCGAATCATGTTGTAGTTCTCTTGTTTGGCTATGAAAGTTCGTGTTTAACGAAGAAGGAATCTCTGGATCAGAAAATAAACAGTTATTTACAAACTAGTTAAATGATTCCTGAGTGTTTAACTTAAAAGATGCAAAAACAATATGTTTAAATAGGAGACTTGATCGTGTACTGTACGTCACAGTAAGGAATGCCATTTGTACCAATAACACCTCGTCTCTGATCCCTTTGGGAAATTATGTCCGAACGTTGACTGATCATCACAAGTTTTAGGTCATGACCAATAGAATATAATACCCTAAAGTGCCAATTTACTTTGACTTTTTACTCTTTTTGCTCTGGCTGCTGCCCCCAACTCAACCTCCGGGTTTGAGGTTGACTTTAGAAAAGGACGTCATTCTTTCTGCTTCATCTACCACAAAACTGGGCTCTTGTTTCAGTTTGTGTTTAAGTGTGAAGCATCTTTTAAGTCGGAGGCCATAGTTCCCAGTAGGAAACATGGGATGCCTTAAGTATGGATATCAAACTGTCTATATTGCTGGTTTTAGACCAAAAAGAAAAAAAACATTTCAGTGTCATTATAATTAAAAGAAAAAATGTTTTATTATATATTTTTTAATAAATACAAACATTCATACAGCCATGATGGATGGATTTTTCACAAGCACACATTCTCTATGCTCCTGCACTTACCAGGCAGAGCCACTCACACACTCCATCAAATACACACTTCAGCCCCAAAATAACACCAAAAGGGCATGAGACCCAAAAAGCATGTTGTGATGAAACATTGTCAACTTTACAAGTATTGTGTTGGGTTTTTTAACAAGAGAACAAAAACAAAACACTTAGACATCTGGCTCCCAAAAACAATAGAGTCACAGGAGATTACAATGGTAGTGTTGTGTTGTTAAACAGGAACTTGCCTAAAGGAAAAAGCTAATATTAAGATGATGTTTCTACTGTCATTGACCGGGTTTTTGAATTGCATGTTTAAGTTTTCCCACACACATCCGCATATAGTAGTACTATGAATGAACTGTTAAACATCAAACTACATTTGTGAGTCTAATTAATCTGTGAAACGACATTAAACTCACCCTTGTTTATTCACGCACTGCAATAAATCAACATATGTTTACGAGGTCATGAAAAACGCCTCAATATAATCTTCATATGCAAACGATGAATTCAAGGCTGTAGGGATAATATAATAAATTAACGAAACACACTCACTTAACGGTTTTCACAATTAACCAAGATACGACATGTATGGGCTGTCTAACAACTACAGATAAAAACATCAGTAAACCTGTGGTATTTTACAGTATCAAGGAAACAAGAGGCTCCACTGTTTACAAAGGCATCGCCAAAACCAACGAAGACTTTCTTTTCGAAGCATCCTTTGCTCGATCTTAAGGTTCTCCTAAGAGGGTAGTTATGACCGTGTCTGAGAAACGCCCATATCTTGGCGCTTCTTCTTATTTGAACCCTTCTTAAGAGCCTTCTTATGTCCTTAAGAACAATGGGATCTGGTAAACCCGACCATTTATGTTTAATACCTCGATTAGCTTCCTTTTAGGGAGGATGTTGGGCAACCATAACAGATTCTGGAGCCACATTGATGCTTTTTTTCAGCACCCGAACACCCTGAACTGCAAAAAGCAGTCAGGACTTGCATCTGATTTAACTCCCATCTTTGTCAGCACATGAGCAATTCAATGACATTAGAGGATCAGTTGTTTTTAACGCTAAATTAGTGAAATGGTATTTAACTATGTCACAAATGACCGATGTAAACAAGTTTGCCAATGAGTTCAAACTTGGGGCGAACATAATCTCACTTGCCCCCAGTCTCTCGTGAATACTTCTGTCATCAGAGGCCGTCGTCCTGGCAACGGCAACAAGGTTGCCTCATCGACACTCTTTTGTTGAGCCGTGGCGGCCTCACCGGTTCATGAATGAGACGAGGGCAGGGATAAGAGTTGCGTTTTCAGGAAGGCCAAGGAGTTTTTTTTGGGAAATGGGTCGTGCTCTCCTGCGTCAGGCCTCATTTGGCCCCTATAATGAAGCGGGGCCCGCACAAGACTTTTCTTTCCCCCCCCAAACAATAACGTTGCAGTGGGATCATGTGACGGCCGGTCCCTGCGGTCAGGTGTACTCATCGGAGCGGACCGAGGGGGATGGACACTGACCCGCCGGAGAGGACTGTGTGTCCTCTGCTAGAACTTGACACCGGGCCATGGTGCAATGGAGTAACTGTATATCTCAACTATATCCTCACAACGATAAATCATTTTTCTCTCCAACTTATCGTCGTGCCCTTCAAACACAGCTGGTCATTCACTCTCTTCATAGTTTCTACACCAGAACTCATGTTAAATTCATTGCTTACAATCTTTGAAGTTCTTCAACTGGATTTTGTTTTTAAATGGTAAGGGAATGTTTAAAAAAGATGAATAATACATGTAACTATTTTGAAGCTCATGGTCATAGCTTAATCTAAAGTTGACTGTTTTTACTTAAGTAATCCCCTAAGAAGTTAAATTTGAAACAAAGGTTTATCAGCATTTAAGTCATACGTTCAACAAGTGATTGTGACTCAACTTCGGTTCCAATGGACGGCTGTGTGGGAAACAATTTTCTAGTTGTCAAATTGAAACGCACGGCGGCGTCTGTGTGCGGATGCTCGCCTGAATTATTCATGAGTATTTCTTCGGTGGCCAGCTCACGGCAGATCTGTCTCTTCCCGTCTCTTCATGTCCACTAATGCTGATCAGTAATACCGTCTTCTGACGACCCCTGCGCCAACAAACCTGCATCGACGTGGGAATACATTTATAGCATTAATAGAATAAAGGGTCATGACCCGTGAAAGTGTCTTAAAAAGGACAGTTGGTTGAAGATTAAGTTCCAATAGTTGCACTAATAATCGGTAGGCTGGCACAAGGTATGGCGATATGGGTTAAAAAAAAGATTGCGATTATTTAGATATTATGTGTTTGACTCAATATTGTACTACATTCAGTATTACGACTTATAAAATATGAATAAAGAAACTTTATACGATCTATTATTATTAAATACAAACAATCTGTTACCGCATTATTCTAGTGTCAAAAAGCTTTTAGATACATTTGGTTCCTACTATTCATTTGTTGATCAAATTCTTGCAGTAACGAAACATTGTAATATTAAAAAATATTTATATATATATATAGAAAATATTTTTGTCGTTTCAGCTTTTGGCGATAACTTGAATATGATGTGTTGTTGAACTTTATAACCTCTTTCTATTTGAGCTCTTTCAATTTTTTGAAATGTGCCTCAAAAAAGTTTATAGATATAAATGAACATTTCGGTTTTACTTCTAGAAAAGTTGCACTGAAAGTCAACCCTACAGCTCCAAGTCTAAAAATAATATTAAGCAGTTTGTTTGTTTGTTCTGAACTCGAATGCACCTTCAGGCGGTCCAGAAGAAAGCGTCTCCTGTCCTAGCTGTGGTCAAACCTAGTCTGGGTCTCGACCCTCTAATCCCTCCTGACTATCAAGTTAACCCCGCTCCTGATTTCCTACACGATAAACCAACAGCTTACCACTGCAGAGCCCCAGATCACACAGCAGGAAGTCGCTGTTGTTTAAGGACCAGGACAGGAGCTGAAATATTCTCTTGTCGTGGAAGTCGTCACTTTAGTCTAACAGTCATATTTCAGAAATCTGAATTAGATTTTTCATTTTAATTTTTTAGATTTGGATGATGTTAGCTTGATTTGTTGATCAATGGGTTCTTTTGGGTCAAATCAGTTTGTGCTCCAAATTGAGAAAGCTGTAATCTTGTGTAATCTGACTAATGTTTTCTGTGGAGATTAAGATCTAAGTTGGACCTGATGGACCTCACTGAGAGCTGTCTGGAATGCTCTTCCTAAGAGATCTTCGATGCGTGTCTGAGCTAATAAAAAAGGGTGGTCCGTCCAGGCCGTCTAAGACTAGCATCAGGTGCGTGTGTTCATGAACTCGCATGTCACGCCATCTTAACACGAACACCAAACACAGTTTGTTGACCAGAGACTCTGAAGCCAAAACAGCAACATATTTATTTAAATACGTTATTTGTATATAAGAATAAATAATTTAAAAATCCCATTATAATGCTGTTTGAATTAAGTTTTTCTCTTTTTTTTCAAACTCATCCCTTAATGTTAACCCAAAAACACCCAAACCAGACAGAAAATAGAACATAAGCTTTGGAACAATCTTCCTCTCTCTCTCTCTCTCTCTCTCTCTCTCTCGCTTGATGGATCTATTGACTCCTTCAAGAAACATCTCAAGACATTTTTATTCGTGCAGACTTTTCCTTGATTTTCTGAGACTCTTGTGTTCGTCCAGGGGTTGTCTTGACCTTTTGGGTATTTATTTTATTGGGTATTTTTTGATTGTTTAAGTGCTTTGTGACCCTGGTCTAGAAAAGCGCTTTATAAATACTACTTACTTGCCTTTAAAATCTGTATCAGCATTAAAGCAGTTTGTGCTTTAAAAGAAAGCAAACACCAGAAAATAAAAGGGAATTAAATGTATCTACATGTGTTATACCCTTTTAATCCAATAATACAGCCTCCGTTCTGGCTCTGTACCAACGTCCCTTGACAAGGTCTTTATTCTGAGTCCACTTAAAGTGTCATAAACCTGACAAGTGATCTGTATTCTCTCTGTCAAACCTAACAAGTTGGACAAGTTAATAAGTGAGGCAGCTATTAATGTTGGCTTAGATTCCGACGGCATGTTTTTTTCACCAGGCTGCTTTGAGTCTCACCATGATGGTGGTTTGACTTGTTGTTTTATTTTCATTATTTGCTCTGCAAGTAATGAAATGACCCCAATTAGTCAAATGCAGTTTCAGCTTCTCCAGCAGTGCCGAGCGCGAGTGTGTATCACATTTCGTCTGTTGTATTATGCGCCTCGTCACCGCGGGCAACAGATGTCATTGGAAGTAATAACTGGATGGAGCTCAAGTGGCAGTCTGTAACCGTCCTATCAAAATAAAGCCGAGCGGCTGTCGGCAGAGCCGAGGGATTGGTGGTGAAAATCAAACGAGACGATGTCACTGGTCGTGCTGTGTTGAATAACACAATAAACATCACGGTCTGGATTAAAAAAATGAGGTGGATTTGTTGATGGGATTACTCTGGAAAGTATGACATATGTTTAAGATTATAATAATAATAAAATGATGTCTTTTCACATCATTTGTATCAGTGAATAATTTGTTATCATTTGTTAATAAAGACCATTGAGACCCTCAAAATAGAAAGTGCTGCAGGACTACTTTATGAGAGAAGGACCACTTTGCTTTAATCTCCACCAGCATTTATTAAATAATGTATTTACCTTATAAATGTTGAAGCATTTTAGGTTTGCATCTTTGCAGTGAAAAAAAAACAGTTTAACTGACTTAAAATGATCATTATCTTGAACATTCTTCCCCTTTTAAAAAATTATATTAAAACAAATGAATTTGAATGTTATTTAAATAAATATACCTTGTAGCTCGTTGTTGTTGTTATTATCAATCTTCTTTTAATCAATCAGTCATAAGCTTTTGTGTCATCATATTTTTCATCATTATATCTATTTCAAAATATATATTTCTCTTGTTTTTGTATCTTGGAATTGAAAAAGAGCTTCAGATCGGGGAGAAAAGATACTGTAGAGCTAAAAACTCATCCGGGAAGTCGTTTCCACATGTTTATTTTTTAAGGCTACAGAGCGAATACTAACCAGGAAGCGGAAATCCCCATTTTATATCAAATAACCACAAATGTCAATTAAGTGGAGGCAGAAGCTTAGAATCGTACATAAAGGAGAAACCAGAGCAAAGTGTTCATCTGAAGTTGACTAAAGCAGACTCAAACTCATCTTTATTTGTAGCTTCAGAAAGAAAGCATGAGCAACAGTGACAGTGCAACAGTGTTTGTTCATTTGTCCCGCTGTGTGTCACACAAACATTCACTTTTGCAGTTAGTGTTGAGTTGATTTTTCTGTTGTTCAGAATGTCGTCGGCTCCAAAATAACACGCTACCCTGTCGCCCACGAACAACACATTGTTTTAAGAACTAAACCGGAACTCTTATTTGTCTAAAGTTAGTCAAGATCTGGCTAAAATAAATTATCAAAAAAGAAGGGAAAGGTTGAGTCACTCGCTGATGTTTGACCCTTTAACTGAGAAACAACAACAGTTAGTGAAGACTGGGGGGGGGTTTAACAGCTGTGATGGTAGTAAGAGGACAGATGGACAACCACCTGTTTCACTCAATGATGTCAAATTTAACAAGGCAGATAAGAATATATGTTTGAAAGCCAGCATTTGTTAAGATGGCTGCTGACTGCTACACTGTGACTTGGATTGATCCAAAGGTTCTTCCTGCAGTATCCAGGCAGAACTTTGTGGTACTTTATGTCAATTCGACAATACACAGGAGATACACCTGGTTATAAGGCACATATTAGTACTGATACCTTAAGTGCATTTTCTGATGTAAATATTTAAATGAAAAGAGAACGCATACTGATAAATACAATAGAGTCCAACATCTATTTAAGACGCACTTCAATCATTATTTGACTCGCTCAAGCTGTTGTTGGGGTTTAAAATGTTCCAGAGTGCAATTCATAGCATGGATAGGTTAACTTGAAGTTGTTCATCAACTTGCTTCTCATGTAGAACAATCAGATATTTTTGCATTTTTGTTTTTATGTAGCTTAATGTTGCTAATGCTGCTTTGAACTCCCACTATTACGTCTGTCTTTTAGTAGAATAACTTAACACTAGATACAAAGATTTCAATAACATTTATAGGAAACTATCACAACAGGGCAATAAACGGATACAGTCACATTTTGGTGTTTTCGTTTGGATCCTGGAATCATTTAAGGCTTTATACTCACTGTGGTGTAGAACAAGCTAGTTCTCAAGTCACCCAATTACTCTCGTTGATTTTTCAAATATTGAAAAATGACAAATTAATTTGGAGTAAAAATAAAACATAGGTTTAAATGCACTCTTTCTAATCCCCCCCCCAAAATGTTTTCTCAAGGGATCAATACAGTCTATACATCTCTCTTGCTGGTTCTCTCTGTCCTATTGTTGTGATTCGAATAATTCCACTTGTTCATTGACATCTAATTTAATTAAATTGATTTGTACATCCAATGGAAATTGTGTGTTGACACCTGATGAATAAGGAAGAGCAGATGTATATCAGTTACTGCAGTAAATGGCTCTTTAATCCGAGACTCGAAGTAGAACTTCATTTTGCTGAGTTCAATTCCCTTCAAAATAAAAGCAAATTACATTTTGCTTAGGTGTTCTCCTTCTACAACCCAATTTTAATGTCTCTGTAACCTGTTTTAAAGTGTAAATATAGCCTTAACCTTGTATTTGGGTGGGATTTGATCTGACAACCTCCTTCAACAACATCAATGTTGCTGGTTCCGTGTATCTTGTGCGGAGCTGCGGAAATAAATCTCCTCCAGCCTCTATTAATCTGCGGCCAGTGAACCTTGCCAGGAAGCTTCATCAGCCATTTCACAGTTACTTGACAAAATCCTGCTTGTAAAACAATAAAGAAAAAAAAAAATCAGCGTTCCTCAATCACTGCCGTCTTTGTTCATTCATTTACATGTGGCTCATCTCCTCACCTTCCTTCTCCCACGCCTCCCCCCCTCTGTTTCTCACACCCACGCCAACAGATGGACGAGTGTTCTTCACTTCCAATCTGCAAACGTGGCCAATTTATTCAGGCGCTGACATCGGTCAGGACCAGAGTGTTGGTCCAGATTTTTACTCGTTCGTCCTCCGGCAAATCCGGGTCAAGAATTTGTGGCTGTGTTTGCTGCTTATGCTGAATCATACCATTGTTAAAAGAAATCGACTTAAATAATAAAAGTGCATCTCTTCAACAAGAACTGTCCAACAATGCTCTGATCCTCTCATCACGCTTGGGTCTGTTGAAGGTGCAACAAGCATGTCCAGGTTCTTCTGATCAAGTTCCAAGTAAACCATGTTTCAATTGGCAAACATAATTTAGGACATTGATGTTGATCATTGATGGAAAATCAAATCACATGTTTGTTATATATTGGAGCCCCAGGTAATCGTTATGCTTCAATTGTTATGGAATTTACTTTGTTTTGGATCAATAGCGTTGTGTAAAGTTGTGTTTACCTCTTTAAAACGTGACGAAAAAGTAGTGAAGTCCTCATTTATAATTGAATCCAGCATTTTTTTGGTTTCATTTTAACCATGTCCCACCTCATCCTCCTCTCTGATGCTGTGATTCGATTACTGCTGTTGCCAAAGAGATGGAACAATAGAAGCCATGTTGTTGCACAGACTTTAGTTAAGTGTTTGAAATAAAAGTTTAATAAAAGTAGTCTGGCGTCAAAGCCTGACATTGTATCAATCTAGATTGTTTGAATAGATTCTTCACGTGTTTGTGTTGATTTCAGATGTTTGACTGTGGAACTATCGGGCCTCAATCTTTCTCAATAAAATAATATTTTTCGGACCAGACTTTGGGCCCCGAAATAACTTTCCCGCCAAGCATGGAAAATCTCCTACTTCAAGTGTGTTTATCTTCCAATAGAGTTACACGTCTGGATGCGTACTGAGGGGGAGGTCTGGCAGTGATGCTGGATTAAGGACTAATAAAAAAGTGTTGAGGGGGATCCAGGCCTGAGTTCTGTAAATATTTGCCTTAATTGAAAAAGTGCAAAGTTAAGCAGGTGAGGGGAGGAGAGCTGGACGTTTCTGTTTCTCTTGCAGCGTCTCGGGCCAACTTCTAGTTGTCTTTGGGAGATTCCTTTATGAGCCCAGATCTCTGTGTAAACACATCAACACTGCGGACTAGTGGTGGGTCTTCACACTGTTGAGAAGGACCAACCTTTGAAGCATATGTGCTCAAACCATTTCAATGGAGAAATTATAAAGGGAACGGGATTAGAAACAAAATAGAAAACGAAATGTTGTAATTTATCACCAGGTGTAATCAACATTACAATAACATTATATAAAAACTGTTTTCTATGTACCGTGGTTTTCGCACATTGTCGATTAATGTTCTACTTTTTCAAAACTTTGTTTTATATATAACATATAAACAATTTCCCAAAGGAGACCTCCTGAGGGATCAATAAAGTTTTACCTTTTTTTTTTAAAATGCTCCAGGTTATAAAGGCGCATTAAGCGAAGCAAAAATGTCTAGTAAGTTCGTTCAGTCAGTCAAACTTTGTTAAAAAACTTTCACAATAACTTTCAACCTGCTTCAGTTGGAACACGTAAAAACCCACCTGATAAATGAAATGTTAGCGCATTTAAAAATAACTCTCAAAATTGTTCAGTTATAACACCTAAAATATAACTGAATACACACATTTTTTGTTCATTCCTCTTCCACAAATCCCTCAATTTCTTTATCTTAGTGTCAGAGTTTAAAAGTTGAGCACTTGTTGTTGTTGTTGTGGTTACGGTTCGTATCGCAAGAATAGTTTGTTGTGTTGTGTGTGTTTTGATGGTGAACTGCACGGCAGGAGGAACTACATGAGTTGTTAAATAAAACCAAGAACGCTCATTATAACTCTGACTATTTCTTGAGTCCTTCACACAAAAAATGTTTATATTAATGTATATATTAGTCAAGACTATGGTCACCATAATGCTGCGAGCAGTACAACCACACAAAAATGCCTCAAGATCAGTAAGAACAAAACAATTAAATTGAAGTTATAAAGTGCTTCAGATTATGGCACAATGGCTTTTAAATGTCACTGGAAAATATGGTACATTTCTTAATTTTATTGAAATGTACCATATATATAAAAGATCTATAGACAAAACTTGAAAATCCTATTTCTTTCATTTACTTTGAAGGGGAAGAAGTACTCAAGAGAAAAAGAAGATAAATGGAAAGAGGGAGAACATTAAGAAAACCAAGAGCCAGTGAGTTTCTCCTGGGACTTCATGAGCGCTTCATAAATGCAGTGAAGGATGATGCATACATGTAATAACTGGGTGATATTTTATTGAATTAATTTATCCATATATTTTTGCACTCGATAAACGATTTTAATCATTTTTTCTCTAAAGACAAAATAAATTCCATAACAAATTCTGCTTTTATCATGTTTTACTTTGACGATGAATGTGTTGTGAAATAAATTGAGCTTAATGTAGTATTTAAAATTAAAAAGTGGGGAAACAAAAGTCATAGTTAGTTGCTGGAGAACATAAAACTTCTCATTGTCCTGTAATTTTCTGCTGTTGTAGGTTTTGAGTGAACATTCACAGAGTTGAACGCATGGATGCAGATGTTCCTTGTCTTGGTTTCACAACTCACCTTCTAAAATGAGATCCAGGATCGAAAATATTGCAGCCCTTGTATATCACATGACCTCAGAGTTGGATTTCTCTTGTCCAGTCCTCACAATGGAATGTGCAATAATATACACAACGCTAATAGTCTCCTTAGTCACAGGATTTTTTAGTCCTGACTCTGACTACTGGATTTTTATAGGACCTGAACTGAGAGCCATAAATCAAAGCACAACTTCCATATTTAAACTAAAGTTACTTGTCTCATCCTCGCAGTTTCATTGCAACATGTTCACCTGCTTTAAAGTAATTAATTTCTAACCAACAGATGAACAAATGAAAAAATGTTTAAGATCTAAAGCTTTTATATAGGATTGTATATATTCAAAGGTAATTTACTTGCCTCACGTTACTTTTACTGCTTGATAAGAAAGGACGATTACATCACCAATTCTCGCTCATTCCCAGTCTTTTGTTAATATTAAATAGCTCTCATACTTCTTCATCAACTCCTTTTCTTCTTATCGAATCCATTCGTTCCGACCGCACGTGGAGTCCATCTGGACTTCTTATCCCCATGAATGAGCTGCCGAGTCCCATAATAACTGTCACAGTCACAGAGACGGCTCTAATGTGTAACGCCGTCCGCTCCCAGCGGTTCAGACATATCCCAATTTGGAAACTGCACCTTGCTCGCTGGGCCATCAAATTGGCAATCTCAAGGTAAGGACGGTGTTATTTAGTGAGAACATGTGAGCTGCTGCCCGGAGAGGAGAGGGGTCAGAGAGTGGCAGTCGGTAAGAGACTCGAAGTAGAACGGCGTCTAGTAAATTGCTTTCTTACGAGGGGGTTCGGGGCTAACTGGGAGGAAGACCATTGTCATTGGTTTTTGAAGTCACTTCGAATGGTTCTTTTGAGTCTAGTGTTTTCCTTAGACCATGGTTCGATAACAAAACTTGCACTAAGCAACTAGCCCGAGGATGGAGAAGTTTTAATCACAACTCTGAATATTTTTTTAGTGTGTAGACTCTTTTAAAAGAGATTTGGCCATCGCACCCTCAGGCTGCCACACAATTTTATTCATAGTGAATTTCAGGCGATAACGCACGTCCAACTACTATGTTAGTAACTCAACTGCTGCCTTGATGCTTGGGTTGCTCAACTGTGATAGAAGCGTCACACTATATAATACCAGTGTTCTGGTCTTGTTCATTTTCAGAAATAGGGTTTTTACACCCCTTTTTCCGGTGTTCTTCGTTCAAATTTATAGATTTTCCCCGGTTTCTTTAGCCCGAGCAGAGGTAAGCGCCGCCGACGCTGCCGATCCAAGCCACGGTGGAAACTGTGCAATTCGCCCATGTTTTTTTTTGTACTTTCGTCATGTGGAGCACACCCGCCCAACATCAACAAACTCGATCTACTTCCTTTTCAAACTCTTCAAAAAAAAAAGGCAGAAGTAAATATTAACACACTCGTGAGAGCATAGAAGTCCGTTACAGTGGCGTATATGCGCCATTCAGAATTACAAACACGAACATTCGGATTCACACGGGATTAGTATTATCAACCGACGTCTGTGTTTGGTGAATTAAAGTTGGTCATTTGCAGCGGAATTATTACATTACAAATCAAAGGCATGACACATTCACACGGGATTAAAACTCAGACATTCTCCGTAATTATTACAAATACTTATTATTAATACTTATCCCATGCGAATTGGACATTAGACTGTACTTTTAAAGCCAACTCCCAGGAAGTGGCCTCCATTTGTATTTCAAACTCCATATTCTGGGGACAACACTGTAATCCTTTAGGGGTCTAAGTCACCTACCTGAACACATTTTTTACTTAGCAAACAGGAAGTCTGATTTCGATATCGTCTTTTCATTCTTTGAGCCTTCATCTATCTTAATTATCTCTGTCTTTCATTACCAGACAAATTAATTTCCTTCAACATCAGTTTTTAATCCTTTGTTGACATCGATCATCTCTGTCTTTTATCTTATCTCAAATTCTGACATCTTTATAAGTCACCATATCAGCATGAACATTACTTTGATTTTCAGACAATTATAGGCTATAGATTCGCCTTCGCATTCATTTGACACATGTAGTTTATAGAGTTCTCTTGAGATGTTGTTACTTAAATACATCTTCCTCTGTGAATTCATTTGCGTCAGAAACCCATCTGCAAATGATTCTCTAATGCAAGGGGTGTCAGTCGACCCAGCAGTCGAACAGTGATTGTAATGGTCAATCTTTCCCAGACTCTCCCTGATTTCCCAGTGAGTCTGCTCTAGTAAAGACCTCTGGCCTGTTTCTCCCACGTTGGAAAGAAAAGTGTATCACCATAGAGACCGAGCTTGTAGTTGCTATAGCATGAGAGGTGAGTTAAGGAGAAGCCGGGCAAGAGAGAGAGAGACTTTTCGGATGGGCAGTGTGAGAAAAGAGTGGACGTCAATGGAGGAGTGGAGGGAGAAAGGATGCAGGGATACTGATGAATGAATGAATGAAGAGAGTGTTCCAGAGCTTGTTGAGGGAGAACCAACGCATTCTGTTTAATCAAGTTGTACATGATGTAAATTGAATTGATATTCATACGCAAGAAAATCATTGCAGATCAATGCGGCTTAACAAAGATGAAGTTGGTACGCTGTAAACGTTTTTGTTCCGTTTAGACTGCAGTACTTTTAACCGTCTCTCAGAAGTTTTAAATGACTGTGATCATGTCGTGCTTAACGGATGAGATCTGGACCAATCACCATGTCATCTGGACTTCATGTTTGGTCTGAGTCAACAGAATCTCCAGAATGTGGGGGGATTTTCCAGTAGTTGGAAGCGCTGTACATATTTTCTTAATCACTGTAAACAGTAATTCTAACAACATTTTTCTCTAAATATCGTAAAGTAAGACTCGTTTCTGGACATGGCAGGTTAATGCAAGTTATTATTCATCATTATTTTTTTTACTTAAAGTAAAAGCAAATACTTGATTGTAGCTTGAAAGCCAAGTCACAGTATAAGACCTTTTTTTCACATGTAGACCCTTGAATAGGATTGTTCAACATACAGTCAAGTATCTTAGATTCCATGAAGTTCATAGTTGACGTCCAGAGGTTACTGTTGAAGGAAAGTCCAGATGTTTTTGAAAACATTTACTGCTGTTCTTCTATCATGTTGGCATTCCAAATTAAAATATTGATTTTGTGGCAATCTCTTACTTGGAACCTGTTTATATTGTTAGCAACATTCAAACTCAAGCATGTTGATTTAAACCATCTGTGTTTAGACGGAGTCGGGATATCGACCCACGGCTCTGACAAGAGTCTATGGAGGACTTTCCGTCTTCCATTTCACATTTATGTCTCACTTCATAACTCCTCAAGGGGCAGAAAGCTTTCAGTGTTTTCCGAATATAGGTCAACCGAAGGCCGTGCAGCTCATGACTCCACCACTGTGGAATCAATAAAGCAGTTTGTACCGTAAATAATTCTAACAGCAGACGGTCCATATAACTCTATATATTTGCTGCAGGCGTCCATCACTCAACTGGACACGAAATGGACCAATTACTCAAGAGCTTCTTAAAATTAAAGGCTGGCTTTTTCGTTTCCCGGACCTTCCGTTCGTACCTCCTAATGTAAAACTTCAAATATTTTTAGTGGTTATAGAAGACCCTTATTCACAGCTCCATTGAAACCTGCTAATATCCGCTCTCCAGGGTTTGGTCAGCACATGAGGTATCAGTTTGGGACTCCTGAGACCACCACACGCTGGTCTGGAGCCAGCCCAAGCTATTTAAGAGCTGACCTACTGCGGCAGTGAACATGAACGACCAGTTTATCCAGAAAAGACACACCAGATACCTTTGAACTTCGACCCCAGTGGCGCTTGTTCACAAATCCTCTGACCTATATATCCTACTAGGGCCGAGGCCACATGTGAGTCAGGGGGTGTTACTGATAAATCTCTCTATGGGTCTTTCGCAGAACTGCGTGGTGCAACCGCGGCTAAATGAAATGCAAGTGTTGCAGTCTACGATCACGTATTGAGCCAAAACACCTGAAAGTGTTGCTGTATTGACCCGAGAAATGTTGTTTTCCAGTCTCAGTGCAGGAGAACTTCAGTGCAGGAGAACTCCAGGCACGGTTAATATATTCAAGCTATTCATTGATCCAGCAGACTTTTACTTCTGCCTCACAGCCAGTTACTGTGATTCCAGATTGAGACATTTTGAAGCCATTTTGCCAAGTTTAATTACACAAATTATGTCAGCACTGATATTTTGTGGATGTTAAGGTTGCATGGTTACTTTTTATTAGGGCTGTTGAAGCTTGCATTTATTATTAATTTTAGCACAAAATGTTTTATTATTTAGTTTAAATGTTTTCTGTGCAAAAATTAAGGATTTATATGAAAGAGCAACAGTGAAAAACCCAACTTTCCTGACTCGCATGTTTCAAATGTTAAAGTTGCAGTAAGTCCCTCATCATGACCATGTTTTGAAATTATTACTTTACAAAGATTTCCCCCAAATGAAATCACGAAGAACGAGAGGTGTTGAGAGCAGAGTCCATTATGACGTAATAAGGGCTTCACTCCTCCTCCTGTCGGCTGTTATCACGCCTGCTTTGTTTATACAATGAGTCCCTTGGATGTGGAGATTTCCAGGATTGATGACGGGCAGCGACAAACCTTGATGCTTGACCAATCACAGCAGAGTGAGTGTGGCCATGGTAGACAAGATTCCATCTCCAGAAAAACAGTGTTTTAGTGGGCGGGGCTTAAGGGAATTGACTAATGTGAATGAAAAGAGTTTTGTACAAACAGACACATACTGATGAGTACAATAGATGTCCAAGATCTATTTAAGACATGCTTGCATCAACAGTTTAGGCAATGAAGTGATCAATGATTAAAGGTAAACTAATCTAGTTAAACCAAACATTTTTATATATATCCAGTGGTTGGTTATCATTACAGGGGGATGAAGAGTCATTATGTGCGGTGGAGATTCATGAAAATATATTAAAAAAACAAAACATTTTCATCATTGTTACATCTTCAAGTCAAATGTTTTTGCTCTCATTTCTTCCCCTGAATCTTGGAACATTCCATAGCAGAGATGAGGTTCACTGAATCATGCTTTAATGAAAGGGAAACATTTCAACATTCAATCTGACTTCAATTTTAAAGTTTTAGCCGATTTTTCACATCGGCTATGCTAGCTTTTCACCAGCAGTATCAATATCTGATCCTTATATTAGCCTTGTATCTTAATTAAGTGATCACCTACTACTGACATTGGTGTGACAAAATGAATCTGTTTCATAATCCCTTCAACAAGTTGCAAGAGTATCTATTCATGGATGTCAGGAAAACAATCTCCAGGAGGCGGCTGTCTTCCTCTGTGACCCTCAACCCCCTGAAACCGTGTGTACCCCTCCTCCACTAACTCCACTTTTAGCCCTGACTCCAGCAAGTTGACGGGTGGGTGGCGGCTCCAGCTGGCCCTGCATGTGGGTGGGTGCCACTGTCCCTGTCCGTCTAAAGGCCGATCCACTTTCACCCTCTCTAGTCAGTCGTCGACATCGCAGCTGCTGGCCCGGCGAGTCTAGGAGTCAGTGGACACTTGAAAGAATCAGATCTTGTTTTTATTTTTTGTTTGCGTTAGCATCAGCGGTGGAGGATTCACCCTAGTCCGCCACCAGGATGACTCGTGACTCGTAAGTTTGGACGATACGTTCTGACGTCGCAGAGGTTTTCATCATTAACACTTGATTAAATCTTCAACGGGTTGAAGTCGAAGCTGCCACGATCGGTTTCACCTTTTTTAACTGCCTCAGTAGTTGGGATCTTAAATCAGCTACTCTTGCCAGATACTTGAGTATTTATAGACCTGCAGTGGCTGTTAAACTCCTCAGAGAGTCATCAGAGGGGCTTTCTCTCTTTAAGTGCGGGACCATCTCACCACGAGATGACGGGGCACTTTTCTACATCACGGTCTCACGAGCAGCTGTCGCCTGAACGGGCCCGTGGAGCAGAGAAAGGTTCTTAGAGCCGCTTTGCTGAGCTTCTCCCCGGGTTATCGTGTAGGAAAACTTTCCCTTTTTTTTAGTGTCCCTGTGATGACTTCTGGGTTTTAAAACTGATGATTGACAGAGGACACTTGAGTGGATGTGTGTTGTGGCTTTTGTGTGTTCGAGTAAAAAAGTACTGATCTCTCACTAAAGGAGGCAAAAATACTCTTCTTTTCTCTCACAACCTGCCATTCTCTTACTAACTGGTTTAGCAAACATTGTGCTCAGAATTGCCAGAATGAGACCTTTTTAGAGACTTCACTTCTCATCATAATGTTGCCTTTAATATCAATTGTATTCTATGCTGGATCATTGTCATGTGTCTGTGATTATACTGAATCTACTTGTTCATAAAAATGTATTTGCTTACTTAAATATGACATCATAGGTTGACATACTGTAGATCAGGGGTGTCAAACAAGGCAAATATCTTAGATGTATTTGTTGCTTCACGAACAACGGATCTACAGGCCACACTGTCTTTTCATAGGAACCATTCTTGAAGGCTTAATCTTAATTTACCTACAAATCCTTACTTGATAGAAGTCTCTGTGTAATTGTTTAAATTGATAAAAACCCTGCAATAAACTCAGGCACAATGGTGACCATACATTCTTTCACTATTCAAATACGTGTTGAGGCCATTAATCCCGCCTTGTACTCTTCGTAAACTTTTCCCAAACTTCCATTAACATTTTCAACATCCTCCCTCAATTTCTCTCAAAAACCCACATCTTTTTAACACCCTAAAGTACAGCTCCTGATCCCTGTGACCCTCGTCTGTAATCTTGTTTTCTAGTTTTTATGTACCGAACCAAAGATTTATTAATTTTGTAAAAATAAAGTTCGGGGTCGAAGTATTGCCAGTGAAGGTATATAAGACTTTTGTTTGATTGGCTGAGTTGGTGGAGGTTTGCGTTTGTTTTTGGGTTAAAGGTGAAAGGGAGAGAATTTTTGTTAAAACAGTGCAACACAAGAACAACATGTCTGTGTTTTTGTGTTGGCTTTGGTCTACACAGCAGTGATTTTTGGCAACTGGGCCTTGAGTTTTGACACATGTGACATTGATTGTTTATGTTATTGTCAGATGGCTCTCTGCACGTCTGCTGTTGTGACCGAGTGGGGTCTGATGCAAATACTTGACATTTTAAGCAGAAATTCTTGCTCTTTTCATGACTCATGACTCAGTCGGTAACAGATCTATGTATAAACTGGAAGTCGAGTCAAACGCAAATATTCCACACGTGCTGTCTGTGTTTTTTTTTTGAGCGTGTTGCTCCCACAGTGTGAACTTCCCAGCAACAATGACACAATTGTCAGGAGCGGCGCAGGTCGAATGACACACTGGCAGAGTTAGACTGTCACCCAACCGAGAGAATCCAAGTTTGACACAGTTTAGTCCGCGGTCTGACTCCGGAGTGAGTCATCCTCATTCATCGCCTCCGTGTTGATGATAATTGTGACGGGTATTAGATATGTTCTGCAGCACAGATGCATCAGGGCCATGAACGTTTGTGCAAAACAAATGTCATGGTGCTGCAAGTGAGGCTGTTGAGATCATTTTGGACTCTGTATACCACTGCATGTTCCTGAGATGAAAGATCAAGGTCCAAAGGTGGAAACGAAGTGGCCCGAGATCACATTAAAGCATCTTTAATGACATGAACTGAATATGAAGGAGAATATAATTTAATTATCTTGAAACTTGAAACTCTTTCCACAGTGTCATTCATTCTCCTTTATGTCTTGTTTTTAGGATAAAAGGCTGAAAAATGTAGGTAAAAAGTGTCTTCTCTTGTGACACCCCTACTGTTTATTAACATATTGTTAAAGTTTAATCATTTTTATTTCCCAATCCAAACATTTTATAATTATAACTATACACATCACTTCATATTGAGGCCAAATTTCTCTCATTCATCTCTCTGTTTGTTCTACTTTATCAAACAATTTATAATTTTACTTGTATTGTTGACATCCATCATTTCTGTACCTCGTCTTATTTCAAACATCGACAACTTCAAAGGTGTTTTTATTGCTTTTTTTTCTTCTGTTATCGTGTTTAATTATTTTTATTTTGTACTGACCCCACATTAAAGCACTGGAAAAAGTTTCTAATTCTTATTCAGATGAACAATTATTTACTTTGAGTTTGAAAAAACTGTCTGGTGGGCCTAAAAAAAAATGACACATACAAGATAAAGAAAATATAGGTCAATAAGTTTAACATAACATAACAGGGAGAAGGGAGACAAAGAGTAGAGATCTCGTGTTGATAAAGTATATTTTGCAGAGCCAATCGGTACCAGGAAACTAAACATTGTGCTCTAATTGTTGTGTGTCAAATGTCAGCTAATGCATGTCAAATTATGAAAATATACAAGTAGGACACATATTCCCAACATCAATTAAATGCATTATTATAAACTATGTTTCAACATTTACATGATCATTTTGCAGGCTTTATTCCCAACACTTCTATTAATTGAACTAAACTTTGAGCTGCTGCACTGTCATGATGCGTGTTAGAAGAATCCAGGTGTGATTGTGATTCTCTCGTGTAACACGATCTGTCTTGATCACAGCGATGCGTTGTCCTGAGTCCTGCTGTCGTAGCGATAATTAAGACTCCATCTGTCTTTCTCACTCTGTTAACCGTCTGTATTGTCTGCTGTAAGCTCACACCCTCCTTCCAGTTCTCCTGATATTGACTCGTATTGTGTGTTCTAAAGTTTAAAAACACCAAGATTTACAAGGTTAAAAATGACATTTCAGTGACGGTTATTTTATTTAAACGAAAGCTGCTATGAGTATGGTTGCTCTTTTCCCCCCCTAAGGCAATCCTGTATTTAAAGAAATACTAATAGTTCTGTAAGCTAAAGTTATATGGAGTTATATCGTTTCTATACCATATTTTTTGGACCATTAGGCGCCCAGTATAATGGGGCACAATTTCTTCTATTGCATGACTGATGGTCCTTGAGTTTGAAATCAGCTACATAAGCTAGTCTCTTAACAGGTTCCATTTTGGGGTCAGTATACACACACCATAATATTTTGTTGAAGCACAGTACCTATTATACTATGGAGCCTAGTGGTGCTGCTTCTTAGAGTACCAAAGTGGTACTTGAACGTTTTGACAGAACTTTGTGAATCGTTAAGGGTTAGTTTGTTCAACCAGAATTAAAACAAACATAGGCGAAGTGTATATTTTTGCCTTATGGCCTGTAATATAAAGGTATTAATTTTATTCTAACTTCGCTAACTATTACATGGATATATTTTCTTGTTTTTGGGGAAATACTCAAAATCCAGTAATGGTGGTTTAAAGGCTGTAGCCCACCATTATTCTTAATCTCTAGTTAAACGTGTTTTTGCCTCTTGTCGTCCTCACTCGCTTCTTTGCTCTTCAACATCATCGGCGCTGCTAAAAGATTACAGGTGTGTCTCTCGTCTCTCATTTCCTTCTTCCTCCTCGTCCATCACTGGTTCACTCGCCCTGTAATTCAGTCCAATGGCTCCGTTGCGCCGTTTGAGTTTAACTCGAGTGTGACCAACTGCTAAACCCGTAATCTGTCCGACTCTGGGAAAATATCGACTGTAAATAACCCTTGAAAATGTACCTGTTTGATTGACAGCTGGAAGCTGGTTTCTAGGCGTGTGAGCCGGATCTGATTGAACGACTCATGTGTTCGACTCAAAGGCTCTGATAAGCAGACCTCTCGCTCGGAGCTTCAGCTCAGCCGCTCTGATCGCAGCTCTCTCTCCTCGAGCACTTGTTGTTTTGACCTCTGAAGGTTTGGAACAGCCTTCCCTCACAGCTCTGTCCCTGCATGTGTGTGTGTGTGTGTGTGTGTGTGTGTGTGTTCTCTGCCCTTCCCTGAGAACACAAATACACATGAGACGACATCGTTTTGACTCAAACATGAGGTTGTTTTAGGTCGTTGAGACAATTGGCTTCAAATAAAATTGAAAGCGCTTAAAAAACACTATTAAATTAAAAAACTTGCATCTTAAAAATCAAGTGTTGACATTTTGAGAACTTATATGTAGTAAAATGAGCATCAGAATGAAATATTCTTCTCTGTGTTTACTAGCCTTTAATATGACTGGCTTTTATAATTGTGGTAAGTAAAAAATGAATCGTGTTATTTTGAGATAACACATCTTTTGTAAACAGTGAGGATTATTAAAAAAAACCCACTTATTTAGAAAACTGAAAGAAAAAAGGAGATAATAAAAGATTGGTTGGACAAAAATGTAACTAATTCAGGGGTCAATTTATAGTATATACTTTAACCGTGTATTGTTTGTGATTGTTAAAGCTCTTTGTGACCCCGGTCTAGAAAGGCGCTTTAGAAATGACCATTAATTCCTTACTTAATTACATTTTTGAATTCTGTGACCCTCCATTTATTGTAAGTTTCTTTTTAATCGAGGCAGAACAAGAGACTCCATCTTTGTTCAATGAAATAAATAGATTCACATAAAATGGTATCATCGATTATAGCTTTGATTATATAGCTTTCGACCCGGTTCCTAGATTGTCTGATGGCAGTTTAGCCGGTTGAGTTTAAAAACCCATGGCCGGGACATGTCAATGTTAATGTATCCCTTGTATTATGTGTACTAATTCCTACGTATTGACACGACGTGACCACAGAGACTTGCAGGTTAAGCTGCGATGTCTGAATAAAGAAGTCGAAGTAAAAACGAATGAACTTCTTTACTGACAAAGTCGCATTATTAATTGGAATAGACTAGAAGCGTTCGTGTGAACATTTTGAGCCACACTGTACCACAAACGGAGGCGGATACGTGACGGAACAGAGGCGTAAGTGATGTGGATTCAGTGGTTACCAAGATGGTGCCATCTACTTAAATGAAGACTTAGAATCTGGATCTCGTTGCATTTCCTGGTCACAAAAGAAAGTGTCTGTCTCGGTGGCAAAATGAGTGGAGGATAAAATATGTTTACAAACACTGTGGTGTTGTGTCACTTCTAGCTTGTTGACTCATCCTCCAGGTAAACAATGGAAGTTGATGCGAGCGAAGGAGAATCCCCCCCTTTTTTCGACGGATGCTCGGCAAACATCTTCAAATTCCGACTGCTCATTATTCCTGCTTCGGCACAAACGTGTCGGAGCGAGCGAGCGAGGGATGAGTGGGGAGGGAGGAGTGAGGCAGAGATGAAACAAAAGAGGATGAAGGATGTAGCGGAGGGAGAGAAGTGACGGAGAGCAACAGTAGACGAGGAAGCACCTCTGAGCTGCATGATACCACTGTGGTGATTTCCCTTCCACCGTGGAGCCCCGAGAGCAAGGAGCCTGTTGCCTGGATACGACCGGCCGTCGCCACAGCAGCGAGGATCCAGAGCCGAGCCGTGAAGGTCTGATCGTCGCCGTCGGGGAAACGCAGCTGGAATCGCTCTTTTTTGGCGTTTTCCCACCCTGCCTGACGCGCTGACATGGCACTTATGCACAAGTAAAGGAGGCGCCCCGCTGACACGGAGGAGAAGGAGGAGGTCGAGTTCCAGCGTGAATGATGAAGAGCGAGGGAGAATTCAGGAGCTTCATCTTGGCCGCCGACTGCAAAGAGCAGAACCTTCAGGAGAGCGAGAAGGAAGTGTCGGGGGGAGGACCCGGGAGGGGTGAGGAGCGGTCCGTGCAAATCCAGTCTTCCGCTCTCCAAGCCTTCATTCTCCCACAGAGATGTGTGTTGAATCCCAAAATGGAAATCCACCGGTACGTACCTGGGAGCTCCTCGGCTGCTTCTATATCGCTTCAATCTCATCCATCATCTACTCGGTGTCATTTTGCAGCTGAACTTCTTTTTTCACCTTCTCTAAAAACCTGACATCAGATTTGTTCCACGTTTATATATAAAATGGACTCGATTTTTTTATACCTCCTTTTTTACCAGGTTGCCAGAAATGTTTATGACGAAAGATGTGCTTTTAATAAGTATTTTTATTTTCTAAATTATAAGTTGTTCCCTTTTTTGGTTCTGAATTCTGAAGACTTGTTGTTTCTTTTTGGAACTCCCATTCGTTTTCCTTTTGTCAGTAAACACAACATGACATTTTTTTTGTGGTGGCATTATATGTTTCCATTTTGATAAAGTCCTAACTGCTTTAATTTGTTTTGAAACCAAGTCAAATGACATGTTTAACATAAAACTTCTGCTCAGAATAATATTTAGTACAATCATGTA
Source organism: Callionymus lyra (assembly GCF_982586985.1). Lineage (NCBI taxonomy): Eukaryota > Metazoa > Chordata > Actinopteri > Syngnathiformes > Callionymidae > Callionymus > Callionymus lyra. The sequence continues at coordinate 13,523,815 of NC_141830.1, forward strand.
TTATGGGGGCATTAAAATATTTAATATGGCACACCTGATTTATGAAAATAAATGACATTTTCAACATTAATTTATTGTAAAAATAATGACCCTAATAAATCCCCATATTAAATAAAGTTGTATTATTATTTTATTTATGTACAAATGAAAAACAAATTGTGTATTATTATAGATTATATAGAGTGAACTCCCTGGCTTCCATTAATATGTATGCTATGATGGAGGTTGTTCACATTGACCCAGAGACAACAAAAGGGATACGTCCAATTTGTTTTAGGGCCTTCGGGTCAGCTTGACCCAGAGGTTAACGCAAAGGATTTAAAATGTTTCTTTTTTTAAAATAGAACTTCAAGCTGAGAGTCTTTTTTCTGTGACTAAATCACATGTTTCCATCTGGAATTCGAACCTGCACTTTTGGTTGTACATCATCTCTGATAACAAATGTACTGAGTAAAGAGAACGAATACACGTACAGTAGCATTGATGCTGCCTGGAGTCAAAAATACTATTCTGCCTCTTCCTATTCAGGCTCACATAATAACATTATTCTGGTTTAGATATTTTCTTCTGCCATCCTCACGTGCGTGGAAACGTTTGCCGCCCTCCCCCCTTCCGTGGGTCTTGTATTTCGGCACAACAACGGACCCTCTTCGGTGAAAAACTAATGAGCCAATTAAAAACAGCAACACACTTCAGCATGTAAACAAAGTCCAGCGTCGGTCGTGCCTTTTAGCAAAACTGCTCGACAAGTGTAGCTCATTTATATGAAATGTGAAGGTCTTGTAAAGCTTTTGTGCCGCGTCAGCACGTGTTATCATTCATGGGGTTGACGCTTTTTAGTGTTAGAATCCACATCATTTAACATATTTATAAGTGTGTCTTTGTCAACTTTTTTTTACTTCCCTCGCGATGCTTCTTGTCTCTCCCCTGGGTTTAACCACCAAACCGTTAGTAACATAAGTCACTTCTACTTTTAGCTGCTGTAACAGTGTTCAGAAGGCGGTTGAATAATTGATGCAGTCGTCAGAAACTGTCAGATTTTCGTCTTGTAGGAGCGAAGACGGCGTTCTCAAGACCAGAGCTCACTTCTGTAAAACAATTCACGGATTCCTGTGCCCGTTCACACCCGAAAAGAAAAAAAGCGCCAATACATAAATATTTTGGAATTGTTGGATGTTTTTCTTGTGAAACATGAAGTCTGTGCAGGGTTTCTTTAGGCACTTTTTTATCTCTAATTGTTTTAATGTTTTGTTTTCACGATACTCCAGACCCATAGCTGTTCTAAAGATGTGATGTTCCGTGTATTTGACCATAAATAATTATGTATGTATACAAGTTTTCATAGCTGTGATGTGAAATCTCATGTAAAATATGTGTAATATGGTCCCTTTGATAAACAAGTTTATCCCAGCTACCTGGGGCTAGAGGCAGGGGAAAACCTGGTCATGCCACTCATTTATCTTGGATGAAGAGACGACCAGCGAAGGAAACTTTAGTACTCGATTAAGTATTTGGGGAGGAAATTGGAGAGAAACTCAAGGCATAAAATGAAAGAAAAACGACACGTATTTTTAATATTTAATTTGATATTTTTAAGAGCCTCGGCTTCAGCAGATCCTTTTGCACAACACCAGTGGCTGCCAGGCATTCGTTTCTAAACGATGGAAACTCGGATTCATCTCCAACTCATTAGCACTAAAGGTTAATTAAATGTAATCTTGAAGAAGCTTTTGTTTAGTAATTGACAACAGTGGGACGGGGGATTAAGCTGGAATCACACACGGCGCTTGGACCTATAAAAAACATTTTATTGAAGACTTTAACTAAAGCTGTGTTGAATGTGTCTATTCTAATGTTGGTGATTTGTACTCGGATAAAAATGTAATACACACTAACGCAACGGATAAGGTTGCTGTTCTTTGGGAGGACTTTGTGAGGTGTTGTAGATTTCTTTTTAAACAATTAACTATATAATAACTTTATGATTAGGATTATGGACTGTGGATATGGATTATTATTTTCAGCAGTGACAAAGAGACAATCACAGGGTATAAAAGTATAGAATTCTTCCTGTGGTTATCCAACAACAATTGTTCAAGACCGGTAAACATTCAAACTTTCTGTACTTTTTGTCGGCCGCTCATATTAACACTTTTGGCAATTTATTCAGACTGTTCTCTCGGTGACAATTGGACGAAGTTTTTCTATGTTTTTATGATGATATAAACTGGTAATAAAGCCATAACTCTCAGGTTAACGCACACAAGCATCTCATTCAGACGTGTGCGGCGGGTGAACAGAGTTTCACAGGTACTTTCAGCCACATACATGATGAAAACAGGCTCGTACAGTGAACCTTTTGAAGGCAGCCATTGTTGGTGTCCGCAGCTACGTACAAAAAGTAAACGCTGATCGCAGCTCGGGTCGGTCCAGACCTTCTCTCTTGTCAATGCTCCGGTTGTGCGCGAGTGAATGGTGATGTGATTTCACTCCTGTTAAATGTGCCAGACGTCCAGGCAGTACACGGCTTGAACCCTGCAAACAAAGTGTGTGTGTTGGAGAGAGAGTGTGTTTGAGGTAGCGAAGCATCGTTGGCGCCCACGGTGGCCTGACATGTTCTCACACTCTTTGCGAGGAAACAGAGTTATTAGTGTGTGGCGTCGTGTTTACCTTATTGACAAAATAAATGTTTACCCACACTTAATCAAAATCTTTATTTAATTTCATTTAATTTAAAAACATTTAAAACAAATGTAAAGTTAGGAAGGCGACTTTTGCGTTGACTAGCATAGACGCAGGTCCTGCTAGCTTAGTTTTGTGTCTTCATGTGTCTTATTGTTTAGACTATTGTAAGAGTTTATTTTCGTGTCTAAACAAAAAGGAGCTGTCTCGCCTGCAATTAATACAAAACTCCGCAGCAAGTATTCTGACCTGCTCTCGTAGAAGAACTCACATTTCTCGATCCTTAAAACTCCGCATTTGCTTCCAGTTTCTTTCAGGATCAACTTTAAAATTCTGGTTCTTACTTTCAGAACTATTCATGGTCAGACTCCTCCTTACATCAGTAGATTCTGATCCAGCCTTACACCCCAGCTCGGGCTCTGAGGTCTGTGGATCAGAATCTACAGATGGTTCCTGAACACGCTTCAGGACCAGAGGAGAGAAATCCTTCCAGGCTGTTGCTCCTAAGCTTTGGAACGATCTTCCTCTCCCTCTGTGTTTGATGATCTACTGACTCCTTCAAGAAACATGTTTTTTATTTGTTCAGGCTTTTTCTTTGATTCTCTGAGACTTCTGTGTTCGTCTTATGTCTTGGCCTTTTAGAGTTTTCAAATTTTTAGGTATTTTTTCTCCTTAGATATGTGTATTGCTTTTGATTGTCCAAGCGCTTTGTGACCCTGGTCTAAAAAGGGGCTTTATAAATAACTATAATTATGAGTTAGCATAGCCAGCTACATGGAGTCAGCGTCTCTGTTGAAACTACATTCTTTCGGAGGCCAAGATCAATTCCGCAGATGATGAAACTCTACTATTCTACAAATAATTTAGATGGAGACGAGTTCCAACTCACAGCATGAGTAGATCCAGTCCCTCCATTGTTTAAATCAATGTTAAACTCTTAAATGTACATGCCTTCAGAATCTCTATATGGATCTGTTCTTGATCAAAATGAAGTTCTCTTTATTTTAGTCTTTGGCTAATGCTCACAAATTTATTTTTTATTGTTTATGAAAAATTGCTGGCTATTGTAAAAAAACAATTTCCCAAAGGAGACCTCCTGAGGGATCAATAAAGTTTTACCTTACCTTACCTTACCTTACAAGCTAGCATAGCATAGTAGCTATGGATGCTAGAGTGCTAACCCAATTCTTATAGCTAAAAATCTTACAATGCCTTTTTCTGCTTTTAGAGCTGTAAGACTAACATGTTACCTTGAGTTTATGGTAGTTGTTAAAATATAATGCAATATTACGCATTCATTCTCTGAGCTTTCTTAACTTTAGTCTTCAGCTAATGCTACCATGAAAACTACTTATCCAATATCACGCTGTTGCTGCACAAGTTTCTGTCTTTCCATCAGGATCACCGCATAAATCTTTAAATATATGTACTGCAATTACATATACAGGAAAATAGGGTACACGGGTACATAGGGTTTTCTTAAATTGCAACTTCACATTTACTCTGGAAGAAAACGAAGAAGTAATTTTCAAATTATTCTCCCCTTTCTTTTTATAAATTTAATCAATTATAATAATTTGTTTTAATTCATTATTATGCTTTATTACAGTAATATAATTCATAGTCCATAGTATATCTGTAAAGGATATCAAGAAAAACATGGAATGTGAAAGAAGGGGAAATGTGTTCTAAAACACACTAGTAAAAGTCTGATTTTAATAATTGAGAGTGGTGGTTTGTTTGCCGTCAGACTTGTTCCTGCCGGATGAGTTTTGTACTTTCACTCTGATCTCACGAGGACCACATAGAACCAGGCAAAGGGCAGCTTGTGTCCCTGAGGTCACTGGTGTGCTCCATAATTGTTGACCCATGAAACCCTCCCTAATGTCACAGAGAGAAGTTGACAAAACAGATTCACGTTGCTTCAATGTTGAGGAACATTCCATGATAAATGGGTCATATGGTTACAGCACCGACATACTGATGTAGTCACAGGTCTAACAATAAACGTGTGCAGCTGCTTCGTTTAATTCAAATTAAACTGCAGCAAAGGGAAAGAAATAAATGGAATCGCCTTCAGATTAAATCACCTCTTCAATACACAAACGTCTAAAACCATTGAATTGATAATGTAGCTAAAGTGCTAGTGTCTACGCAGCCACTCATCAACCAAGATTGTAAACAATGACAGTTTGATTGTTTCAACTGAGACTCACTTTGAGGACAAATGGCTAAAAATATAAAAAAATTCGCCAGGTCATTTAGTCTAATCCTGCTGGCAGACTATCAGAACAACATAATGTAACCTCTGCTGAGCCTCAGATTAGTTAAGAAAATCGTCCAATCAGAGTTTTTACTCGTGTATATTTGGTTTTAAAAAAGAAGAAATGAAATGATGAGAAATGTTCAGAGTAACCTGAGACTACAGATTTTCTCTTGTCTACGAGGCCTCAGCCACTGATCACTTCCATATGGGCTGGAAGCACTCGGCGTACCCTGCAATCCAGCGAGGGCTGATTAATGGAGAAGAAAATGGGAATTTTGGGATGAGGGTGTTGGAAATAGAAGGCGGAGAAACATTGTTTGTGGTTAGAAAGTTTTAAAAAGTGGGAAGGATGCAGACGCCTCTGGAGCTTCTTCTCCCCGACGAAGGGACCGTACGGCACGAAGACTAACCCTCGGGGTCGTTTCCAGTCCCAGCGTAGCGCTCCTCGACTCTCTTTGAATCCGTGTTCACTGCAGGGACTCCCTCTGGATTCTTTAGCACAGTTCTGCTCACCAAGATTTACCATCGCCCACAGAAAGCTGAGTCAGGCGCTCCGACTCCAGTGAGGGAGCCAAAAAAAGTCATTTCACAGTGAGATGGAAACACAGACTGATTAAAAATAGAAGTAAATATGTGGGTTTGTTTAGGAATTTAATCACAGTCTGAAGTTTCTGTCTGGGGCAGATCGTGCACCTCTGAGGAGAGTTCTTTTAGAAGCAGCTCATTACGTGCAGCTGGCAGATGGTGGCTCGGCGAAGACAAATCCTTTCAATTCTGCAGAAAATGAATCCTGAATTTCATTATTTTTAACTACAAGTTATTTGTATTTTTAGAAATCCCCTTTTGCACAGTGACCTGTGAGATGAGTAACGTCTGTCTTATCTTTATTCTTTTTTACTCCACTGCTAGCATGGCACTGTTGCTATGGATGCTAGCGCGCTAACCTAATGTGGCTGCAAACTTATATTTGTGATATAATAATAATATATTTGAAGTCTTTATAACAAAAAATGGTTCATCTTGACAAATAGTTACGTATGTAATTGACTGTGCTTACTTGAAGTTATTAATATGTGGTTATGGTTATGCTAACCAACTTTAGAAGATTTCTTTTCTATTTCTATTTTGGTTTATTTTACTTCTCTTCACTTTGCTTTGCAAGCAAGAATTGGAATTCTATGTCGAAGTGAGGAGTCTCACGAATTCTTTGTTGTAAAATAAAAATTAAAAAAATTATGATAATATATTATGCATATATATTCTAAATTAAGTATTTAGTTTACAAACAGTATGTCCTTTGGTTGTGTTTATTTCAAAATAATATATTGTCTTTCCTCTTGTCATCTGAATAAAAGTCGTTCTTCACTAGTGATTCACAGGCTTTTAGCAGAAACAATCTGAGCTTCTTTTGGTTTATTTCTATTATTAGACTTGCAGGCCGGTGGTTGCGTAACTTTTGTCATTAGTCAACATATTTCCAAATGGTTGGGCGTGAAGCCAGTCGTCCGTTCTGCTTCATAATTAATGTTCTGTTGGTGCTGAGTGGCAGCGAGGTGTTGTGGAGTCAGATCTTTTTTAACAATCGGGGTCAGAGGCCGACGATGATGATAAACCTCTTTGTTGATTGCTGGGATTACACTACTTTGTCTCTGCCTCTCGTTGATCCCTCGTCCTCGGCTCTGGTTCTGGCAGGAAGTGACATCATTCTCAACCTCTGCACCAGCCGTGTCTTCATCTGTGAAGTCTCTATGCATGACCTTCATTAACATTGATGAGGAAGATGAAAATATTCTGGGTCTCATATGCCATCCTTCATTCCTATTCTGGTCCGGGCGTCTCGTTTTTCACTCCCATTCTTCCAGTCCATTAGAGGAGGAGAGGAGGATGTGTCGGCCTGTTAAAGCAGCTTTATATAGAAGTGATGAATATCATATGAGCGCTTCAATATTGATGGTCATGTTAGGACTTTCAATGGAAGCTTCTGTTTGGGTTTTGAAGCTCCGGTTCCAGAAGGATTTAAACGAGAGATCCAGAGTTTGGTCATTTGAGCTCATGTTTGGGTTGCAAGTTCTTTAAAAAAAAAGAAAACATTTTTGTCAGTTTAAAAAGACTTCACCCTGAGTCTCCGTTTTCTTCTCCCCCCCTTAAACTTAAACATTATACAATACCGGTAAACAGGATCAATATTTCCAGGCAGCCGCATACGTCATACTCTGTATTGACCTAAAGATATTTTCTAATATAAGATTATTCTAAATACCTAAGATATGAATAAAGGGATGGATGGTTCCTACCAGCTCAGATAAGGATATTCTCATTATCATTATAATCTCGTATAATGGACACAAAATATTAATGAAAAGATATTTTCTGATGTGTGAATTCATTATTATCTTTATTTATTTATTTTTCAAATATTGCCCCAATAAATCAACATATTTCCGTGTTATTGAGAATTATTTGTAGCAAATATACCAAAGTGTAAAACTGAGAGAAATACAACCCTGTTGCAATACATTTAAATCAACAAAACACTGTTGGAAAATCATCACTTTTCTTCTCAAGGCACTTGTTACATCCTTTCTTTTGAAGTTAACTTGACTAAGAGGAGCTTTAACAGTCGTATTGAAATCAATATTATGTTTTCAACGCCAGTAATTGTTTTTGGATTGAGCTGTTGATGCACGAGTTGGAAGCGAGAGAAATAATTTGTCAATTTCAGTGAGATTTAGATGCAAGTGGTCCTAGGAGAGACCAGTTTTATTTCCATCATGGTGGACCGGTCATACTTAAACAAGCCCCTTATGAGGAAACATTCAAGTTATCTTCCTCAGCTGTTGACATGTGGTCATAATGTTATGGCTGGCCAGAGTTAGATGTGTAGATTGCTGTGGCGGTCACTTGCAGCAGCAAGTTTAGGGTCAATGAGACCCTCCTGCGGCAGTTCAAGTCGTAACAAGTGGAAATCTAATTTTTATTTTCCGACTCTGAGCTCATCCCTGGAAAACAGACGTTCTACACAGTTAATGCGTCCAATTTAAACTCTATGGCTCAACGTACATTACGATGCTAATTCTGCTGCACGTGTGTGTGTGTGTGTGTGTGTGTGTCTTTGAAGGGGGGTTTCCAAATGCTTCCAAAGAAACTGAGCTTTGTGGGTAATTATCTGAATCCTGCAAACATCTATTAACGATTCAAAACACACACACTATAAACCACACAAAGATCTGCAATCCAGAACATAAACGCATGTTTCCTGCTGCGATGGCGAGTCAGCGGCACTCGGGGAAAGTGAAGAACATTTCCAGCGATTAATAACCTCATGACGGCAACAACGTTCAATTGAAATGACTTTATTTGTCCCGGTGAGGAAGGAGGAATGTCTGTGGTTATTCATCAGCGACAGACGATCGATAGCACTTTGTGCTTCTGTCTCTGTCAGAGTCCAACAGTTATTATAGATAAACACACAATAATAATCATAATGATAAAAACTCCGCCACGTTCTCGCCACCAGGGCCGCTGGTTGTAATAATAAAAAAATGTGATTATGATTTAGCTTCATCTGCTACCATGAGTGCAAACACAGATGAGCTTCTGTTGTCAACTCGACACATTAGAGGTGTGAACGTGTGAGGCTGTGGTGTGTGTGGAGGCAGATACTAGAGCTGCATAAGGAAACAAGAGTTGTGTTGAAATAAAAGATTTTTATTCAGAATATACTTGTTGTTTGGAAGCTTCATGTAGCTTCACTGGTAGTCTTGTCACTGGCAGAGTTGGCTCCTTAGAAATATTTTTCCTTGATGGGTACTATAACAGTTTGACCTTTTGACCTGATATCACCGTTTTTGCTAAAATGGTCCACCTGTGTTTCAAGAACTTGCACCAACATAGTGTGTTTCTGGATGATGATTCTTTCATGAAAGGTCAAAGATCAAGTTCCAACCGTTGCTGTTCTTCTCTCAGTGAACAGAGTATCTGCCAGGCGCGAGCCGCCGTGATGGTCTACGACGATGCCAATAAGAAGTGGGTCCCGGCCGGCGGTTCTACGGGCTTCAGCAGAGTCCACATCTACCACCACACGGGCAACAACGCCTTCAGGGTCGTGGGACGCAAGATTCAGGACCACCAGGTTAGTAATGCCAGATTAACATTGAAGTCAACTAGGACAACCAACTCTCCTGACTCACTCGCATGTTGCAAACGTTGAAGTCTTCCTCTCCAAGATGCAGTAAGTTCTCCCGGGTCTGAAATCTCAGCAAACAAGAGGTTACGAGAGCAGAGTCCATTATGATGTAATGATGGTCTTCACTATTCCTCTAGCAAACCTGAAAGCTTGACCAATCACAGCAGGGTGGGCGTGGTTATAGTAAACAAGTAATACAAATACTTCAATTAAAAGAGTACAGACACATACTGATGAGTACAATAAAGGTTCAAGATATATTTAAGACAACACATTAGTTGCCTTTCAAGCTAATAGTCCATGTTTAATGGTAATAAAACGACAAGTATCAATACATTATTAAACTTCTGCAAGTTCTGGTAGCATTGTTAGCATTGTCAGCATGGTTAGTACGTGTTATTTTTTTCAGGCTTTAATAACATAGAAACCACCTTAGTTTAGCTTCACTACAGGACAGCAGCTGTTTATCTCTAACGTTTTAATGTCAAACCGTTTAATATACTTAGCTTCTACTACTATTTAAATGTTACCGTTCAATTAAGGTTCGAGCCGCAATAATGTTCTAAAAGTATTTCCAATTATTAAACAAACATTTTAATTGATGTACGCATACAAACAATTTAGTCACAGTCATCAACTAATGGCTTTTAAACATGATTTTTATTAAAAATGTATGTTATTTAACTCTGATCTGAATTCCGTGAATAATAAAGCTGATATTTAATGCTTTATTTTAAGTTTTCCATTGGTTTATTCACGATTGAGTCTCTATTTGTCATATCCATCATTAAGCAAATCCTTTTTTTTTGTATGCAAGTCTTAATAAGCTGAAATACTATATACTATATTTTTAAGCTCTTCTTGTGGTCAACTATGTGTATTTTTATATAAAAACTTAGTGACATGAGTATGCGTTAATCGCAAGTTTAATATAACCACTATTGATTCAGAGTTGACTAAACAAATAAACGCGTATTTTAATTTTTATTCAGTTCAATACTTGAAGTTACTAGTTTCTTGTTTGGATTTATGGAGCAATTACTGGAAGTCCAGGCACCAATACATTTTTGTGACAAAATTCGACCCATGTGTTTGTAATCTCTTTTCAACCACAGTCTCCCAAATGTAGTTCAAAAGCAGGCTTTGTCCTCGCCTCGCTGTAAATCCTGCTGTGAGCGACCGCAGACGAAGGCTTCAGTTTAGGGAGTGAGGTCATCTTCTTTGCTGGAGATCTGTTTTTCAAAACGGTTGAAATTGGCACTGGTTTTAAATAAATACCTCATCTCTGGTCCTCAAACATCAACATGACGATGGATGGTCCACGACACGTCACTTTCTTGGACGTCTTAAACCTTCACTAATATAAATTTTGGCTCGCAAGCTTCACATTAAACTCTTTTTGTAAACACTTAAATGTTTTCTATGGAATTGCTTGTGGTTAGTTTCCCTTGAACAAATGATGGATTTTAAATTATAGGACTGTATTCCTTTAAAAACAACTTCATTTGTCTAGTCTTTTCCAGTTGTTTGACATCTACGGCTCGTAGCTAAGAGCATTTAAGATAATAGTTACTTTACTGTAAGTTTAAGTAAACCTGAACGTTATCTTAAAGGTCCTCACGTCAGTAGCCAGGAGTCATAAGTGTTCTATTAACCTCCAGCAAGTACAATTGTGTGAGTAACTCTAGAGCGCCGTGAGTGCTGCCAAAACAAGAAAAAAGTGGCCAGAATTTAACAAGAGTGTGGCAAACAGTGCTCTTACCAAGTATGGTCAATCACAATGTAGCGTTTTATGAACTCTGGATGTCGGAGTATGATCACATCAGCAGAGAATCCTGTGGCGACCACACGCTGACTGAACCACATGCTATTATGCTATTTATAGTTCAAATTGGTCTCAGATAACACATGTTGTCAAATGGATTCCCTGTTCTCTCTTTTGTGTGGAAGAGTATGTCATTCATGTGTGGTTTATTAAGGGGGAGTGACATGTGAAAGAAGTATCTACGTGAATATGTGAAGAATAATCATATTCTTTATTGTTTCACTGCTGGATTTTTACAGTTACTTTTTTCCGCAGAAAGTGAACGTGACCCCACGCAACTTGAAGCAATGTATCTGGGTTTAGCGGTGATTTACCTTCAGAAATATAGTTGTTTATACCCCCAAAAGCAACTGGCTATAACAGGAAATGTGAAGGTAGTTGGCATTAGATTGTGACCATATACATTTCAACACCTTTGAAACGCATACAATAACTGGGAAGTATGTATTGGAAGAATATATCACAGCAACAGTTACAGAAATAGTATTTAATCACAAAATTAAAGGAGCAAATAAAAAAGTCTATATCTTATGTTAGTCATCTTCTGTATTCAAATTTAGCTAGAAAACAATGCTTTCATTTGAATCTTGAAAAGTATCGATATGTTACAGATAAATGCAGTACTCTTAACTATATCACATAATTAATAGGCAAAAATAAATAAATTCTGTATATATACTGTATGTTTATATGACATTCAACCTCATTAAACTAGAATGAGTTCATATGGAAATTCTCAATATAGTCGGCTGATGGAAAAAATGATAAATATTGCAGTATAACGTTTCTTTAATAGACATATGAGATATGGTTGATGATTATATAATGGGTCCCAGAGTGGTCGACCCCTTTAATAGTATATGTTGGTGAAGGTGGAACTGGAAGAAGAAACACAATGACAAGATGTTGTTTTGTTTTTGCCAAAGTTGCATCTTTTAATTTACATTCATTTATTCCGTTACAGACACATTCAACACATTTCTCTTAAACATGAATGGCTACCTTTCCATCTCACGTTTTTCATACACAGATTAGCACACAATCAATTTACTTGTATCGACAATCCACGTTCTCAAATTCTCATTTAAAAAATATGAATAATTATTTTTTATTATAAATAATTAATTATGTAAGTAAGTAAGTCATTTTTATTTATATAGCGCTTTTCCAGACCAGGGTCACAAAGCGCTTAAACAATCAAAACAATACTCAATAAAGTATATACTTTAAAGGTCAAGATAGAACTAAAAACACAACAGGAGTTCCAGAAAATCAAGGAAAAGCCTGAACAAATAAAAACATAATCATGAACATATGTGGTCTTCTCTTTGGGGTGCCACAAATACTTTGCTACACTGTTCATTAGATGGCGTTTAAGTGAAAAGAAAAGAAATATCCAGTTTTCTGCCCCTCTTTAGAGAACCTTAGTTGATTTGCAGCTTTTCTCTTTCTGCACATAATCAAATCAACTGATAAAGTCTCAAAAAGTATTTTTACAAAACATGACACAGATTATGTCTGGTACAACTAATTACTAAATTATAGTTTTTTTTTTCATTTTTATGAATCAATGAGATGTTTTTGTACAAATATTGCATGTTTTCCTGTGGTTAAACAAAACCAGTTTGGTACTGGTGTTCCGTAAAGGCTTAACAAGACTTAACTAGAAACTGTTTACTTGTAAGAATAATACAGTTTAAGAATTCATGGATGGGCTTTTTTTTTTAATTCTGGATTATCAGCTCCTCTTGGTACACATGTTTTAGATCAGAAGACCAGCTCACGTGGAGAAGAAACAAACACTTTTTGAGATGAAGCCAACGATCAAAGGCAGAAGAAGAAAACAAGCAGTGAGTTTCATGGATAATTGAGACACGACAAGTATGTTGTGACTAGAGAGGATAGTCGGGGTATGTTAAGGTGGAGGAGCCTTCTGTGGAAACCCCTGAGGAGAAAATAAAAGAAGGAAGTCCATGCGGGCGACTGTTTTCTCCAAGATTACATAAATAAATCTCTGCACTTGGTGTTGAGAGACATTCGGTTGGAGGCGATTCGATGCCGTTTAATCCTCTAGTCGTCACATACTTTGCTGTTGGGGACATTGTTTGAGATTCATCCTTGTAAGATCTGACATGAGATGACAGTATTATTACAAGATTAAACAGCATTACACATCTTGTCGAACTGTTCTGGCTTCACTGGATTAGCAGTGTTGAAATTGCACACTCCTCCCTGCCAACATTGGGAATGATGGGGAAACATCATTCTAATTTTAGGGGAAACAGAATTGAGCAAGATGGAGACTTAACTTCCATGTTCCCCCCATTTCTGGGGTCCACGGCTACTTCAGTCTGACTGAGTCTGAAGTGTCTGGTTTTGCTTGACTATGTTCTAACCTAGAGTAGTAACTAAGACTTTACTCAAAATACTATTCAATAATTATAGCATTAAATAAGGTTAACTAGCTGCATGTTCTGAACAATAAAGGTTTACAATATTATCAAATAATATTCTGCACCTCTTACTCGCTGAATCATGTTTCTAACCCTACTCTTGTCACGTCAAGTTGTCAAGTTAGTTATAATTCCTTCTAATTCACATTTTATGTGGCCTATGGCTGGTCAAAAATAAAAAATGTTATTATGTTGCCCAATAGAGATGCCAGTGTTTAAGCTAAGATTTGGAACATAGATTATAAAACTCGACAGTTTTACAGACACTTTCAATAAAAGTGATGGTTAAACCAAAATTTAAACTTCACTCATTATAATCTCACCCTCATGTCGAATGGGGTTTCGGATATCTAATAATTATGTTACTTTATAGTTACACTATAGGCAAAAATACGAGTCAATTTTAATGTAACTGGAGTTCGGTTGTCTTTGTCTTCATCTTTTTCCTAAAGGACACGCTTAAAAACATCCAAATTTCCTCCACACTGCTCGTCTGTAACGTCCATCTTGTTAAAAACTTAAATAAGTCTATATTTTAATATCTTTGTAGCAGACGTTTAAAGAGTAACAAGCGAAACAGACAAATATCGTCTACTGTCCACACTGGCTCCAGTCCTACATTAAAATGAACAAACATTTTTGCCTATAACTCTAAAAAGGAACCGATTACGCAGAAGATAATCCCAACCCTTAATCGACATGAGTGTGAGTAGACACTGAGTGAAGTTTTAATTTAGGTTGAACTAACCCTTTAATGGTAAAACTGAGCTTAAGGGAAACATATTTGATGGAGTTTGAAACTCCCAGTTTTGTCAATGCAAAACAAGTTGCTACCAAGAGTGCTAAAAGAGTTTGGTCCCCTTGTGTTTGATTGAGTCGGACAGATTCAAGATAAACCATTAATTTCTCTGAACTTCTCCAGGTGGTGATAAACTGTGCCATTCCCAAGGGGCTCAAGTACAACCAGGCCACGCAGACCTTCCACCAGTGGCGCGACGCCAGACAGGTCTACGGCCTCAACTTCGGCAGCAAGGAAGACGCTAACGTGTTCGCCAGCGCCATGATGCACGCACTCGAGGTGCTCAACTCCCAGGACACAGGTACTGCTGCTTTTGTGTCACCTACACACACACACACACACACACTCTACTGTCTTTTTCCGTTCCTGAGATGTGCTTCTAGCTACGTAATGCTGGGATAGTGTTCAGCCTCACAGAAAGAACATATAGTAGCAGTTTTACGTGACGTAATTCTGAGGTTGTCTGTTTCTTTACGGCCACACTTACCCAAGCATAGATGGATATAATAGTTAATATAGGTGTGAGTCAAGTTGCTGAGGCTGTCCCCAGTCTGTTGCCCTGACTAGCTGCAGTTGACTCTAACCTGAAAGGAAGGAAACACCAGGGACATCCTACGTTTTGGCGATCAATTTAAGGCGAGAAGTGTGTTAATTCCAGGTATATAGCACAACACAAATGCCAGTTCATTTTGTGTTGACATAAAGACCCTTAAAATTGAGGTAGCGTGTTGATGTTTTTTTTACTTACACTTTTTTCATAGAAATTAACACAATCTTAATGAATTGTTACTTTTTTTCATTTTGTAATGTTAGTCGTGTATTTTTGTGTTAAGATCTTTGGCAAATAGAATTGTATTCAGAACTCCTTCAACATTGAAATTTATCGACTTGATATTTTACCATCAGTTTTGTAAACGAGAGACGTTCCGTGCTTTTATTTGTGATGGTGAAGTTTCGTATGTTTGCTTCTGTGAAGTTTTCTCTTGACCTCGTCTGTCAACATAGATTCAAAGTCTTTGAGAATTTTACGAGAGACCATCATCTCCTAATGACGAAAACAGACGTTGCAGTTTTTAAATGCTGTTGACTTGTGCTATGTATAAAATCCGCTTCTCAGCAGATTAAAAAAACATTTGTCGTTTGATGCATTTGCTGCCTATTTACTGGTGTGTGACAGGAAGTAACCATGGAGAGAAAAACATTTTCAGTCGACTCACTTCATGTTGCCGAAGTCGGACTCCAGTATGTTACATAAACAGCTCCGGAGGTCTTAAAAGGGAGGTTTTAATTGGCGACCTATGTTTAAATGATTATTTTAACGAGCAGTGATTACCGAAAGGTTAACCAAAAACATTTCCTTGGGATCATTATCGTAATTTGTCACTAACAAGCCCACTTTTTTAATGAAGACTGAGAAGGGAGTTTTCGTGACAGCCGGGTTAACGGCGGCTCCTCCACGACGACGATCGTTTAAAGAGGATTGTAGGACTCACAGTAGATGCAGTGCCACAAATATTTATCGAGCTTTGGGGAGCGACGGTGTGGCCCTGGCTCACTCGTTCATGCGCTCATCATACGTTCATCCTCCGGCGGTGGATCTGCTGGAAGATGGGAGGGAAGAAGCCTGAGCGAGCTGTGTGCAGATGCTAAACTTTCCACTCCTGTCAAGTCCGCAGTAATCTTAAGATTACACATTTCAAGCTCCTTTTATCGTTAATCCGACGACACTAAAGCCTCCATCTGATTATGTCGTCCACGTGTATTTGGTCAGAACATCCCGGGTGACGTCGCTCGCTCGTCCATTAATTAACCTGATGGCGAGGCGGCGCCTCAAGTCTCTGCCCTGCGCCTCCAAATGACTTTAATCACAATGTTCAGACTCTTTCTAAGCCGATTATCTTCATAAAAGCCATTTAGGATTTTCAAATTATGCTCAGGAATACAGGAATAAAGAGTGTATTTTGGGGGAACCTTGGTGTACGAGAGTCTGTGGAATAAGCTGGGGATGAGCTGACTGAACAGAAAACACATTGAGCTCCTGTAAATGTATTTAAGATTATACTTCAATATATTGGGTGTCTTCAGTGCACTGGTGTTGAACTAGAGTCATGGGGGTCAAATCAAACCAAATAAGTCGTATCAAGACAGAAGAGCTACACACTAAGTTAGTGGTGTGTACTGGCAAGAATCTGGCGATACAATATATATATATAGTAGTAACAAGGATATATTTGTTCCTCTGGAAGTCGTCACTTCTTTTATACGTTTTGAAGCCTTTAAGTCGAGCGTATCCTCTCGTCCTTAGTCATCACCAGAATCTCTCTGGATGGATGGATGGAATAATGGGAGGATGGATGGATGAATGGGATGATTGAATAATGGGAGGATGGATGGATTAATGGAAGGATGGATGGATGGATGGATGGATTAATGGATGGATGAATTAAATAATGGGAGGATGGAAGGATGGATGGATGGATGGAATAATGGTAGGATGGATGGATGGATTAATGGATGGATGGATTGATTAATGGGAGGATGGATGGATGGATTAATAGATGGATGGATGGATTAATGGGAGGATGGATGGATGGATGGATGGATGGATGGATTAATGGATGGATGAATTAAATAATGGGAGGATGGAAGGATGGATGGATGGATGGAATAATGGTAGGATGGATGGATTAATGGATGGATTGATTAATGGGAGGATGGATGGATGGATTAATAGATGGATGGAATAATGGGAGGATGGATGGATGGATGACATAATGGGAGGATTAATGGATGGATGGATGGAAAATGGTAGGATGGATGGATGGATTAATAGATGGATGGATTAATGGATGGATGGATTGATTAATGGGAGGATGGATGGATGGATTGATTAATGGGAGGATGGATGGATGGATTGATTAATGGGAGGATGGATGGATGGATGACATAATGGGAGGATTAATGGATGGATGGATGAAAATAACTTTGATGAAATTAAAATATGATTTGAAAGCAAAAATGTAAAGTAGTAAATGAAACTCCAACACAAATATGGTGCCTAAAAAATATCCAAATTCATTTTTTTCATGCATTTATTTGTATCATAACGTGTTTTACACAACATCATGGTATCCTCCAAAAAAAGTCATAACACATTGTTATAGACAATGAATTCTGTGCAAACATTTAAGACGCAGAATATGGTTACAATAAAGATTATTATTATGTTCTGCATATATTGTTATGCTTATACATCTCTATCTTCACCAGGCTTCAGAAAATAATTTCGCTGCATTCCTAGTTAATTAAATGACAATAAAAAAACCACCACAATATCTTTCTCCTTAGACTAAATCATGGCTGCCTCCCCTCTTTCCCCTCCATCTTCTTGTTTTCTCTGTGTGCTCCGGTGAACTGCACATATAAACCAAAACAGTTCAGGATGGTTTCACCTCCCAGCCTCGTGTTTTGCTACTGTATCTCTGCCGTGACAAACCCCTCCACACAAGCCCTCCACCCTCCATCACTCGTTCATAAGGTGTTAAACTCTGACCCGAACAATCCTTTACGACTTACTTTAACGTGTTTCCAGGTCCTTGCAAACTCCTAAAACAGCTGAAAGAACTTTGTAATTAATGTTTGAGAAGTAAAGAAGTTACCGTCCGTGCTTCTCTCTTCACAGTTGGTGAATCCATTAATGTTTCAAAGCCCACAAAAGTTTGTTTTAGTGCGGCTGCCAGTGTTTTGTCTGGTCCAGACTGTTCACACTCCAGCACGCCACTGCCATAATCACTGTAGACATAAATCGTCAAGCACCAAACTCAGCAGAGCCAGTTAAATGGATCAAGACAAACTGCCGGATGAGCTCAGTAATGGATTTGTTTTAATGAGCATCATTTATGCAGCAGTTTTATTTAATGTTTGACATGTCTGTGGCCCATGTGTCTTGGCTCGCTCTGGGAGATACTTCCGGTCCAAACCTTTTATTTTGTTGCCAGTAAAATGCATGACAACAAAGTTTAGTCATACATAAGAGGTAAAGTAATACTCCATTAATAATGCACTAAAACATAATTCAATCCGGCTTTTGTTTTGAATCACCATGACAACCTAAAGTTAAGAAACCGGCAACAATCTCAAGCTGAGTCAGTGTTACAGTATGTTGAGATGTTTTTTATAGATTTAACATTTGGGTTTTGTAGGTGGTGCCATTTTAATTTTGTTGTGTTTATCTGAGGGCCAGTCTATGAAATAACATTAAACTGGTTTAGATTCAATTAAAACATTATATTATTTATAACAAGGAGTTATATATACTGTATATATTTGTTTTTATGAATGTTAGTCATTATTTGTGTTTTGTGAGTTCTTATTTTATATTTTTATTTAATAAAAATATTGTTAAAGCCACATTTTCAGTACATATTAGGGAACTTCAATGGCCCAACCCTGCTTTAATTTGGTGTAAGCAGAAGAAAATGAATGAACTTATGTTAATACTCTTACAGGAAACCTATTAATGCAATTTATAAAACTTTTTTAACAAAAGATTAAGTTTGGTGCAAGTCAGATGATGAGGTTGTATTTTTTAAAAATCACTAACACTGTAGAAGGCCGAGGAGGGGAGAGGGAGGGATGGATGGATTTGGACTCTCCCGGCATCTGTCTGTGTTGTGGTCTAGCCAGTAATCTTGCACTAAGGTCCCTCCAGGGAAGTGAAATCAACAGATATGATCACAAATCATGAAGTTTTGGTGACAAAAGCTGGGCCTGGAAGCTTGTAGGAAGTTGTTCATTGTTTCCTCCAAGTTGATTCTCTCCCCTGAAAGCCATTCTAAGCAAAGCCCTGTGGAAACGAGCGTCAGAAAAACAAGGCTGTCCTCGGTTGACCTGCGTGGTTCTGTAGCTGCCAGCAGCTGAGGCTTCATGAAGGCGCTCTGTGGTGCGAGGCTGCAGGAGCGACGAGCAGAGATGCAGAGACGGAAACAGCATGGTTTTGATAATAATATGAGACCATATTAATTACAGAACTTCAAAGTAGCCACATAATTTACTTCCTCCATCTGGTTGATTCATATTCCATATTGTTGAGCAGTTTTTCTGATTAGAAAATCGTATTACGCCAGTGTTTTCTTTCACAATGAAACAAAGTGAATTTAACTCTTGTGCTTCATCTTTGTCCTTCTTTCATCGACTTGTACATTTCTATATTGATATATAAACTAGTTAGTACAGTGAAATATTCAAAAGAGAAAATACCTAAGTACTACGAATCTACTAACACTCATGAATTACCATCATAAATGGCACAATTTCTCACTGACCCTGATCCATTCATAATGGAGACCTTGGCTGCAGTTTAATGCTGTTGCCTTATTATTAGGGGTGTGTATTGTCAAGAATCCAGTGATGCAATGTATTGTGATACTGTAGGAACAAGGATATATTTACTATAGTTATCATTAGTTTTTATATATAGTATTTTCGAGTACTTGACTATGGTGTTGCAGAACTTATAGACCACATTAATCTTGACTAAGTTGTAACTGCTTTCATTTGTTTTGAAACCAAAATATGTTTAAATGCTGCTGGAGTTGACTGTATCCTCTTGTCCTCAGTCATTATCAGGATCTCTTGGATTTCATATTTCATTAGCGGCCAGAATTTTTTCTTTAAAACAAAAATGGAACCAACAGCAAGAATCTTTGCATGTTTATTTTAAACCTCAGAAAAAAGTACATATTTTTAAATGATGATGTATTTATTTCATCCATACTTTATTGACATATAAACCATTAAATAACTATGATAAAGATAACATGTGATTTGAAAGCAATCGACAATCCATTCATTTGCTTTAGTTACACTTCCAGATAAAAACCCTTTGGTATAAAAGTGAATAATCAAAACTATATTTATATAACGTCTGATTTCTAAACGTAGCCTTTAACACTCCATTCAAAGGATGAATCCGCCTTCAGTACTGTACATGTACTGTAGTCCTGTGGAAATGGATCTAATGACAAGTGAGCAGCACTCAGAAGTTTGTCTCTGAGGAGAAAAGTGAGATGTTTCTATCTGTGGCTCATCATTTATTTTCAGCACCTTTATGTCGCCTGTCGATCCACGAGCGTCTCTCCGGGGCCTGAAACCGGAGAGACTCGCAGACTCGTCTCCGCCTGGAAACAGCCACCTTTGCAGGGCATTGTGGGTCAAATGGTTTGATCGTAAACACGAAAGCAGCGTCAACAACATTCCTGCAGTCGTGTTTGTGGAATCATGATGTCCCTCCCTTCCCCGTTTTGGCATCTAAACCCGGGTGACGGATCGGCTTCGGACGGTGATCCAGAAGAAGAACGTAACGACAGGAGAGAGTAGATGTGGAGAAGGTCACGAGTGGAGACTAGGGAGGTGAAAATAAACGGTCGCTCAGCGTTCACGCGGTAGATGGTTGCAGACGGAGGGATTTGAGAAATGCCTGCTGCAGCGAGAGTTCACCGGTTCCCTCCGGAGCCACAAAAGATCAGCCGCGCACAAATCTTCCTCAGAAGTGAGTAAGAACGTTGATGATGATGATGATGATGATGATGGCTTCCTGTAACAAAGATGAACAGAGCAACGATTGTTCAGGCCTCTGAGCAAACATGTTGCAATGTTTAGTGAGCACAATATCATTGTTGGTGAGGGAGAAGCAACACAATTGTCACACGTGTGTTGTCAGTCGGTCAACAAATGGATCTCGACTGAAGTGATTTCACTGCAGCTATTTTTGGAACAAAGCTTTCATCTTCTCTGTGGATGTTGTCACATTGGACAGACTTCCTACTTTTAATTATACATCAAAGGATTGGAAAGGTTTTTGGGTGACTATTTTTGTGTGATGTAACTCGGCTTCACTTCAGGACTTCTACCAGTCATTTACTATATTTATGTGTATCTTAAATCAGTTAGTGTTTCAAAATGTTACTGAAACCATTAGCATACGATTTAATGATTTAATAGGTTCAATTCTTTCACTGGCCTCAGTCATACTTGGTTAAGCTCAGTCTTTACTTTAGGTTATCGATGTTACTTTCCTTTTAAACGTTGCTATATTTGCTTCCCTGTAGCTTAGCTCTCTTTGTGTAAGAAAATATAGATCTAACTAAAATATCGATATTTAACACAACCATCCTGTATTGATATTCAAACACTGTATCGATAAAACATAATATTAATACTTAATGAATGTATTTTTTATTGTACATGTTACATTTAACTCATTATAGTTAATTATATTCTTTTTATTATAGTTATTGTGTGGTTTATATTTCAATAAAGTAATTTTTCTATTTACAATTGACATGCAAAATATGCCGTTTCTCCATTTCTGTGTTGTAATTAAACTTCCAGCCGCTAGATGGCAGCACTGATTGTGTCCGCCACAGCTGAAGGAAGAATAAAATCGCACGAGGTTAGTGATGACTGAGGACGAGAGGATGCTGTCGACCGCAGCATGTTTTAAAGCTGATGTTTGGACATATTTTTGTTTCTAAACAAATTAATGTCAAGAGTTATGTGGCCTGTAAATTCTGCAACACCAGAGTCAAGTTCTCGACAATACTACAAATATATATTCTTGTTCCTACAGTATTACAATATATTGAAATATATCTATAGATATGTATCATATTCTTGCCAATACACACTCGTAATGGGAGAAATGGAAACAAACGCTTTTTTTTTTTTTTTTTCAAATAAACTTAATAAAATAAATCTATACTTTTTTTGGCCAAAATACTTCTATGAAAAGGAGACAGAAATGTACAGATTTGGTTCAATTTGAGAAAATTTGAGGCTTAGAAAATAAAAACTTGAGGTTGAGATCTTTGCTTTTTACTCTCTCTGAACTAAATATAGAAGAAAACATCTGAGTTTAAGTTTAAGTTAGTTAAGTTTAAGTTTAAAGCACCCCTGACTGAACGTTTCAGTTTGAAAAGTTTTTTGTTTTGGTGAGTGAAGTTTGCGTTTCTGTGCTTGGCTTGCTGCCCCCTTGATGAAGAGAAGAAATAGGTGGTCGTGAACTTAGGTACTATAATTGAAACTCAATTTATTTGGCTTTAATAAAGAGCTCAGTCATTTCTCCAAGACCATGTGTAGAGCATTACCTTCTCAAGTGATGCCTGAGGGAGATATCATGTGACGTCAACCAACCAATAATCACGCAGAGTTGATCTTCACTTCCTCTGATGGAGGAACTACATCTTGTCTCGGCACAGTTGATGGATCACAAACCGGCGACTCCCTCGGTCCTCAATGATGCTCCGCGTTATTGAGCTCGCGAGTGATTCAGGACTCCATTTAGCAGCGCCGCTGACGGGGTGGATTCCGTGCTCAGCTGCCTCCTCCCGGACCTCATCCCCACATTTCTGCACTAGTTCATCCTGGTTTTCTCAATGTGGTTATTCTTAGGGTTTCCAGAGGATCAGAGCTGCATCTGTTTAATGTACGTCTCACGTGGGCTCGCAGTCTATTCGGGTGTCGGCGGCTGAGCAGGCGGAAGATGAGTCATGTGGCTGCATGTGTTTCACGCCGCTGTTCCTTTCATGGCTCTTAGAACATGTATGTGGTTTTTACCCTGATTTTATTCACCCCTCGTGTACATCTGACCGAGATAAGACTTGACGACAGTATGTTCTGCATCTGATCGCCTGCAGCCTCATGACTTCCTGCACACTTGAACATATGATTGTGAAACACCAACACACACGCACACATTATACCAACGCACACACACACACCATCCCAACACACACATATCATCCCAACACACACGCATCATCCCAACACACACACATCACCCCATCACACACACACAGCATCCCAACACACAAATATCATCCTAACACACTCCAACCCAACACACAAACACACACCATCCCAACACACACACTCCAACACACACACACCATCTCAACACACACAGAACAATCCAAAACAAACACACCATATCAACCCGTACACACACACACGCATTATACTAACACACGCACATCCCGACACACACACACACACACCATCCCAAAATACACACACCATCCCAACACACGCACACTAACCCAACAAACACACACATCATCCCAACAAACATACACACACCAACACACGCAAACCAACCCAACAAACACACACATCATCCCAACAAACACACACAAATCATCCCAACACACACACGTCATCCCAACAAACACACACCAACCCAACACACACATCATCCCAACACACACGCACCATCCCAACACACATACACACCATCCCAAAACACACGCACACACACACACACCAACACATGCAAACGCCATCCCAAAACACACGCGCGCAGACACACACACACACACACCAACTACACACACACACACCAACCCAACACCCACACGCACGCACGCACACGCACACTTGATTTTCTGGAACTCCTGTTGTGTTATCAGTTTTATCTTGCCCTTAAAGTATATACTTTATTGAATATTGTTTTGATTGTTTAAGCGCTTTGTGACCCTGGTCTGGAAAAGCACTATATAAATAAAAAATTACTTACTTACACGCACACACTATCCCAATTCGCATACACCAACTCATCACACACACGCATACCATCCCAACACACATTCATACTCGGACGACACAAACACATACAAAAAACACAGCCCTTGAAGAAAATACACACTGACCACCCTAACACAGAAACGCACACATTATCCCAACACAGCAACACAAACCCGTCCCCACGATGTGTCCAACAAGTAACAAAATATGTTTGAATTGTTTTTTCCTTTCCTTTCTGTTCTTCTCCATCTTCCATAACGTCTCACCTTAACGTCCAGTCGACCAGCATCACTGCCTTCCACTGGACGACCCACTTGTCGCCGGGCAGATCGGACGCTATATTGGGCGCGGCTCGTGTCACTCGGACATCTTACCCCGCCGTTGTCTGCCGAGGGTGCCGGGCTCATTTCTCAAATGTCGTTCAGATATTCTCTCGGGGCAGGAGGTTGGACTCAGATGTCCTGCCGTCAATCATGGCGGAGCGACGGCGATGAGGTGTCAAAGTTTCCGCCCGCTGCCCGTGTAGACATCATGACGCCCGGAAGACCTGGAATATTCCTAAATATATCAGACGGTCTGAGGAGATAGACATGCAGGCATCTGCTCATTATACACTTGAATCCCATGTTTATTGGACTTGGATGTGTGTTGTACATGCAATTAATAATATTGATATTTAATTTGGAAACAAAAATTAAAATGATGAAGAAATAATATGGTGAGGCCTTCCTTTAAGTTAACTATGATGTCACCAGGTACTTTTGGATGATCTTATCTGGCAAAAAAAAAAACAGGAAGTAGTGGGACACCGTGAAGACAGACGTGTATCTCCACACATATTGAATTACAAACATCAGACACCTGGAGCAGCAGGTTTGGGATTTTTGTTCTGGAGTAGAAAGGGACGAATGGATTCACCAGTGTATGTGTGTGTGTGTGTGTGTGCGCTGAAAGATGTGTGTCTCACACACTTGATGACAGCTTGTTTCTGTCAGTCAAATGGATGTGTCCGCTGTTAAAATAAGGAGAGGAACCTTGACCCGCTTCCACTCACTCTAGTGACCATTACATCACTCGTGTTCCTCACTTCATTGTGAATCATGTTTCGTCGTCATTTTAAAAAACAACGATTCAATCCAGCCACTGTGTGAGCTCTATGATCGTAACTTTGG
This sequence comes from Callionymus lyra, assembly GCF_982586985.1. NCBI lineage: Eukaryota > Metazoa > Chordata > Actinopteri > Syngnathiformes > Callionymidae > Callionymus > Callionymus lyra. The sequence goes on from NC_141830.1 coordinate 13,548,780, forward strand.
CCACCAAAGTCAAGTGGCTATTAAAGTATATCAGTAACCATCAGAATATTGAATGATTCCATTTAATTTGTCAATAAAGTATATGTTGCGGGGCTTGAACTTCGTTTGTATTGGATAATAAAATTAATATTTCTTATGGTCAAAGGTTAAATTGTTTTTTATTGAATAATTTAATTCAGTCATTTGTATTTTTAAAAGGTTGAATTGTCTTTATTATTGAATAATTGATTTCAATATTTTTTTATATTAATTTGAATAATTAATTTAAGATATATATTTTTTCAAAATTAATTAATTTCTTCTTACACGTATAGTTTTATATTTGAAATCCAATCATTAAAAATTAGATTTTCTAAAATCCTTAATTTTTTGTTCACCTTTTAAATTCAAAAAACATTTTGGTTTGATAGTACCACCACAAAATATATCAAAAAGTGTACAGAGGCAAACTTTGGGCCAATCATGCGACGCTGAAACGATCACATGACCCTGGCCCTGTTGTTAAAAAAAAAAATCAGAAAGTTTCAACGTTTGAAATGTTCATTTCAACCCTTCAATGTTCTGATGACACTGACATCCTTCCGTAGGCGGCTGTAAGGCGGAGGAAATGAAACACACTGGAAGCGTGTCTTTCTGTAATGACCAGTCTTCACGGCCTCGCTCAAGAATTGAAAAGCCGTCGGCCGTATTCAGATCTTCTTTTTTCATGGAGAAAACTCTTTTGATATCCGATTAATAGTCATAGCCAGTGACTATTGGTCAATGTTGGGTGTGTCGGTGCTACTGTGAATGTAGCAAATATTGCCAAATAATATTAACTTGACTGAAGAAGAAGAATCCTCGACTCTCCAGGTTCTCTCATGGATGGTATCGAGGACAGCAGCTCCGTGTCCTGCTGGGCATGAATAATAGATTAGATCCAGGAAGTACAAACCGTCTGACAACCATCAGGTAGAGACCGACCACATCCTCTCTCTTCATTCGTGTCATCCTCTCGTTCTTGCTCCTCATCTCGAGCTCCCTCCGTCTCTCTCTCCCTCTCTCCCTCTCTCTCTCTCTCTCTCTTTCTCTCTCTCTCTCTTCTCTTTGTTTTCATCAATTATCCTCCGCTGAGGACGCCACTCACCAGCAGCCACACCCTGAGATCAGCATCATGTGGACGGACTGGCAGAGCGGCCTGACCTGAATTCTAATAGAAAAAGAACAACAAATTTATCCTCTTTTTTTTTTTTTTTTTTGTCTTTCTTTCCCTAAACTCCGCGTCGAGCTAAGTCTCAGGAAATTGAAAGCAAAGTCATGGTTTTATACTGCAGCTCTCGGGATAATGCTGGTGCCGGTGGGCTGGCGGGGGGAGCCGGATCCAGGGGGGTTTCTGGATTGGGACCTGGCATGTGGGCCGTCGGGGCCCCACATGGACTGTGGCGTTATGTTTGTTGCCAGAGGAGGCCGACCCTGACGCCGCCAACATGTAGGTACAATGTGTGGGAACAGATTTTTTGCTTGATAAACTTCTTTTGTGTCTCTTTGGTTTGGCGTCTCACTCAAGACGAGTATTTATAAGATTGTGTTTTTTGGACTCGACACTTATTGCTTTCTACAGGCCATTAATTCAAGGCAATTCCACTTTGACAGTTTTAAAATGTTTCGCAGACGAGCTTCATCTGCGGCTTTGTGGATCCAAATCAGTGCAAAAGTGAACCCTGGCCTTCTGATCTCACTGCGAGTCACAGTTTTCTGTCCGTCTGTCATTAGCAGTGAACGTCTATTAGAGCAGACGCTAACACGATTACAGCCACAGGCAGCGGAAGATGGAGACGCAGGACTCGGTCTGCAATTATAGTCTTGTTCTGGAAAAATGGGGCTCCCCGTGGACTCTGGTCACGTCTCATTGGAGCTGAATGATAAAGGAAGCCATCAGGGAAGATGGTAATCGGGGAGAAACGATGATTGCCTGATAATCATGGCTGATTGAAAGCCGTGGATCTTCCAGTGTTGAACGGACTATGTCGGAAATGTTTGTCGTCTTTTTTCGTTGTTTTTGTGAGCCGCGTGTAATCTCCTCGCTTATTTACTTGTCAATTACTCGCTGCTCATCACAAAATGCTTTTATTTTTGTGGTAAAAAGATTTCGATTTTGTCAAAGTTTATTTTAGAATAGATGAGAAATAATTCATAGTAATGATAATTTAACAACTATACGTCCAATGAACTATAAAGTTTATTAAAAGTGGGTAAAACATTTATTCATATTGGCTTTTATAGAATCAGAATTATATTCAATCTTGTTTTGTTTTTTTTAAATAGTATAAAACTTGTATATATCATATGTCGGATACACACATATGCTCCTAAAAATACCCATTTAAAAATAAATAAATAAAGATGTTGTGTACAGCAATACAACATAAGACCACGTCTCACTGATTTATCTTGTCTTTATAGTGCTTACTGGCGCACACACACACACACAGACACACACAGACACACAAACACACACACAGTTTTCTCAGAGGAAAGTGGAAACACTTACAGGAATATTTCAACTGGTATGTTTACAGTCAACACAGACCTGCTCACCTGGTCTTTGTCTCTCACTCCGTCTCCACCATTATAGCAAATGCGATGAAATCAAAGTAAAAAAGGTGAATTGAAAAGGAAAGTAAACTAAAAGAAAATCTAAAAATACGATCGAAACTAATTCCTCTGAACATAGAAACGCTGACTCATCCTCTCCACTCTCCTTTATCCGTCCTGCTCATCAACATCTTTCATAATTGTCCCAAAAAAATCTTTTCAGCGTTTGTACTTTTTATAGAACTCTGTGTTCGTCTTGTCAGTGAGTGGATGAGTGGTTTTGGCTTCAAACGTTTGTCAAGGAGTCTGAGATGTTGTGAAGGTTGTGTGTTGCTGTGTATGCAGTGGAAGCTGAAAGTGATGCAGGATTTTTCCAGCAACCAATAATGGATAAAATGAAGCTCCACAAAAAAGCTTCTTTTTTTTTCTTTAATAAAAAAAAAGAGAAGCTTTTAGACACTCTTGATGTTGGTAAACACATTTAATGGAGCAGTCCACATCAGGACATAGTCTTGAGTAGTCTTGAGAAGTCTGGAACTATTTATTGTGCTTAAAACTTGATTTGGATCATGAGTTAATAAAGCTTTTTGCCTTTTTCTTCTTCAGTTTTAAATATATATTGTTGGTTAATAGTTTCATCATAATATTTGTGTTACATTTTTGTATTTAGTGAAATAACTTATCTTATTAAATCTATAAAAAAAATATATATACATTAAAATTTTACGTTTATCTATTTCTATATCTCCTCAAACCCTTTAGTTTGACTGTTTTAAATATTATAATATATTTTTTAAGTATATATGTTTTCCTATATATAATTATTAATCTTTCAAGCGCAGATGGAAACAGTACTTGGGTCCTCCCCATCTTAAGAACAATCCAGCGAGATCCTGGCGCTGTCTGAGGACGAGAGGATACAGTCAACTACAGCAGCTATTAAAGCTGACGTTTGGGCATTTTATCGTTTCAAAACAAATGAAAGCAGTTACGACTTTGTCAAATTCTGCAAAACCAGAGTCAAGTACTCGCCTTGTTTCTACAGTATCTCAATATATCCAAATATATCGCACCATACATCAAACGAGAGACGACGTAGAGAAGAACTTTGAGGTATCACACAGAAGCTCAGCACCAGATACCATTTTTTTCAACCCAGAATTCAGAACAAAATGACCACTGAACAATCTCTTCTGCGACAAACAACAAAAATACTGTTTCTGTGAATCAAGAGAGGCTCTGGGATCCAGTCGGGTTAACACTGGGACTCCCACCTAAGTGAGGTGTTGTGAGTTAGTCCAACAGTGAGGAGGTCACAGAGCCCACCCAGGACAGAGACTGGAGAGAGTTCATCCTAGAGGTCCATACTACAGATCAGTATCCTTTTGTTGACCTCATGAGACAAAGGCCGGCACTTTCGCCCAGGTGGGGTGAAGAGTCCGGACCGTCTCGTTGACCCGACTCAGGTGTGATCATCGGCTCCACTTCAGCCTGTAATTACTCTTGTTTCCCTGGATGTGACGAGCAGCTCCACTAATTTGCCCGGCTGTTTAAACACTCAGCGGGAGCGACAACAACATCGGTGTGATAAGTGAGTTGGTATTCAGGAGCAGTCGTGAGCCTGGCTGCAATCCAGAAACGCTGCACTTTATCTCTGCTCGATGTCTGTCTGAAGGTCCCCGCTGATGCCCGGTGCTCGGAAGAATACTAATGGCGGAGAAAGATGCATCTCATTTGTTCATTTGTGAGCCGGCTGTGTCTTTGAGTGTGTGGCGTGTTGTTGTGTGTGCCGATGTCAAGGTGTGACTTCAGTCGTCATTCAACGCTTTGGTTCAACATTGAGATTCTCATTTGCTGTGTAAACTTGCTCTGAAACTTGCCACTTACATTTGTAGTTTACACAGCGTTCTGGTTGTGTATCTTCCTGGAACTTCCTGAGCAGTCAACAAACTACTTTGTCGTGAGCTTTACTAGAAAACCTCTAGTTTCTGCCATCACTTCTTGTCATTTCCTGTATGAATCACCCAGTGATGGACAGTTCCTTGCCTGCAGGAGTCTTCCTTTGTCACTTGTTACTTTTTCAACCACAGTTTTCAACAAAATAATGTTGAGATTAATCGAATTTTAAAATAAACTCACTTAAATCGTAGTTGTGCCGATTGTAACTTCAATTTAGCTCGCCTTGTCATAAGAAAATATTCCATTTACATTTTAATTTTTTCTTTATTTGTCTTTTTTTCGACCCAACATTTTTTTTTAACTTAATTATACCGGTCAAAGTAATGAGTTAAAATGAATTTAAAGTATTGTATCTACTTTCTTTTACTTTGAAACTCACCTTCATAATGTGAGGCATGTTTCTCATCAGTTTAAGGCTACGCTAGGTCCTTGTGTGAGTCATTGGCTGTAGAATACTGTTGACACAGAGTCTGGTTCTGCTCAAGGTTTCTGCCTGTTTTTCTACATCACTGTTGCTACTTATGACTCGTTGGGACCTGTTTTTCTCTTCTCTTGTTAAGTTTTATTTTAACTTGATGTAACTCCATTATGATTTAACAATTTAAATCACATTCAATTCAACATTTGCTGGTCTCTTTGTTGCAGAAGGAGCTGCTACCATGCTTGTAATTTGTACAAGATTTCCCACGTTCTAGTGCCACCTGCTGCTCCATTAAACTCATGTAAATTCCATCGATGATATTTCAAATGCTAAAAATTGCATTAAAATCTAGATGAAAGTTCAAATTAATATCTAAAATAAAGCTTTATAATATATAATTATATTTATGTGTTGTTCAGTACAATGGTCTTTCATTTAACCGGTTAAGATTCATGTTTTTCTCTGAAAGAAATGAGGAAAAGAAAGAAATAGCTGTGATATTAATTATAAATGAAGGCAGAAGAAAATCATTTTAGTCACCTATATGAGATGCATTTAGTGAGAGTCTTTGAACTTTCTGGAGGGATAATTAATAAAGATGGATCGTCTTTGTTTGCCTTTAAACAGATCAGTGGACATTAAAGATGTTCAGAATCACATAAAACATCATAGACAGACGTAGCCTGCGGCGTGCTAACATGCTCGTCCAAACATACCAACATGAGCGTTCTAATGTCTGCTACGTGTGAACTTTTGATTCATGTTGTGTCTTTTCCCGGGAAGTTCATTTCCAAACAAGCCTGACTACACTTTGTGAAAAGCCCTCTGGACAGATTTGACCAAACACGAGCGTTGAAGCTCAGACCTAAATGTAAATAAGAATGACGTTATTGGATCAGCTCAGCAGGAGTTCAGCCACAACATATCTGATTGCAGCGCCACATAAACCTCTTTTTTTTTTTTCTTTGTGTCGCCCCCTACAGGCCCCACACTGCCGAGACAAGCGGCACAGGTTCAGAATGGACCCACGCAAGAGGAGCTGGAGCTGCAAAGAAGGTACTGACCCACACTCTGGACTACTGTTATATGTCTGACAATGAAACTTTGGGAAAGAACTTACTGGCATCATATCAAATGTATTCATACTAGTTGTGGTTTCGAGGAATCACAAAAGTCCGAAATATTTAATATCACAACTGATTTTCCACCATCATTTTATCCATCATGTCAAAGCCAGATTTCTGTCCATATCCTCAGCAGACATCTGTCCCTCCTGACGCCCCGACAATCTGCCTCCCGCCTTCACACATGAAGCAACAAAGTGTTTCTCATTTTCACTCTGACATCTTCTCCGCTTTCTCAATGTTGCTCATTTGTGGCGCTGCATTCGTTTTCCCGCCCTGACTCGCGGCGACACTCGAGCGCTTGACGGCGAGTTGATCACGAAAGGTCATCTGCACTATCAGAGTTCATGGTGCGTGTGAGACGGGAAGGGAGTGCGAGCGACTGTGTCATTGACAGTCGTATCGTTTCAAACAGAGGAGTTATGTCTTCTCAAGTCTAACATCTTGGATCTTTAAGTTAAGGTGATGCTTATGTCTGCCACACTTGCCTTTAAACATCCATATATAGTGTCGCAGATTAAGTGGACCGCTGTTGCTCAGTTATGAGACCGGGTTTAACTTACATTGTTACGTTAACAGTGGGGTTTCTAAAGTTATAAATAAAGAAATGTGTAAAATCACTTTGGCCCTAAAATAAAACTCCAAGAATTTAACGATGAAGGAAAATGTTTTTGGACAAAGTTAACAAGTTTAATAAAATTTTAGCGAATTTTCCCAATCTGTGGTCAGTCAAACTGGTCCATTCGTTACCCGTGTAAGTACCATTTCAGTCCAACAAAGTATTTTGGTCTTGGCACTTTTTGATGACATCACATGATGCAAATGCGAACAATCTTTTTAAGTGTTTTTTGAGTTCTGAACGAAGTTTCAAGGGAACTATTTTGAGAAGACTTTATTCCACACATAAAACATTAATATTAACAAAACAATGGATCATTTTCCAAGCATTCGTTTCCAAGGAAACGTCAACGCCGCTGATTTTCTGAAACATATTTTACTGAGAAATAATTCACTTGTAACTATTCATAAAATACCATCAAGTGACTTTTCAAATACGTAGATGTAATAATTATGAAACAAAAACTGTCAATGTATTCATGACTAGTTTAAAAAAAAACAACTGACATGTGACAAGCCTCAGCCAATCAGCTTCAGTCGTCACATGTAGCCTGAAGTAAACGATATGAAGTCTGCTGCAACTTGCTAGCTTGGACATGGAGCACGCTAGGTCTTAATGTTGCTGTGAAAGTGCAGTATAAACAGTATAGTAACTGCATTCTGTAGCAGAGGATGTGATGATCAGAGCCTCATTATTTTGCAACTTTGTTTTAATCGTGGAGGAGCCAGAAACTCGCAACAGTCCGTGAGAACGTGAGGCGCAAGAAAACATTTGCGAGGCGACGGAGCGTGGATTTCCACTACTTCTTAACGCCTCATTTAAGAAGACAAACTAAACCGATGAACGGAAAGATTTGTGCACACGTTCCATCGGACGCATCTCTGCAGCTAAAGAAAAAGGCTGTGCATTGTAACGTCTTCAGCAGGAAGCACATTTTCTTCCTCCTCCACCACCGCCTCCTCTCTCTCTCTCTCTCTCATCTTAATTTAATCCTCCTTTCTATCGTCGACGGAGGAGGAGGTGGCATCTTGGCCCGACCGTGACACTTGCCAGAGTGACGGACGCGTTTCCAGCCTAAGTTGAACAGACTTTAGGAGGAGGGCGAGCATATAATCCCGAGGGATAGAAGGCAGGGTCTTCCCTCGGAAAACAAAGACGGGAGCTAAAATAAAAGAAGGTGGTATAAATAGCCGCGTAGGAGCCGAGGGAGTGTGTGTCGGAGGCTGTCGGAGAGGAGCTGTTACATGATCTCGGCGTCTGAGAATAAACTGGAAATGATACTTCCATGTCTTTAGGAAAGAGAATGTACACAAACTTTTGTGTGCGACTTATTAGCTATTTCTATTTCTATATATATAAAACGGGGCATAGCGCCCACTGTTGGCAGGTTAATGTATAAAGAAAGTAGAACACAAGGAGGACGTGTCAGCTGTTAGCGTTTAGCTTCTGGTATGAAGACAAAAGAGCAGCAGCTGCTATCATGTGCTGTTGTCACGAACACGTGTTGACATATGCACATTTTCCAGAGTGACTACACACACACACACACACACGCAACATGCATGCCTATAAACCCCAATATGCTCTCATGGCGCTGCCAACATGGTGGAGGTCTGATGTTAGTAGGACGCCGCACATGGACTGTGTTTGTTTAAATTGTGTTGACTGGCTTTTCACTGGAGCTGCTCCATGTGTTCCATCTGGACTTGTCTTCATTCAGGGAACATTTCCTGCTCCCATGAGCCAATCAGGCGAGGGCCGCCAGGACCAGCCGCCCAATAGACGACCGCCAGTCAACGGAGAGATACTCTGACCGCAGGAAATACTCCTTAAGATTGAACTGGACTGATGCAGAGTTGAGCTCTTTTAATGGTTCAGTGTCAGTGAGCACAACTCTGACAGTGTTTCGTATTTTCATTCATTTACAGTTGAAGTTAAGGTTTTTATAAAATATTTGGCAATTTAAAAAGAAATTCTATATATTTTTTATTATATTTAATTTACTTGAGATTATTAAGACTAATTTACATGTTTCTAAATCTATAACCTATATATTATAATAGCTTTTCTTTCTCATTTTAGTAGCTGGTTACCTTTCTTTTATTTGTCAAACAAGCTTATCTTTTTATTCATTTATTTATACATAACTCCCCTTTAATCTCCTAAAGCCAGCAATAATTTGTTATATTCAAATCTTCATTAAATTGATGTCTTCAAGAAACATCTTAAGACGCTTTTATTTGTTCAGGCTTTTCCTTGATTTTCTGGAACTCCTATGTTGTTCTTGATGTTATCTTGACCTTTAAAGTATATATTTTATTGAGTATTGTTTTGATTGTTCGAGCACTTTTTGAACCTTGTCTGTAAAAGCGCTATATAAATATAAATGACTTATTTACTTACTTATATTAGAACTTGTAGCTAACTTACATTGTAAATCTTAAATGTGGATTCTCTGAACATTTCTGAGTTGAAACAATATATGTAAAGTCTCTGGCCGCTGACCTCAGCCTCAGCTGGTGGTGTCAGAAACCTGCCATACAAATATATAAGCTGAGGCATGTATTTGGAGGAGCGTTACGCTGCGCCGCCTCCCACGCCGCCTTGGCAACGGTTTCCCTGGCAACCCCCATCAGGGGGAGAGCGAGACGACGGCTAAATGCTGCAAAGGTCTTTTCACAGTTACAAATGTTTGGACGCACGAGGGAGCGGAAGGACGGATGTGCAACCTCCTTTTTTTTTTTTTTAATTCATGCGTATGAAAATGACATAAGATAATGTTTATTCCAACGAAATTTAGTGACATCTAGTGGTGAACCGAGTAACTAAATCATCACGTTCAGAAAATGTGGACAGTATTCACAATTTTTTAGCAAATAAGAAAGAGATGGTCGAGCGGTTGATTGATCGATGGATGTGATGAAAGCGGCTAATGATATTAATAATAATAAATAACTGAGCGTCTGGTGTGCATGTGATTTAAGCAGCGACGTTCCTCAGGAATCTAAAGTTTCATCTGCTTGTAAAGGTTTGGCAGGAGTTGCTCTCACGTCACAGGAATGCGAGAGTATGTCGAGGTCACGTGACATCTTTGGACGTCTGCCTGCTCTTCAGAACTTTAAGAAGGTTCCTCTGATAAGAACCAGACTCCTCATCAAGGACGCTTTGAGTCTTTTTCGCTTTAAATACTACTTTTAAAAGATGAAATGTTTTAACCGTCGCCATTAAATCTTTCATTCATGCTTTTCAGATCACATGACCATAGCATTTAAGTGACTTTTAGAAAAGGGTTATGTTGGAATTATAAATGGGGTTTAGTTCACCAACTCACCAACAACTCTGCAGAAGTTAAGGAAAGTGTTTTTTCCAGTAAAAGAAAAGTCTTTCAGCTTGCGTCGTGGGGGCAGCTGTGGAAGTTAAGAGGCCTAGCGTTCCCTGACGAACCAGCGTATCTATCTCTGACATCTCAACACAGACGCTGTCCACAGGACAAGTTTAGGACTTTGAAGGAAACATGGAGACCCCTCTGAACCTTTTGATCGTCGCCACGGTTACCTTATTACATCAGCGTTTAATCAGGAGCTGGTTGTGCTGCAGTCGGAGCAGAGAGAATCCCTCGGAGACTTGTTTGGGATCAGAGAATGCATCAGCGTCGAGGAGGGAAACCCTCGCAGGGACCGTGTCACTCCCTCGCCTGTGGAACCAGGTTACGCTCTTGTCGCGGATGTGAAGCAAACGGTTTTGAACATCTTCCACATTATCTGAAGTCACTGAAAGGTCTTCAATATCCTCCTGAAACGTTTGTCTGTCTGCAGATGTTGGTTATGACTCCATTCAGTTATTGAAATATAGGTTTATTTTAGTCTCAAATTACATTCATTTAAAAATAAAAAAGGTGTATTGGTTGAAACATGTGGGCTTGAAGAGCTGAGCATTAATGCTGAGTCAGTTTTCAGCAGAAGAGCACGAGTCCTTGACAGAGCTCTTTGTGTGTGTGTTTGTCCTCGTGTGTGTGTCAGCATTTTGTCATATTTTAGCGCATCTGACCATGAAGCATAAACTGTTCTGAATTCTTGTAAAGCAAGTGACCCTGACTGGATGAATTATGATAAGAAGCTGTCGCAAAGACTTTTTTTTTCTGTTTTGGCTACTCATGATATTCTATTTTAGATCCATGGATTTCTGTCCTAGTTACAAAAATAAAATCAAAACATTGCGATATTCTTTGTCTCCGATCTTCGTTTCTATTTAAGTGCCGGAGTTTCAACTGCAGTCCTTGAGAAAAGTGTTGAACTAGTGAATAGAAATTCAAATATTTATCAAAATAATAACCAACATTACGTGAGAATATGGAAAACAATATGGTGATATGTCGAAAGAAAGGAAATTAAAAGTGATTTAAGAAAGTAATACATTCTAAATATGTTTTTTATTATTATTAATAATGTTTAGAAATTTAAATAAGTGTGAATATGTGCCACAGAGGGGAAGAAATAATCCTACCAGCAGGAAATAAAAACTTAAGATAATGCAATTATTAAAATAAAAATGGCATCAAAAGGTTTAAAAATGTTTTTGAAAAAAAATCGTTTTAAAATGATATTTAAGGAAAAATATTATTTATTTATTTTTGAAGAATAATGCATGTGAAAAATGTACACATTGATATTCAAGTGGAAGCACATAAAGCATTGAAAAAGGGATGCCATTTAAATCGAATATAACTTCAATTCAATTCCTTCTACATGATTTTTATTTTATTTTATTTTATTTGAAACGGAAAATAGTTTCACCAGGGTTCTTCTGACTTGCCTCCTGCTGCCCTCTAGCGACAGTTTATGGAATTTCTGTTACATTTAAAAAGGCCTTCAGGATATAGCTTTATAATTTTATTTTAAGAACTCGTATTTGTCGTCACGTGTGAAATAAATGAAATTTGAAGTCATTAAATATATGGTTAATTGTAGACCTTTCTTGCCCTTTTTTTTAATTTGATGTGTCTTAAGTCAAACTGCAGTGGTTGTGTAAGAGTGTTTCTTGTTTTTCTAAAAACAGTTGTTATATAATCGTGTTGCTCATGTAGTGACAGCTGTGAATGCCCTGGAGGTCATAAGGTTAATTAATTTCTCTCATAAATCTATGTTTTTATTTTCTAAGGATGTATTTCTTTCACAGAAAGATCCTAAAAATCATTTGTTTTTGTTCCTCCAGGCAGCATCAGGAGCTGCAGAGACAGAAGGAGCAGGAGCGTCAGGAGCAGGAGCGTCAGGAGCAGGAGCGTCAGGAGCAGGAGCGCCTGGAGCAGGAGATGCAGGAGCGACAGGAAATGGAGCGGCAGGAACAGGAGCGGCAGGAGAGGGAGGCGCAGGCGGAGAGAGAGCGACTGGAGCGCCAGGAGCAGCAGGAGCGCGCCGAGCGTGAACTGATGGAGAGGGAGAAGGCGGAGAGGGAGCGTCTGGAGAAGGAGCAGCAGGAGCAGTTGGACAGAGAGCAGCAGGACTGGGAGAGAGGGAGACGCATCTCCAACGCCGGTGAGTCAAGCTCTCGCACATGATAACCAGATTTAAATCTTTCTTAGTTAAAAAAAAATACCTTAAAACACGTGTTTCCAGTCAAATAAATACTTCATTAAACCAACATATGTCATAATTGATTAAACTTGAGGTTGGAATTACTGCAAAAAAGTAACGTGACCTAATTCTTTAAGAAAATACTGAAATATAAATCTATAAATACATAAATAAATATTTAATAAAACCCCAGACGAATTGTAAAAATAGATTTTCACGATATGGCTTCAAATTAACGATTAAATAATAATCACAAATTAAAGATAAATTACTTGTTTAAAAGTCTCTTTAGTAAATATAAATTGAAAAATGTTTCCCAACAGCTTCTCAGTAAAATGGTGTGTTGAGTGACTAACTGACTAATGGCTCTTCATACGTGTGACTCTGACACGTCAGTTTCATTTCTCACTTCCTGGTTTCAGGACATACATTTAAGAGAATATTGTTCCATATTACGATGGGCGGTTACTTTCATATTTAGGTCAGTTCAGATGTTAAAGTGCTTCCGTCTCTCGTGGTCGTCATGGCAGCTTCTTTTTAAGGGTGTTTAGAGATCGCAGCGTCCATCGATTATGGTTAAAGATAATTGATGTGAGCTTGGATGGAGAAAATATCACCACAGTGGTTTAAAGTTTCTATAACACGCTGACATCCAACAATAATCACTTCGAATATAGTTTTGAGTTCAAATTAAATAATTGTTTTAAGTCTTTAAATGTTGTGGAATTAAATTGTGTGTGAAAATAGTTTGTATAATTGTATCAACATGGTTATTACCGTGTTAAAAAAGTCATAAAATACCTGTTCATCTTAAATATTGTAGGTTTTTTGATTGATAAAAAATAGATATTTCAAAATGTAAAAAAATATATATATGTGTGTAAAGCTCCTCAAGTTTTAATCAGGTAAAATGTCTTGGAAAGGTTTTTTCTGACATATTATTTTCACAAATCACTCAGAATAGAATTAATTAATTAACAATGGCACCAAAGAAAGTACTTTTATACCAAATGTAAAATGTTTAAGGGTAATTTAGTTTAAAGGTAAAATGTTTAAAGGGAATGTTCTCACCCATGTCTGAACGCGACGAATGGATTTTAATTTCAATTATAGAATCCGTTGTATTTGAGTCATTGGTTGAACTTCAGTGTCCATCATTATTTTGAGCATCGAATCTGTCAAATGCTGCTTCAGTCACACGACCGATGCTAACTGTTAGCAGAGGATCGTGTGTCGAGATGACTGGGTCAGTGGGGAAGACAGAAGTACGCTTCACTGACATATTCGACTTGTTAGCGCACGCATGCGTGACCACACATGTGCAACACACACACACACACACACACACACACACACACACACACACACACACACACACACACACACACACACACACACACACACACTCACTCAGTGGTGTTACTCAGAGGCTAAAAATACATCATGGAGGGGATGCTGCTGAGACCCCCCGAGGATAATTGTGTGTATGCAGACGAGAAGGTGGGGTCAGTTCACATGTCATCCTCACGTGAGAGCAAACACACAAACACACACTTGTGTGCGTCAGACGTACACATTTAAAGACGCACACTGAGCATGCTCAGAGCGTATTGTGTTCCTCGCATGACTCCGTAGCCAATCGACGTCTCCCTACGGTGACCTCGGGGGTCGAGTTCATCCTCAAACTGCTTCTACTGTCGTCTCTTGTTAATGCATGTGTGTGTGTGTGTGCACGTGTCTAGCTTCTGTGAGATCAGCGTTTGTTTGTTTGTTTGTTTGTTTTTTTTCTCTGGAATCACTGAGGTCCCTGAGTCAGGGAGGGATGGAGGGAAGATGTTGATGGAAGGAAATGAGAGGAGCGAGTGTCGCTTTGATAATGATCTTGAAATATTGCACTTCATTGTTTCAACACATCATGTCCAGAAAGTGTCAAATCATTGGAGCTCCTGTAGAGCATGTGTTGGAGAAAGAATCCAAAGTTATATGTTTAACGGGTGTTTCTTTGGAGATAAACAAATGTATAAAGCAGATTTAGAGAAAAAATTTTTATCACATAATAATCTGGGGGGAAACCCGACATAGAAAAGTTTTAAGTCATGTTTTTAAAAGGGCGGGATCAAAATGAACTGTAGTACTCCTTATCAACAGCAGGGGGCAGCAGACGGCGCTTTACCGTGACCTGCTGAACTGTGTTACAGTAACTGATCGACATTTTATTTTATCAGAATCATAAACTTTTATTGCATCTGTTGTAACCAAGGCGTCCTTTCTGGCTGTGACTCATGATTTATAGTGTGTCTGTTGTTTTTTTTTCTTTTGTAATTTCGGTCTAATGTATTTAAAAAAAAAAAGACTATATTTAATGGATTTAAACATGGCTTGAAGTTATTTAAATGACGTCATCACGTCAGCCTGGAACCGGTGCCCGGATCCGAGGCCACAGAGTTCCTTGGAGAGAGTTAAACCTCCGAGTCTTCCTGGAACACTAGCAGCCGGGAGATGGCAGGAGGTTGAATGAAGGATTAGGAACGTCAGATTAAACAGATGGTGGATAGAAAACAGACTGTCGAGCTCTACGCTGACAAATAAACAAACACTATCAAGGTAGTGATCTGGAGAGCCACGGGATCAGCTCCCAACAGATCAAGACCTTCCACCTCAGAGTCTAAAGCTAGTGATGGAGACTTCTGTTTTTTTATTTGTGTTTTCTTATTTTAGTGTTTTATTCTGTAACGACACCACAAACAAACTGTTGTGTTTACAACTAGACAATAAAAGTTTCTGATTCTGATGACAGTGTGAAGGTGTTAAAATCCTCGGTCACGCCGGAGCTTAGACATGTTGCTCCTGAGACTAGACTCTCTAGAAAGTTGAGGAATAAACGGATGTTTTCCAGTGTTTCTTCTTCCTTCTGGCTCCTCTCATCTCCTGCTTCTCTGGCCAGCTTGTGTAGTCGGGCGCTAACATCTGTGGCTAACCTGCTAGCATCACCTGAGAACACATTCTAGACTTGAACTGTGGTTTAGCTCTGTGCTGGATTTTCCTGCTTCATCTGCCCCATTCTTCTTTTTCCCCTTCCCTTCCTCCCTTCCTTCTTTCCTTCTCTGTCCTGCTGTCCATCCCTCCCGTGTGCACGCCGGCTGCTTCCTTCCTTCCTTCCTTCTTTCCTTCCTTGCGTCCTCCTCGCTAGCCTTTGAAAGCACCCTGTTCACGCCGACACCGCAGGATCACACCAGAACACCCTCCACACCCGTCTCTCCATCCACACCTACCTACCCCGCACCCGGGACGCCGTCCCCCTCGTCCGCCACGCCCCCCACCCCACCCCTCAGGCACTCCGCCTCTCGGTTCGCCACCTCGCTCGGTTCCGCCTTCCACCCGGTGCTCCCCCACTACGCCACGGTTCCGAGGCGCCAGCAGGCCGTCCCTCAGACCCCGCCGGCGCCGGCGCCCGCCCCCCATCCGCCCCCACAGTCCAAGTCCGCCGCGTGGTCGGCGTACAACTTCACCCCGCTGCCCCCGTCGCCCCCCGTCATGATAAGCAGCCCGCCGGGGAAGGCGGCCGGGCCGAGGCCGCTCATCCCCATCGCGGCGCCGTCGCCGCTCACCCAAAAGCCCCCCTCGCCGTCCGCCCCCATGTTCCCGGCGCCGTCCCCCGTTACCGTCCCGCACAACCACACCCCTCTCGGCATCATCTGCCCCACCCCGCCCCCACCCCCGACCCCTCCGCCGATCCCCTATCCTGCAGCTTCTTCTTCCTGTGTCTCGTCTCCCCCCTCCTCATCCCATGCTCCTGGTCTGCCCTCTCCCTCCACAGCGCCCCCTGCTGCCGCTGAGCACCTCTCCCTCCCCGTGGGTCTGGGCCTGTCGGGGGAGCCGGACGCAGCCACAGGCCCAGAGACCCTCCTGCCACAGGGGGTGTCCTCCCAGCCCTCGGGTAAGGCCGCAACTTTTCTCTTGCCGTCTCCACTCTTTCACTGCTTTTCACTTACACACTAACAGGGCAGGGGGCGCTGTTGGACGCTTTTAGTCGACTGGCAGAGCAACAATGAGCTTCTTTACACTTTTGTTTTTGCAGATTTTCTTATTTACTGCTATAACATGTGAAGTGTTGGCAAATTGTCGAGGCTTGTCATCATTGTCTTCATGGATGTGTGTGTTTGCTGCTTTGAGTTGTGACTCCTAACCTTTGCATAAATATCATTCTAGAAAACCAGGTTATAGTAAGTAAGTAATTTTTATTTGTAGTAAGTAAGTAAGTAAGTAATTTGTATTTATATAGCGCTTTTCCAGACCAGGGTCACAAAGCGCTTAAACAATCAAAACAATATTCAATAAAGTATATACTTTAAAGATCAAGATAAAACTGATAACACAACAGGAGTTCCAGAAAATCAAGGAAAAGCCTGAACTATAAATATATATATAGTTTCCATTTTAATGTGTCTGAGCATTAAAAGGTTGGAAAACATTATATGCTATATATATATATATATTATTAAATGTTGCAATTTAATATACTCTATATCTTCAAGTCTAATTTAAGGTGGTTTACGATGAATAAAACAATGATGTAAAAGTTTAAAAAATACCCTTTAAAGCAGTTTGTCGAACTAAAACCAAACTCTCAACCAATTGTTGATATAATAGTGTAATGACGCAATTATATTCATCTTTAGCACTCGTTTGTAACTTGACTGATCCAGCTCTCTAACTGCTGCTATGTCAGTTAGCTAGCATAATATGTCCGTTAGCTAGCATGCTACTATGCTAACAACATTTTCTGATTAGACAAAAAAGGGAAGATGTTGTTCTAATGCAGCATTTCTAAATGGATCAAAATCTCTTTTAAATGATGAACCAACTTTAAACTAACTATTTAAACACGTTTAATTCCTTTTTAGCATGTCAACAGTAACATGCTAACAATGGAAGCATCCCACGTATAACACTCGCAGCTGTAGCTTAGAAAGTCTTTTTAAACTTCTATTTCACTTCTCATTTTCTCATTGTTGATGTGTTTTTTTAAAACCAAATATGAACGTATTTACATTCAACCATTTCAGTGTTTTTATTGTTTTACATACATCCTTTTCTTCATTTTTTTTTTAAACAAAAGTGTTCATTATGTATTGAAACATTTTAAAATCTTTCCCATTCTATACTATTTTGTTTTATCAACAACAAAAAGTGTAGTGTGATTTTTTTTTTTTTTTCTGTTTGTTTGAATATAGGTTTTGAATTAGGTTTTAATTAAACACTTTGAAAAACAGAGATTCTTTAAGTCTCGATTCATGGCAGTTTTCTTGTTGTTTATGCATTATTGTGTAATGTTTGTTGTACTACTTCACTTCATAGTGCCTTTTCTGTTCCTACTGTGAAAGCAGTGGATGAATCCAAGGACAAATTCCTTCTATAAAAACAAAAACATATGGTTGATTCTAGTTCCCTGCTTTCAATTTCTGCAGGGGCTGTTCTAGTGACCTCTGACCCCAACGATCATTGTGGTGATGAGCTGCAGGCCACTTCATTTCTACATTCCTGATTGATCGCCAATCATTGTTTAGCCTTTATCTACCGACGAAGAATCTATAGCAGGGCTGGGCAATTATAATTCTTCAAGGGCCACATTATATTCTGTCAAGCGAAAAGAAAGACAAAAAATCCCTTAAAAAAAAGGACATTCGTCATTAGGCCGTGAATTTTATTAAGCTAAATAAGCTTTTTTTCTTGTATATATGAGTTTTTTTCAAAACATTTCTTCAACTAACTGTTATTTAAAATGTTTTGAGTGATTTATATATACTCGAAAAATTACACACAAAAGGTAAGCAAGTGTTATGTTGAAATGTAAATGAATAATAAATACAAAATACATTTGTAAATGCATTAGAAGCATTTATACATGATCATATTTTGACATTACGAGGGCCGCATAAATATAGTCACAGCCCAGGTCTAATCTATAGCAATGGTCATCCCTCGCTTATTTTCTAAATATCGTTCTCGTCTTTAGTGTCTTACCATCACCGTCATCATCATCATCATCATCGTCTTCATCATCGTTTAGAGTGACTGGTGCTGCTCACAGTGTAGTAACATTTGTGTGCGACGACCAAATGTGATTTTAAAGTGTGTCTGGATTAAACGTGGCTCGTAATCCGAGATTGTAAAACCAGTTGCATCCTTGTGTCCCCTCCCTCCCTCTCCACAGACGTGGCACCGACAGCGGGACTGACCACACCCACCCCTCCCCCACCGCCACCCCTGCCACCCGGCTCCACTGTGACCTCTGCGCCCGCCACGCCGGTCGCCACCCCCACCACCCCCTCCGGCCACCCGCCCCCGCCGCCTCCGCCCCCCCTGCCTACGACCCTGGCCCTGGCCCTGGCCCCGGCCCCAGTCTCGGCTCCCGCTCCGCCCCCCGCCGCCGCCGGCCCCCCTCCGCCCCCGGGCAACCCGCCCCCTCCCCCGGCGCCCCCTCTTCCCGCCGGCCTGTTCTCTCCAGCAGAGGATCGTCCCAACTCAGGGCTGGCTGCTGCCCTGGCAGGAGCCAAACTGCGAAAAGTGCCAAGGGTGAGTCTTCACGTGACGCCCCCATAAACATGAGTGAACCACACGTGCATTTGATCGTCCCCCCCGCCCCCCCGACTTAACCTGTTACGAAACTTAAGATGGCTGTAAGATGTACAATCCATTATCCATCAAATACAAGTCTTATCGTTCTATTTAAAAAAATTAAAAAAAGGGATCAGGGACGGTCACTATCACTGACTCACACAACGTTCACGCATCACCGCACGCACACCATCGCCATCTGTCACGTCCCATCTCAGACCCGGGAATTAAACGCCTCCACGCACACGCTGGGCATCACATGACCAGGCGGAGAAAAATCAAGCTTTAGAGGGAATGTTGTTTCCTTCTGTCGGATGAATCTGCATTTTCCTCATCATATTGTGTATCGATTATTAGTTTTTTCGACTGATCAAACTATTAAACTCCTTAAAAATACTCAATACTAAAGTAATCTGTTCCTTTTTATAGTTATAGAGAGAAATGTGTGTTCATTTTAATGTAGTAACTGCTCAGTGGTCTTCGTCTTCATCCAAAAAGACACTTAAAAAGATCCAAATACCTTCAAGGTGCTCGTCTGTAACGCCCCTCTTGTATTGAAGCCTCGATGAGAGGAATTGTTCCGGGAAAAAACTTCAATAAGTTTATATTTTAAGCTTGTTTGTAGCAAAATTTTAAAGAATAAAAAGTGATACAGACAGAAAGTACTCTGGGTAAATATCCTGAGTGAGTGCTTCCAGTGTAGACAGTAAGTAATTTTTATTTGTATAGCGCTTTTCCAGACCATGGTAGTGAAGATTTAAGATTTATTTGAAGAATATTTGTTCAAAGATAAACATTTATTTATGATCAAAAGAAGCTTTACCACTCTGATCTCACGAGGGGCCACTTAAGGCCTCAGATAGCTGCATGTATGGCTCGTCAGATCAAATAGTTATTTAAAATGTAATGTTTTTTTCGTGCCAGAGCGACGATGCAGGGGCAGCTCTGGCAGCAGCGATGTTGGGGGCCGCAGCAGCTGCAGGGGCCAAACCAGAAAGCAGGGGCAACGGACCTGTGCCAGGAGGAGGCGGGCTTATGGAGGAGATGAGCGCCTTGTTGGCAAGAAGGTGAAAAGACATAAATTACTGCTGCCTACAAGTCACTCTTGAAAATGAGACCCTGGATCCTTTATAAATAAAGGTTAACAAATAAAAAAATAACGTCATGTCTTCCATGTACCTTTGTTCGTCTTGCGGTCTATGGGAGGAAACCAGAGTGACCAGAAATGTTTGACCCACTTGTCCAAATGGGGAAAATTTCATTTAAAACATATTTATTGGTGTCTTCTAGGAGAAGAATTGCAGAAAAGGGATCATCACCTGAACCTGACCAGAGATCGGTAAGACCCACAATAACTTAAACCCTTTTTTTTTTATATTTCTGAATTCTGCTGAAGAGGTTGTATGAGTAGAGCAGAGAACCTCAGTGGTTACGTTACAATAGCTATCAGATATGTTAATATATACTGATGCTTGGAGTTTAAAATATTTATCTAATATTAGTAGTTTTAAACTCACAGGTTTGATGCGGATCCTTAAAAAGTCAGTGACAACATGATTCTAAAATTGGCATTAAAATGTTTTTAATCAAATTATCTGAAGTCTTACAAATAATATTAAAAGAGAACAAATGAAATGAGAACCGTCTGTCCAACAAACTTTTCTTTCCTGGATTAAAGCGCAACAAAAAACGTGTACGAGGATCAATGTTTTTTGAGCAGCATGTTTTAAAAATCAGAAGGATGGAAGACAAATGTGATTTTAGTCGACTAAAACTGATTTTATTTTTAATAATATACATTTCGATAAAATTGTCTCTAAACTCATTTAATTAATGCATTGTTTTTTTTAAAAATTTGTTTGATTTTGAAGTTTTTCTTTACATTTGAAATAAGTTTTAAAAAGACTTGATTTTGCATTGAATTGTAGTAAAAATGAATCAATAGATGAGCTTTGTTCGAACATGTTTTATTGATATTGAAGACTAAATAATAAAATATAACAAAATATTTATTTATTTAAATGTAAAACTGTCATCGTGATCCATTTATGTCACGTGACCACTGAAATACCGGACAGTGATCACCAGTCCATCACCTGACCTTTGACCCTTCAGTCGTGTGTCCCAACAGGAGGAGGGCGAGATAATGACGACCCCAAAAGTGTCGGCCTGTAGCACACCAGGTGAGTTTGAAGCAGGCGCCGAAGGGTCTCGTCGATATGCATTTGCCTGAAGGAGAAGATCCGAGTCAGCACGATTTTTTGTTTGTCGGTGACACGTTTGTACCCTAATAATCGTGGTCTATCCTGCAGATATGCCCCGGAAGCCCTGGGAGAGATCGAACAACATGAACGGTAGCAAGTCTCCAGTTATTGGCAGGTATTGTAACTTTTAATGTGTTTTTAATTTAGTTTCCATGACTCAACTCTTCCATTAACAGCAGCCGAGCTACTAAATACACACTTCCTGCGGGAGATAATGGTGGCATGAGGAGCTGCTGCTGTCCTAACATCACTAAAGCTTACGACACACACAGCTAACCCTGAACACAACGTTTATTTATAAACAGTGTGAAGTCGATATACTTAAAACATTTGTGAACTTAAACACGATGTTTATCTTCACAATACTAGTTTTTATCATATTATTTATTTTGATATTTCAATAGATATAATTGATGATAATATATATATATTTTATTATTATTATTTAAATTTAACATGCAAATATTAAGGGTATTTATTCATGACTGAGGACGAGAGGATACTGTCGAATCCAGGGATTTTTAAAGTCGATGTTTGGACATATTTTGGTTTCTAAACAAATGAATGTCAAGAGTCATGTGGTCTTATTTAACACCAGAGTAAAGTACCCGACGATACTACAAATTTATATTCTAGTTCCTACAGTATCACAATATATTGAAATATATCATGTTAATGTGTCATGATGTGTATTATATTATTGCCTATACACACCCGTAATGGTAGAAATGGAAACAAACGCGCTTTTCTTCGTCAAAAGTCATGTAAACTCTTGGACAATCCTACAAATATATTCTTGTTCATACAGTATCTTAATATATTGCAATATATCGTATCGATGCCCCTGTATTGGGTCTGACCGTGATAGTGATACCTAGTTTCCTTTTTTTGTGTTTTCGGGATCAAGGAAAACATGTTGCTGTGGACCCTTTCTGTCACATGATGTAATACTTAAAATAACCACGAATAATTTACAAAACTTTGGACCGAGAAGTTTTTTTTCTGGAATTTTTTCCAGCCAATTCCGATCCAATGATTAGATTCGACAGGATTAGTTGTTGATCAGAGGTCACTGGACCTGGCGGTGCAGGCGACGCCCACCAACGGTTTGTAAAGTCGGTGTCTCTGCTGCTCACACAGACGAGAGTCTCCGTGGAGAAGTCAGACGTCAGCAGACGCCTGCGGCAGGTAGAGAGAGACGGAAGCTCATGATTATCCTCCCAACGCTCCGGTGTTTTGATGGACAAGCCGCCATTTTGACTTGCTTGGAATGACTTTGTTGTTTGACTGGAACATCGGGGAACACACGTGTGTGTGTGTGTGTGTGTGTGTGCTGCCTTCACCTTTAAACAGGGAATTCCACTTCTTCGTCACACACACACACACACACACACACACACACGCACACACACACACACACACACACACACACACACACACACACCATCACACTCTGAAGATTCTCCGCCCAGTTTAGATCAGACTTGGCAGCGTTTTATCACTTTTTAGCAAGCAGGTCCTCGGAGATAAGGTGTGTGTGTGTGTGCACGCACGCACGCGTTCATATGAGTAAAAACTTCATTATATTCACCTCACAGAGAGTTCACTGTGCCACGCTCACAAACGCACAATCCAACACAATCATCTGCTGAAATAATGAGAGCAGATGGACTTTTATTTGTGAATCTCATTAAGAACCACATGTGACCCGGAGAGATCCGAGCCGGCGCCGAACATCTGTGTCGATGTAACCACTTATGACTCTTTTATCACTACTTTAATAAGCGCACACGAGTTTTGAACGACTATTCACTTATATTCTCTCTATTAGTAGTCATGACCTAATTTCCTGTTTCTCACTTTCCTTCCCATCCAACCTCCCTCTTTGCTGTTGGCAAGCGTCTATTTAAATTGAACTATTATAGTTCAACTAGTATTTCAACGTGTATAACATGAATGAAACGATGTATTTAGATGTTTATGTGTGTTCTTGTGTATGTTGTGTTGCTGAAGCTGCACGTTCTAACTCCAGTCTGGTCCAATTGCAACATCGGTGAAGATTAGAAAGGGTTTTGTGTACAGTGAGTCAGCCATAACATTATGACCACCTGAAGTGTGCTGTGTTTGGATCATTAAAGATGCACATCATGTGAAGTCCTACAGTTTATATAGCTTTGATTATATAGTTTAGATGGAACAGATTGAAACACATACAATAAGAGAAAATTGTCCTAAATTCACAGTAAAAGAGAAATTCATGAAACATTAAACAACAAAATAAAAATGTAACTTAGCACTGATAGTAGATCTATCAGTCTGCAGATTTATTACAAATTCGAAACTCTGCAGCGAGAATTCTGACCTGCTCTAGTAGGAGAACTTGCATTTTCCTGATTCTTAAAACTCTGCATTGGCTGCCAGTTTCTTACAGGATCAATTTTAAAAGTTAAAATTTTGATCGTTAAAGCACTTTGTGACCCTGGTCTAGAAAGATGCTTTACAAATAACTGTTACTTACTTACTTAATTACTTACTCTCTTACTAACTTACTATATATATATATATATGTATATATATATATAAAACTTCATTTTTAACATTTCAACAGTGTATTGAAATGTCTTTAAAAAGTGAACCTCATGCTACATTTGTGACTTTTCAATTCTTTCCTCTAACTTTAAACCCTCGTTTTTTGATGTGGAGGAAACCTCTCCCGACTTTACTGACACCCATGTTGTGCAGATATTTGAAGGCCCACAGCAGATGGTCATAATGTTATGGCTGCTCAGGCCTGGTATATGAGTTCTAACAAGATCTGACGACTGTATTTCACGCCTGACTCTTTGACTTCATCCACTTTTCCCCCCCCGTCTCTCTCTCTCTTTCTCTCTCTCTCTCTCTTCCTCAGACCCAAATCCACACCGACCCCCACCTCCTCCCTGAACACCAACGGGGTGCCAACAGAGTCTGTGGACTATGACCGGTTGAAACAGGTGACTGGACCACATGTTTCATCGTCACGTATAAATCTTAATCGAGTCATCTCTGGTTTCTATCGAGTTCATTTGCAAATGTGTTTCCAGGACATCCTGGACGAGATGAGAAAGGAACTGTCGAAGTTGAAAGAAGAGCTGATTGATGGTGATTTGACTCTTGAATCTTCTGAGCCTCACACGTGCACTCAACACACACACGGTATCAAGCCTCACAGGACGCGTCACAAGTTTAGTCGCGATCTCGCGAAATGTAGAAATATTTTTTGCCGGTTTTTCCTCAAATTAAAGGTTGAATATACTGGTTTTATTTATCTGACTCAGCAAATGTGCAATGCTCAACTTGTAAAGAAAAACATGGAAATCGTGTAACTTTTAAACTTTCATTAAATTAAAAATATCTAGCGCTTTGTTTTTTAAAGTGATAAAGATATGACTAAAACTTTTTTTTAATCATCATATTATTTGTCTTTAAATATCTTTATTTGTCCAGCCATAAGAACAATGTTTCTTTTTTTCTCCCCTTTTTCCAAATGATACAAAAGCTTAAAAATACATAATCACAGACATAAAACCTTTAAAAATGTATATTAATAATATAAGAAATATTATTTAATGAAATGATTAAATGCCCCATATTTCTAATAATTCAGATTCAATAGAAATAACACAAAAACACTTAACTGGCTGGTATTTCTCTTTTTTTTAAGTAATTAATTTAAACGTTTAAAAAAAATGCAGTGTCTCTCTTCCAGTCCTATCGTTTAGTAATTTGTCTTCATGAATCCTTAATACAACCCTCATTCAAACATATACATGTACATAATGATAATAAAAAGTCTGCTCTCTTATTTCCATCACCTGTTCTTCTGTGCTCAGCGATCCGGGAGGAGCTGGGAAGATCCAGCACGGCGTAGACGATCCTGATCCACAGCCACGAGAACCAACCCCGGATATTTAGGTTCATCGATCACGACACAGCAGCACAGAACAAAAAAAAAACGACAACCATTACAGATGATGATGACAATATTTTGTAGAGGAGCGAACAAAAGGAGTTGGACGTGCAACCTTCACCTTTAGATGTGACTCCCCTCGACTCCTCCTGCAGAGGGAGCCAGAGAAGAAGAAGAAGCCTTTATGCAAAGATAAAATCCACTTTTTCTTTCCCCAAATAACTCTTGAAAGATTCTACTAACCGACGGAGAGCAAGAGATCTGAGCACGTCTTTCTCTTAGGAGGGAAGCTTCCATCATGCCATAGGGTTAGCGTGGAAACGTGTGTGTATGTTACTGTGTGTGTATGGGGGGGGGACTCTGAAGTCCACTGTAAAGCTCGTCTTCCTCAAATACTATTTTAACCTGAATATGTACAAAAGACAGAAAAGTTATTTAGTAAAGAATATCTATTCATCATGTCTGTTCTAGGTCCATATCCAGTAGCTGAATAATCCCACTTTTCCTCGTTCATTTGTGGACTCGTTCTCTCATCGGTTTCATGCTCGAACCTTTTCTATCCTTTCCTTCGCCACGAAGTTGCATCTGTTGTTGCAAGCAATAAGTGTAGCATCCTTCACACATCCCCGTGATGTCACACTTTTATATGTTTTCGGTGCGCACGAGCAAAACTGTAGAACAATTTTTCTAAATCGACGTCTTTTTTTCTTTTGTCCTGATAATAATACCCACGAATGATGCATCGTAGCTGCGTCTGGTTCTTACCTTCAGCCGGGACAGGAGAAGCTGATGTCGGGGACACGGGCGTGAACGTGCCATTTGCTCTTCACCGGTGCTTTCATTTGTTTCTCGCCTTTACTTTGAAGCTCATTTTCTTTCTTTCTTTGCCCCTGAAACTGTCTCATCTGTTAGTCAATGCAGTACAATCATGGAGTCTGAATGAGATCTTCGGCCAAGATAATAATTAAGATTTTAATATCATTAAACAAGAATACATTTCAATAAATGTTAATAAATTGATTGCCAAATAAAATAAACTTAATATAAATGCTTCTGAAATACAAAGTAGCTCATGTTAGTTTGAACAGTACGACTAAAAGAATAACAATTTGGCTTTTTTTTTTTTAAAACGTCCAATTATAAAATATTTAACATTTAAAATGTAAGAGAAAATAGATTTATTAACTTAAAATAAATTGAGTACCAACATAAAAAAGTAGAATGTATGTGATTTTTTATTACTTTTCATCATTAAATTATAAATATATTGGAATTCATTGGCAGGTTTGTGAGTAACACGTGGAATAAACTTCTTTCTAAGTATCTAGTCGTTGTTACATCTGGGATCTCATCGGACGACTACAGTCTGAGCTACAATCAACATGTTATTTAAGTGACAACCGATACTGTGATTCAACGAGAATAATGATGTCTTTTCACTTCACAATCATACTGAGTAAACATCTGAGGGTTTACAGCATTGATCGCACTTTAGGACAGATGATTTACACAAAAGGGCCCAACATCCTGTCGCCAACAGTGAAGTGTCACCAAAGGAATCCACACAATCACGCTCAACAAAGTCGCCTTTTTTGTTTTTGTATCGTCTCCGACAAGTGAAATAAGTTGGTTTGTGCCTTGTTCCGAAGTTGCATTTATCATGAGGATTAAATAGTGAGTTATTCTGAAGACAGTTTTTTTCCTTCCTGGTGTTGAGAGAAAAAAAGGGATCTTTCGCTCCCTGTTATTATATATTTACAGCCTTTATTTTGTTTTGTTTTTTACACAAATTTGTCAACTGTGCAATGTGTGTGACGAGAGTGGTAGAGAGAGAGGTTCCCTCATGCCATTTAGATGTCTTTACACTCCTGGATCAAATCTGCCATTAGATCTCATGAGGGAACGGAAGGAGTCGTGCTGTAGAAGTGAAGTCGAGGCTCGAGAAAGTTGCAAAGGTTGGTTTAATCGAACACTGTCGTCCTGAAGGTCCCATTCTGTTCTCATGTTACTTTGTCTTTTCTTACATGCTAACATTGTTTTGTTTGAGCAACTTCAATAAAAATTGCAATATGAGATTCAGTGTTTTGATTTCTAATATCTTTTATGGTGTTTTTATCGACAGAGTCGTGAGTATTACGTTTTTGTCGATGATTGTTTGCTTTGCCTTGAAGCAACAGGAAATATGATTAAAATAGATTTTAAAAAATAAATCTGCTTATTTAACATATAGAAGTTTAACAAGCCCTTTGTCAGATTCTTTAAAACGACAGTTACAGGTGTAGGTAGAACTGTGGTTATAGGTGTTACCTCTGCGCACCCTTTGACCCCTGACAGGAAATCTGTTGCTCGCCTGTAAAACATTGATGGAGTGCCTGTGTAGAGATCAGACGTATATATAGTCGGGTCTGGCGCTGACTATGAGGTTATGTGAGGACTCTTGCAGCAAGTGAACTGTGTGTGTGTGTGTGTGTGTGGTGAAGTGTTTCTCAGACAGGAAGTCAAGGGCGACTTTAAAGCGGTGGAAGGGAAGAAAGATGAAATGTTAGCTCATTGGATGGTTTGAATTTTTTTCTTTCCATCTTCCTGTGACCGTTTTTTTTTATTTTTAACATTTCAATAATTTTAAGTTTAAATCTTAAATTTGTTTGTCCGACAAGTTCCCTGTTTTCCAGACCCTTGCCCCAACATAACTTCCTTTATGTGAACTGTCTCACCAATGTATTTTTTTAGCCATTGAAAACTTATTTTCATCTCTAACTTTTTCTTCAAAATATGAAATATAGAATAGAATAGAAAATAGAAAATGTTTATTCATCCCCAGAGGGGAAACACACTTTTACAACAGCACAGTTGAAAAAAATAAAGTGCAGGGAAAAAAGAAATAATAAAAGAGATAATAAAAAAATAAAAAAGCAGGTTTGGTTCCTGACTGGATCTAATAAACTGGCTTCATAATTATAATTTCTATTTCTATTTATTTATTTTTTATTTGGTAAGTTTGTATTTCCTTTTAAGCTTTCACTCTTACTGCTGCTCCTCTGTCCAGGATCATCTCCGTCAATGGTCTCCTTCCGTTCAACAACCCCTGCACTCACTTCTTCACCTCCTTCTTCGGAACTGTTTTCACTCCTTACCTTCGTGCTCGTCATTCAATAAAAGTGTAATCTTATCAACCATTTTCCCTCCCACTTTTTTTTTTTTTTTTTCCAGATAACAGCTTTTTAAAATACATAGAACACACTTCTAGCTCAGAAACATTGTTGTTTTGTGTATTATGAATGTTTATTTATTGTTATTACTAAAGTATAAGCAAACGACAATTCTTAATAGAATGTATTGCAAAGTAATTTAAAAAATGTTTATTCAAAAAGTCAGGATTGTTCGCTGAATAACGAATATCTACTTGAATTTAGTGTCTCGCGCGCATTTTGACAACGGTAAACAAAGTAGGGTGTGACGTCACACCCGCGTAAGCGAATCGTTGATCAGTTTAAAATCCCGGCGACAGCCAATCGGTGAACGCGGCTGTTTGAATTGAACGCCGGCCGGACCAATAGGAAGGCAGCGCGCCTTCTCACTCACTGGTGGGTTTGGCCCTTCGAGGGAGGGAGAACCAGCGCTACGTCAAACGGTGTCAAAGTCCGTTTAATAAATACAAAAATATTGTTTCTTTCCGGTGCGAGGATTACCTCGAATCTCGCTTGGCTTGAATACGGATCCAGAAAGAGGGGTGAGTGTTTCGGTGAAGCGTTTTTTTTAACCGCGAAACTGCAAAGAGCTGCATGTTTCTATTGTTAGGAAATGGAGACTTAGCCGCTGCTACGGGATCTGGCTACTTCCTGGATGCGTAACTTATTCCCGCTGCACAGTTACCGGTGACACTTGAGTGTTTGTTTACACCTGCAAAATCCTCAGTGTCGTTATTATTATTTGTCTGTGTTTAGTCGCTTGTTGTGTCGCTCATTCTACACCCCAGTGCTGGAACTTTACTAAAAACTGAAAGCGAGATTAGTTTGGCGTAACTCTTCACACTACAGACATTAGACGGTGACGATCTAATTCATATTGCAAAGCTAACGTTAGCTTCCGAGTCTTCTTGTGCGCCATGTGTGTGTGAGTCTCCCGGGTAAAGATATATTTAAACTGTTTAGCTTGTTTACTGGTGTGTGTGTGCGGAGTGTAGACGGTTGTTCCATCGCCAGGTTTGTTTTCTCCCTGAACAGCGTTTGAATGCATGACGTTTTCCCTCCTTTACATTCCGTGCCTGAAGCTAACGGTGGAAACGTTAAAGAAACAGCGACTTCTTTTTGTTCACCACGATTTTGGATCGATTTAGAAATAATATTATTATTGGCTCAAGTGTTTAAGCGGAAGAAAGTGGACTGACCCTTGATATACGTGACTCTAGAATTATCTCTGTCACAGTGCGGGAATCAGAATACAAGTTTAATAGATACATGACATTAAAAAATAAACCAATAGTTTATCATAGTGTTTCTCACCAGCTTTATTTACCTCATGCCTGCGTTTCAAGATAAAAAGTTATTTTTTTTAACTCTACACGAACACGTGTCTTTAATCTAAATAACCTTGTATATCAAGATGTACTTTTACAATATCACAAAACCACCTAATGTTAGAGAGACCTTGATTTATCATTTACTGTATATCTAAATGTATATAGTACACATTCAACTAGTCTTCCTCGTGGCACGAAACCCCCCCCATGGATCAACGTCACCCCTAAGAATGAGGGGAAACACTGTGACCAGCTCTACAGTTTGCCATTGTTGGTCAAACCTCAGAAATGATTTGCATAGATCAACAAATATCTATAGTTGGGGTTATGTTTATTAATACAGATTGTTAAATTTATGGATATTTTTAATTTAATTCTGGAGTATTCTCCACGATTCAAAACTTAAATTATACAACTTGACTCCTTGTCATTTTAATTTCTTTCTATCTAAAAAATGTTTTTGCCTAAAGATTCGTAAGGAACTCTTGGTCACCTCTACATCCGGTTCACTTGATCTGATTCTCAGTTTGGTCTTGTGAGACAGGGAACATAAACCTTACTTCCTATCCATGTTTAAAAAGATGAATAAAATGTTGTCCTCGTTTTATATATCTGACATGGCAGTCTTCTTAGTGGAATGATTTATATTTTTTGATGTTAAATGTGGGCTTGATTTTCTTGAACTCCTGTTGTGTTATCAGTTTTATCTTGACCTTTAAAATATATACTTATTGAATATTGTTTTGTTTGTTTAAACGCTTTGTGACCCTGGTCTGGAAAAGCGCTGTACAAATAAAGATTACTTACTTACTTACTTTTAAAACTAGATGAATATCGACTCTTCAATGCTTGGCTTCACACGTGAAATCCACTTCCAGCCGCTCATCATCTGATTCCTATAATGCATTTAAAAGAAACTCCACTCATACCAGGTGGAGCTACACAGGAAGGGGAGTTGGCTTCACTTTGGAGTTAAAAGTCCTCTCACGCAGGCCAGTTAAATAGTGATGGGAAACTCTCATCGGTCTCCATCCGGCCCAGACTTCCACATTTCATATGGGACGCAGCCTTTGGAGCAGCAGAAGATCAGGGGGACTAACTCTGGGTGTGTCACGTTTGAGATGGATTTCTTCTGGATGTTGTTGACATTTTGTTGCTGGTTAAGTTTGGATTAAGCTGCAGAT
Organism: Callionymus lyra; assembly: GCF_982586985.1. NCBI lineage: Eukaryota > Metazoa > Chordata > Actinopteri > Syngnathiformes > Callionymidae > Callionymus > Callionymus lyra. The sequence goes on from NC_141830.1 coordinate 13,579,581, forward strand.
CATTGTTACAGCGTTTTGATGTTGGTAATGCTGTTTCTAGTGTTTGCTGTTTAAGTTGATCCTAAGTGTACCCTGAGTGGTATTCGCTTCCGTGTTCTCCTGTCATTACTGAAGTCTGAGTCCTTTGACAAAGCGGGTCTTTTAATGAAAGCGTCTGCTGACTGGAGGCTGTTATCACTCCAGCTGAGTAGTTTGTCAACATATGGTTTTGTGTCAACTTCTCCTTGCTAATCTACATTATCTACTCTTTTTTTTCTAAATGATCGATTGATTTAAAGTAGATTTCTGAAAGCGATAAATACATAGGCCTAATGGTAAACATACTTTGCTGTTTTGAACTTTAAACTACTGCAAACAGCGAGTACTTGGCTGATCTTCCCAGTGGCTGTTTTCTTCTTTCTCAGAGCACCCTGAAGCTTATTAGGAACTTTGGTAATTTTATGAAACTGTGAGTTAAGGTGGCTTTTGAATTGTACTTTGTGAAAAGGCTACCGACTCCATTTGATTTTTAAATCCCCACAACTGAAGTGTACATTTGTAAACATCCCTTTCCATTGTAAGGAATTAATCACATTGACTATGTGCTTGACCTCTGGAGCGTAAGAAAGTCTCTCCATTATGGTATCTTTACCAATGCGTGCCCCTAAAATAAACACTCTATTGTCAATGGCAGAGGAGATAAAGCTTCCGTCAATGACTTGAATCAATCATTTAAATCTTATCTATAATGCTCTTGAAACACGAAGATGCATCCTTTCACAAGTTAACTTGGCTGATAAACATTTTTGGAAGTGAAAGCCACCATCTAAACGTCTAATGTGGTGCCTTTTGGTGAATTAAATCCTAAGGAAAGTCTTGAAGTGACTAATGTTTTTCAATAACAAACGCGTTGACATGTTTTGCGAGCCTGATCATTGCTTTTTTTTCATATTTTGTCTCTGACTTCTGGCTACTAGAGTTTGTGTGGGAGTTCTTTCAACTGTCACAGTCGAGAGTTGGTCAAGGTCCCAAAATATGTGCATCGATTTTGTGATCCCTGCAATCTTCCACACGTGCAAATCTTCCATCAATTCTACAACCCTTTTTCACGAGGGATTGTGGGTAAACCCCACGTGGACAGACCTGTCAGCAGTTCTGAAGCAGTCTGCCTCTAGTTATCTACGCTTATGTTTTCTGCATAGTGCTGACCTCGCCGGGTTTTCCTCTTTGTTGCCTAGTGCTGCTTGCTACAGTGAGTTACAGCTCTGGTGTGTTAAGTCTGTTGCCGTACTACTAACTTTTCTAGATCAGCCTTTAGACGGGTCATTGTGGATTTATTACTTTGAATTTTTTTGAAAATCAACTGGCCTTAATGAGTGCTTTTGTTCATGACCTAAAAATTAAAAATGATGTAGAAAAAAGAATGTTTCTGCAGCAATGAATTAAATATATTGTTAGATTAATGAATGTTTTTTGAAAGTTTTATGTTCTCAGGAATGATATGTAATGTGTACCTTGTCTTGTGAAGCAATATGCCATACAAATAATTAGAATTTGTTGGCTTAGCCTAAAGGTAAATGCATCCCTTATTTGTCTCGGTTCCTTTATTTAAAGAGGCCTTCTTTTACTGGTATTACTTAACATTTTCTTCCTTTTACTTTCTGTTTCTCTTATAACATTTGCTTCGTCTGTTGCTCTTTCTTTCGAAGGAGAATGCCGGCTGTGAAGTACCAGATGGGGGAGCAGGTGATGGGCCGCTGGCCTGGTAGCAACCTGTATTATGAAGTCAAAGTCTTGGGCTATGATTTGGACAGTGGTTATTACACTGTCATTTACAAGGACGGGACTGAGCTGGAGCTCCGAGAGCAAGACATCAAGGTGAGTTCACAGCTGAATGCATTTACAACGAACACTTGTATAATGTTCTTTCAGTTCCTTTTTTTGAGATAGCTTGAGTTGGATACTCTTTGATCGTGATTGTGAACCCCGACATTTTTTACGTTTGCCAAAACAAATACAGGCGAACCGTGCAAGTGCAAACAAACCCTAGCCATGTTATCTGTGACACTGAGAGCAAATGTCAAACTCATTCAGGATTTGGACCATATGACTAATGCATGACTATAAAAAAAAGTGTATTTTTCCAGAATTTTTTCATTTCTTCTCTTGAAAAAAACAATTTGACACATCTGAAAGATGGACTAATGAATATTGTCACACATGTGCATAAATGCATCAAATGTTAACTAATCCAAGGTGTAATAAATGACTGTTAACATTTGGAAAAAGCGATGATGGTCTTTTAATAAATTTGTGGGAAAACGAGGAAAAAGTTCTTAAAATAAACTTGTTTTGTTTCCAGAGTGCAACAACTTTCCAGACCCGTTCCCGCTCCAGGTCCCGGTCTCGGTCACCAGGACGGCGCAGCAGTCGTTCCCGCTCTCCGGCCCGCACCACAAGGCGCTCTTCGTCGCGCATCGCCGCCGAGAGCGTCGCCCTGTCTCGCAAGGACAGAAAGCTGAACGATACGGTGGAGGTCAAGCTCGTTCCTCTGGTAAGGGACCAGCAGTCGGGTCATCTGAGAAGGGCAAAGATCAACTAAAGATAGGTCAACGTGTTGTAATGTGATACGAGGTTCCAGGCAGGATCCTTATGCCTTAAACAACTACACGCGTTGGTTTTTGTAAATTAAAGGGAGCACATATCACCACATCATCAGAATATTATCATTTGTGTCCATGTGTCCATGTCCTTACCTCATGTTTTTACCTCTGTGTCCCTCTTCATCTCCATCACCATCCCTCCATTGTGGCCCAAACAACAGACGACAAAGAAGCTCGAGAACAATAGCAACAATAAACATGAAAAGAAAGAAGAGAAACAAAAAGAGGAGAATAACGCGACTAGCAAAGTGACAGAGGTAAGTTGTGGGGTTTAAAGGCAAAAATGTTAATGTTTACAAATGCTTTGATTCGACGACTGACTTCACAGTAGATCTGAATTGAAATTTGATTTAAAATCAAAACGGTAAATGACAAGAAGGACTGTTCCAGCGGATGGTGGGTCCAAACTGGTTTTGAGCTAAGTTTGTATCTACTGGAATGTCATGATGTGTGCAGGGTCTGGTTTGTGAGGGTGTTTTCCAGCAGAGAGGCCCCCCTCACAAGATCATAGCCCGTGTAGCGGGTCACATGCAGCACCAACACATGGTTCTGCATGCTTTACCTTTTCTGCTGTGACGGTTTCTGACAGTTTCAATCTCCAGCAAGAACAACAAGCACCACTTCTATCTCTTTGTATTCCGTTTGTGTAAAAACATAGCTAGTGTTATATTATAAAGGACTTAATTAGCCCGTCTGCTCCATATTATTTTACAAACCTTTGTCGCCTCATTGTATTTTACTTAGCCACCACCAATTTGAATTGTATTTGTATCCAAAAATATGTCCAAACATCAGATTTAAAAGCTGCTGCAGTCGACTGTATCCTCTCGTCCTCAGTCATCACTGGGATTTTATTCTTCCTCTTGCTGTGGAGGACGTAGTAAAATAATAAAACATATCTTCTTTCTTTCAAGACTATATTGAAATATAAACCACCAAAGAACATTTATTAAAAAATATTATTTCTAAGTCACAAAAATCTTTTTTTTTTTTTTCTTGAATTTTATGCAGTTCTTTTGAAAATCGATTAATAACTGGATTTTTTTTATTTATTATTAATTCATTTTTTAAGTATGTAAATCGTAGACCATCTGAGAATTACTGATTCATATTTCATATTTTTCCATTAATCTTATAACAAAAGATGAAGCAATTAACAAATACAAATGAATTCAATCATTTTCTTCCACTTGTTTTCTCATTACACACGACCCTGAATAATAAAACAAGCCTTTTTTTTTCTTTTTTTTTTACAAAGTCAGGGGACAAGGCAGAGCCAGAGGCCGAGAAAAACCAGGGCCGCTATAATCTGCGCCGCAGGAAGGACGACGGCGATTCTAAACCCGTGGAAGAAAAACCAGAGAAGCTGGAAGAGAAAGAAGTCAAGATTGCCACTGCTTCTGTTTCCAGCTCTCTAGACTTCGGAGGCAAGTTAGGTAGGTCCCGTGACGGACGGGTAGTTCATTGATGTTTGTGGATGTGAGGTGTGCTTTGAAGCTAACATGATGGTGCTCCTTCAGGAGCGTACCTGTGGCTTCTCTTCCTGCCTTCATGGGTTCTGTTCGTGGTGCTGCAAGGCAACCTGGAGGACCCAAGTCTGGTCAACTTCCCTCCTCCGCTGCCCCCCCTGGAAGCTTTCTGGAACCCTCAAGCTCTTGGATTCGTGGTCCTTTGGACCTTGTTCCAGGCTCTGCTATACATACTACCTGTGGGAAAGGTGAGACTTTACACCGTGAAGTGTGTACAGGAGAGGTCTCTGCTTAAACCAGACGTGCACATGACTCGAGTTTACTGAGGCGGCAGCTGGAATCGCATCAGTGGTCAGGAGGACGTCAATAAGAGGCTACAGGCGCACAATAGGTGCTGCTGAATATAAACCACATCATGTATATTCAGATTTAGTGATGCTTTAACCTCAGACTAGACCTCGTTTGTCATCAAATCTGATTCAAATGTTCACACTCGTGCTGACTTATGACTCTTTATAAGACACGCACGCACACACACGTGTTCATACCAACACAGGGTGAATGAAAACATTCCTTTAGTCAAGCTCTAATCCTTGTTTTCGGTATGTCTCTAGCTGAGTGAAGGAATGCCGCTGAAGTCTGGTGAGAGGCTCAAGTACAGAACCAATGGTGAGTTTTCTTCCAGTTAAAAACATGTTAATAACCGATGACTACAAATCCACCACATTATCAATTAGAAACCGGTGTTTGAAATATTAACGTTGAAACGATTGTATAAAAATGATTGTTATTACCACGTTTAATTTTTAATTAAATTAAATCACAACACATTTTTAATACTGTTTTACATGTAAACAGAGTTTTAGAACAATCTCCAATATACGTATATAATTTTATTATCATAATAGTTGCCTGTTTATACACTTTTTATTGACTTTTCTACAGAATTAACTGTTTTGTTTCGTGTCGCCACCAGGTTTTTTCGCCATCGCCGTGAGCGCCGCAGCAGTGGCAGCAGCTGTCCACCAGGGCGTCGACCTCACCTACATCCACACCAACTTCCTGCAGCTCGCCACAGCAACGTTCCTCATCTCCGTCGTGCTCAGCACGTACCTGTACATCCGCTCTGCTCAAGCACCGGCAGACCAGCGAGCACTCGGAGGGAACTCTGGTGAGTTCGTCAGCGACAGGTTGACTCTGAACACGCTGGACACACTGCGATCGATTACGTGAAACTTCTTCTTTTTTTTTTCCCCCAACAGGAAGTTTCGCTTATGACTTTTTCAAGGGACGTGAACTGAATCCTCGCATCAAGAACTTTGATTTGAAATTCTTCTGCGAGATGCGCCCGGGGCTGATCGGTTGGGTGAGTGCCTGTGAATAATCCTTTATCCAACACGTTCGTCTTCCATCTGTTAACACAAGGATTTGTTTCAGTGTTTGATCAATTTTGCGATGGCGCTGGCGGAGATGAAGCTGCAGGGTCTGGACTCGCCCTCGTACGCCATGATCCTGGTCAACGTCTTCCAGCTCATCTACGTGGTCGACGGACTCTGGAACGAGGTTTGTCGACGACGAATACGATCTCATGGGAGCAAGTGTGTTGACGATGAGATGTTTGTCAGGAGGCCATCTTGACCACCATGGACTTGATGCACGATGGGTTTGGCTTCATGCTGGCGTTCGGGGATCTGGTCTGGGTTCCCTTCACGTACACCCTGCAGGCCTACTATCTGGTCAGCCACCCGAACATCCTGAGTCCTGCCGCCGTCGCATCCATCGTCCTGCTGAAGCGTAAGAAACTGTTGTGTTGTCGTCAAGTTTCAACTATTGACATTGTTTTTCTTTACAGTTGTCGGATTCTACATCTTCAGGAAATCCAACTCTGAGAAAAACAACTTCAGGAGGAACCCGTCTGACCCCACACTATCCCGTGAGTAATTAAAAAAAAAGATATATGGTTATTTTTTGAGACCCTGTTTGCAACATGAGAGAATCCAAAACCATCCAAAACCGTTTTGTCTGAGATCAGTGTGTCTGGTCACATGGAGCCTGTTGGCTACAGCAGCAGATACTTCTGCAGCCTTAAGTCAGAACTGCCCTGCAAATGGTGGATGAATCAAGCTCCTCCGTGTAAGAACCACAAACGCTTCATGATCGTCGAGTCCTCGCAGTAGTTCTGTATATTTTTGTTTAGATGCGTTTTCATAAAGCGTCCATTTTAAGACAGAAATGAACACAAAGGCGTTGAGTTGGTCTTGAATTAAATTTCAACTGGTATTAATTCTTTAGAAGCGCAAGAAATGACCGCAACAAAAACTATGAACTGAAACTCATAGTCTGTGATACTTTTCAATCTCCACAAAGTTCAGTAAATAGTTGTTTAAGAAACAGTTTATATATGAGAAATAACAAAACACTTTCAAACATGGCGGAAGTGTTTGCTTCAGTTTGCTTCATAATAGGTTTATTTTTGACACTTGACATGTGGTTCTGCAGCTCAGTCGTCCTCATCATTTGCTCATTGTGTGCAGATCTGAAGACCATCCTTACAGCTACGGGGAAGAGCCTGCTGGTGTCAGGATGGTGGGGCGTCGTCCGTCACCCCAACTACCTGGGAGACCTCATCATGGCTCTGGCCTGGACGCTACCCTGTGGTAGGTCAACGTTAAACACCTGTTCACTGGTGCTGATCGATCAGATTGATTCATCTTTCAATGATCACATGACCATCTGATATGTTCAGGAAAGGGTTCGGGTTGTCGGGCTACAGGTATCTTAGTCAGCCTGTGAGATCATGAAAAGATTAGAGAACCTGGAGAAGTGCCAGTTGACCTCCGGGACACTTGAGATCTCCTCACAGCTACTTATCGTAATAATCCTGATGCTTTCTCCGAACAACAACAACAACAACATTTGGATATGATTGAACACTCGTTTTCCTACTGGACTTTGGATGTGATTCCAGCACCGGACTGGTCCGGACTACATGTCTTGCTGCACAGGTTTTGACAAGAGTCTTGTGTTCCAGGCTTCAGCCACCTGCTGCCCTGGTACTACATGATCTACTTCATCATCCTGCTGGTCCACCGAGACTCCCGGGACATGAGGGAGTGCAGGAGGAAGTACGGCTCGGCATGGGAGGAATACTGCCGGACGGTTCGCTACCGAATCATCCCGCGCGTCTACTGAAGGACTTCACTCCGGACTATTCTGAGCCCAGGCCAGTGTTTCTCTGGGGAAGACTCACAACACACCCGAATAAGGATCGAGGTCATAGTTTCTTTTTTACAATTTTAAACAAAGGATTTTAATTTTTTAATTCACAGCGGCTGCAGAACATTTTATATTCGAGACAGACTTTTTATCTTGGAGAATTCTCCATTTTAATCCGGGGAAAAAAAAGAAAAAAAGAAATGCGTTCGAGCAAAAGGAGAACGACAAACCTCTGCACGAATGTTGTGGTAGGATGTATATTTATGTATATACACATTTGTTTTTATACTCCCAGGAAAAAACTCACCACTTCACAATCTCCTGAGTTGTTATTTGTGTTCAGTGCTCAAGAATTGCATCAATCTGCGCTCGCAATAATTGTGTTCCTTCCTTATTTGAAGATACTGCTTGTGTGTATTGTGTGAAGGACGGTCGTGTACAGAGGACTCGCGCTCTTTCTCAGGAATTTGCACGCTACAGAAAACAGTTTTTCGTTAGGGGGCTGCACATCGATTTAACAAACCACAAATATTGACACGTTTTTTTTTCTAAGATTATTTGGCATAGTTATGCTACCTCAGGGTCGTTCACTGTCCAATCCCACCAGTGACCACTAGGTGTCAGTGTTTACCACCGTTAGAGTCGCACCAGTGTTGCTCATTGATGCATTTTTTTCAACTAAATAATTTCCTCTCGCATTAATTTAGGTTTCACCTGCACAAGCTTAGCTGTCCATGTTGCCATGACAACCGTTCAAACGAAGTGAATCCTGTGAGAAGCCGTCGGTTGTGTTCGCACTGACCGGTGCATCTCCAGACCTGAGCAGCTGTAGTGAATAAGTAGCAACACATTCTAGACTAGGAAGGATTTGAATGCCGTGCTGACTGAAGACTGTGTAAATAATCTCATTTTTTCAATGTGCTATGTTTTGTTTCTTTGGATAGAACGATATTCACGACACCCAGTAGATATTTAATGTTGCTTTTGCTTGACATGTGTTTTTTTTTTGTTTTTTTGATGGCAACACAGACTCTTGACCCGACCACCGTCCAGTTTGGGCGAATATTGACTGTCCTTCAGATTCATAATTCGGACCATCTTGGTTCTGTACTAAAAAGAAAACTTGACGAAGAAGTCGGTTGTATCGCTTTTGAGACTGGAAGAGTTAATTTTACAAATGTTGCAAAATAAAATAAAGATTTACAGTATTTCCTTTGACGTTTGCCTTCTGTGTGTTGGTGGAAGTAGATTCATCTTAATGTGAAATAAATGACTGTTTACTTTCTCAATATGGTATTAACCTATGGAGATGAGAGAAATATTGCAAAGTATATCCATTTATTTAACAAAGCTACAAATTATTAAAACATTTATTAAAAAAAGGTTAAATATATTATTTTAAATGTTTTATCGACTACTCTTATTTTGAAAGAGTTGGCTCGTGTCACTAGACGAACTTTTTGGTTTGTAACAAAATTCGCTCCAAAAAAAACGTCGCCGACCATCGTATAAAACAACGTTTACATCGAGAGGTAAGTTATTGTTTTAAACAAACTTCAAGACGCTTAATGTAAAGAATCTTCTAGTGATAACGTGTTTAAATAGCAACTGTTAGCGTTAGCTGCACATTGAACAATAAACAAACATTTCTGAATATAGATGTGAACTAGTTGTGTGGATAAACATAATTGTGCCAATTATTAAAATGTTACTTCTGATTTAGAGGTATTTATAAAATATAAATACTAAACATGATAAAATCTATTTACCGATTATTTTCCAAACGAAGATTTTTTATTTTACGAATATTAATGTTTTCTAACTGCATCTAATTTCCTTATATTTAAAATAAATACTTTTGTAAATAGTTTAAAATCTACGTCCATTTTGTCCGAATTGATACATAAATACGAAAATACACCAAATATCTTCACAATCCAGATATTTGAAATATTAATATAATAATTTGTATAGCATCGTTAGCGGGGATTTTATACGATGAGTACGAGTAAAATAAAGGTAGAAAATTGTGTTTACACTTTTTTTTTTCTAATTAAAATTACGTCACTTTATGTTTTATAATATTTTTGCTGTTGCGGAGTGTGGCCAGTAGAGGGCAGGTTGTGGTTGGGTCTTGTGAACGGTTGATCAGCTGATGATGATTAACAGTTGAAAAATATAATTAAAATGTTTGTATCTTGTTTGAATCCACCAAGCTTGCAATTATTTTCATTAAACTTCTCGTAAAAACATCAATTTAATATATTTTGTTTAAACGCTCGTCCATTTAAACAAAATATATACTTTAAGGGAAAGTCAGTGATGTCTGGTTGCAAGTTGCTGATTAAAAATGTCCAAAATATCCCTGAGAAAATATTTCACTTATTTCTGGAAGGTTCTTACAGTGTACATGCCAATAAGTAAGGTAAGGTAAGGTAAGGTAAAACTTTATTGATCCCTCAGGAGGTCTCCTTTGGGAAATTGTTTAAAAAGTCAATAGAATCTGTAGTTAAATCCCTCATAACGGATCCACTAAACATGCATCAGGCATGAATATGTGTCCTTGGTTTCAGGCCTCGCAGTGTTTTATTGGCGGCTTGGATGTCGACTCTGACTTGTATTCTTAGCTCCTCTCCTGACATCTCTGACTCGCGTCCGTCAACACCTCCACTTCCCCGGAGACCTCGTCCATCTCTGCTACGCCCCGCGAGCCGGGAGGAGTTGAGGGGTGTCGGGAATGTGGGCTTGTAAACAGTGAAAGTTCTTGTGCCGCTTCAGGGACCGGCTTTTAGCTTCCGACGGCTCCTGGTTCAGCAGGAACGTTGGTTGGACTTCCTTGGACTCTCCTTCTGCCCCAGACTTGAACTGCTCTCTGTTCTGTCAACTGTGCCGCAGATCTTAAGCTGAGGCGAGAGCGCGTCGTCCAAAACACACAAGGCTGAAATGTAAACAAACACGGGAGAAAATAATCTGCAGCTGATCCTATCGTGACGAGAAGCTGCAAACGTTTTCATTGAAGAAAAAAAAGTCTTCACTCAGTCAGTGCATCAGGGGCTACGATCGTGACGCCTCGTGTTGAGATCTTTTAATTTATCTTGCTTTGCTGAGTCTCATTTAAATGTTCCTCACTTTTCTCCGATCCTTAAAACTCTTCACTGGCTTCCAGTTTCTTTCAGGATCAACTTTAAAATTCTGGTTCTTACTTTCAGATCTATTCATGGTCAGGCTCCTCCTCACATCACTGATCTGATCCAGCCTTACACCCCAGCTCGGGCTCTGAGGTCTGTGGATCAGAATCTACTGATGGTTCCTGAACACGGTTCAGGACCAGAGGAGAGAAATCCTTCCAGACTGTTGCTCCTAAGCTTTGGAACGATCTTCCTCTCTCTCTGTGTTTGATGATCTACTGACTCCTTCAAGAAACATCTTAAGACGTTTTTATTTGTTATTTGTTTGTTTGTATATACTTTATTGAATATTGTTTTGATTGTTTAAGCGCTTTGTGACCCTGGTCTGGAAAAGCACTATATAAATAAAAATGACTTACTTACTTACTTACTTTTCCTTCTTTTTCTGTTCCATTATCTTCACTGTACCTTCTAGAGTTGTCTATTGTCAAGAACCTCGCGATATGATACGCATCACGATACACTGAAAACGATACGATGTATTGAAATATATCGCGATACTTTAGTAACAAGAATATGTTATTAGAGTACTTGACTCTTGTGTCGCAGAGTTTACAGACAAAGTCGTTACTGCTTTCATTTGTTTTGAAACCCCAAAAAATGTTTAAACATCAGCTTGAAAAGCTGCTGGAGTCGACTGTATCCTCTCATCCTCAGAATTTTTTTGTTCCTTTAGCTGCAAAGGACTGCTGCCACCTACGGGCAGGAAGTCAAGTTGCAACACAAAAACAATAGTTGTGATTATTTGAAATTTGAAGTTAAATCTGTATACAAAAATTAATTTATCTTATTTTCTGTACACTTTATTGACACGAAACCTTAAAAAAAAACTTTGATCAAAATAAAAGAAATTGCAACAAAATGAACAGATTCTTTGGATATTTTCTTGTTAATTGTAAATAAAACTAATTGCATCCTCTCGTCCTCAGTCATCACCGGGTCTTGCCGGATTCCATAGTTCCTTTAACTGCGACGGACATTACGACTGCTGCCATCTAGCGGCTGGGAGTTTATTTGCAACACAAAAACAGTGGTTGTGAATATTTGCATGTGGATTGTAAATACAAAAATCGTTTTATTTTTTTACAAACTTCATTAACATAAAAAACATAAAATAACTATGATAAAAAATAAAAATTTAGATTTGAAAGCCAAACCAATAAAATTGAAACAGTGCTGTTAAATATTGATACTGTATTGGTAAAAAAAAACCCACTGTAGTTAATAAGTGTATCATTATTTGCTCTACATCCCTAATTCCTTCACTTCAATAACCTCTGATTACCAAAAACTTGGCACTGAAAGATGAGGCATGTTTTTATACTCGGTACTTCAGAAGTATTTCGATCTGTGCCACAAAAAAAACAAAGTTTCCAGCCTCAATATTGGTTCAAAATATAATCTGGACTAATTCGTAATTGGTTTTCTTTTCAGCACTTATTATCGTTGCCTCCTCCAAGGAGGTTAACGGCTCCTCATGTTTGACGTTGTTCACCGAAGTGAAAGATTTCGTGATGAATTATTGCCTCAAAGTTCGAGGGTCCTCCGATGGTTCGAGGTTCGATTCCCTCCACCAACATCTGATAGTCTTCGCTCCTGAGGGTCAATAAGTCGCCTCCAGACATTCCGGGTGTGAATGATCTTGACTTCTATTTTTAGACTCCGGCGAGGGGTTATAAAATCCCCCTTCTTCCCACCTCAGTGACCGCAGCCCCACCCTGGAGCGCAAATATCTGACCTGGAATGCTTTGAACCGGGGACCGCCCTGCACCCCCCCGCCCTCTCTCTCCTCCACACTTCTGAGGCCGACCTTCTCAATATTTATCTTCTCCTCAATGTTCATTAAGAGCACATTCTGTGAGTGTTGACCTCTGAGATGTCGCTGACAGCAGCTCTCTGAGTGATGCTCACTGTTTGCTCACCTTTGGACTGCGGGAATGGACACCTGCAGGACAAAGAGAGTGTATCCAGGGCTGGGGGGGTGGGGGGGGGGTGTTTGGTTTGGGAGGAAGCAGGTGTGTGTGCAGGAGGCCGGTCATTGAGTCGGGTCCGAAACACAGCGGGGGTCCTCAGTGCTCACCCACGTGTGAAGAGTGTGAGTCTGGATGGGATTATAAAACAACTCTGCATCACAAAAGAGCCGGGGCCGACAGGGGCCCACAGGGGCCTCATCATGGCCTCGGCAAACACCACAAAACCCAAACCCGAGCGTTTGAGAAGACTTTGTCCCGACTGATGTGTAATTAAGTGAAGAGAGCAAAGGTCACGCCGGGGGGGCTTTAAGGAGCCGCCACAGGGTCTTAATGACGGCTCCGACCGTGACACACCACTAGTTGGAAAACACTAATAACATCACAGGTGTGTGTCAAACTGGAACAAACACACTTTAAATGAACCGAGCGCTCCCCGGCCGACGGTGCGAGTAGAAATCAGACAAAAGGTAAATAATAGTCGACAACACCGTGAAGTTGATCTTGTTCTGTAACGGCTGTAATAGGAAATATTAAGAAGATTGAACAGATTTGTTTCTGGCTCCCCCCACTGTTCAAACACTGTAATGGCAACAGGTGTGTTGCCATAGCCAGGAGGGTACAGGTGGGAATATTTTGCTATCTCATGATACGATTAAAAAAAAAAAGATTTTGGGCGACATTTTATTTTCTACACAAAGCGATTTCTATTTATACAGAGTTTACGTTTACTCTCATGTGTTTCTACAGACAGAATGACAAATGAAGTGTTTTCTCACATTTGTCATTTATGCAGCTAAGATACAACTGTTATGTAAAAACAATATCACTTACTGTTTAAGTATCAAAAACAACATTTGTCTGTTGATTAAAAAAGAAGAGATTTTATAAATGCTGCAATTTCAACTATCTTTACCAATAGTGTGTGCTTGTCAACTGCTACTTTAAGTTCTGTATAATCAAAATGGTAATGTGGAAAAATATGTATTTTTCACTTGAAACACAAATACCACAAATAATGATAAAAAACAACAACATATTATATAAATTATCAATCTGTATACAAAAATTAATTTATCTTATTTTCCACACAATTTATTAACATGAAAACGTTGTAAATTGTGAATAAAACTAATTAATAAACACAAATGGCACAAATAATGATAAAAAAAACAAAAAAACATATAATATAAATAATAATATATACATAAATACAACATTTAGAAACAATATAAAATGTCCCGAAATCAATAAAAAAAGATTTTGAATGGTGATGGCAATTGAAAATGGACATTCTAGTGAGAATCATTAGTTTGTTTTTATTATTATTGGTTAAATTTGACCGTTTTTCTCTCGCAGGAAGCCCCAAAAAAGTCAGTATTTCGCCCATTATGGAAATGAATGGAAGTGTCGTCTCCTAACCCTGCAGGTCGCTCCAACAAAATAGCATTGAATCACAGAAAATCTTAAAAACTTTGGTGAGGGGTTTTTGAGACACAGTCTTACCGGGTTCACCTGACCTCGGCTGACATTTTAAAATCGGTGTCACGCGTCTGTTGGGGTAACGATGTGTCGGACACGTGGACGTCCAACACGTATGACTCCCGCTCCACCCAGAGGCCTCCTCGGGCGGGTGTCCCACATGTGCGTCACGGGGCGTGTGGACGCGAGTGGAGGCCGGTGATGGTATGAGAGGAACGCTTGGCTGGGTGATGGTCAGCTGCCCCGGACGTCACCCGGCATGACAGGGGAACGTAGTCACGGTGACACATGGAGTCTCTGGACGACCTCTGCTGAAGCTCAACCATCGATATGATTCATGGGTTGAAGAAGTTATAGAATGACTCAGACTTGTGTCAGAAAATATAGATACACTTAAATTAAATTTACATTTTCTTTCTTGATACTGTATCAACATTCAATAGCACCGTATTAATTTATACAAAAAACGATTTAAAAATAGTATTTTGGGGTTTTCAAATCATATTTTATTCTTATAAAATTATTTTTATTTACAATTAACATGCAAATATAAAAAGCATTCGTAAATTTTTGTGCATATTTTGTTTTTTAATTTATTTGCCTTTCATATTTATACTTTATTTTGATCTCTTGAAGTTCTTTTAAGGTTTTTATGCCAAGGAAGTGTATAATAAACAAGATAAATAGATTTATGTATACAGATTTAACATGCAAATAATCACAACTATTTTGTTTTTGTGTTGCAATTAAACATCCCGCACGTAGGTGGCAGCAGTCCGGAGCTAAAGGAACAAAAAATCCTGAGGACGAGAGGATACAGTCGACTCCAGCAGCTTTTAAAGCTGATGTTTAAACATTTTTTTGGTTTCAAAACAAATGAAAGTTACAATTCCATCTGTAAATTCTTGCAACACCAGAGTCAGGTACTCAGAAAATACAACTCATATATTCTTGGTTCTACGGTATCACAACATCATACCGTTGTGTATCGTGATGCATGTTGTATCGCCAGATCCTTGACCAAAGACAACCCTAGTTGGTAAAAAAAATCTCCTAAACGGGTCTGTGTGGAGTCGTGTGGTCTGTAAATTCTGCAACACCAGAGTCGAGTGCTCGACAATACTTCAAATATATCCTTGCTCATATAGTATCGCAATATATGGTACTGTTTCCCCTGTATCATGATACGTATCGTAACACCAGGCACTACTCTCAAGTTAGTTCCTCTCAACGTTTGTTCAAAACTATGAATTCTTGTTTTCAAAGCAAAAAATGATTTATATATTTTCTGTTCTATTGATTGTTTTGAAAAAAAGATTGTATTCTGAAGTAACATTAGCCTGTGACTTTTGACACATTATGAGGAAGTTTCTTAAAAACTAAATTGTTTGAAACACAAACTATGCATGATTTATTTGTACTGTTTGTGTCTGAAGGTCCGTGAATATGGTGCCGTGACCCCTGATGTAAGATACCAACAATAAGATGTTTTAACCCGAGGTTGCTCTTCAAAGCTCCGTGGACTCGCCGAACCTCGTGTGAAGCATGTTTTTGATGTGGAGCCGCATCATCGCGGTCTCGTTCTTCACCGTCGCTGTCGGAAAGGAAACTGTGAATATTTCCTAAAATAGTTCTGAGCTCTTGAATCGTGTTCACAGAATGCAGAGTCGCTGCTCGTGATCACAAGCGAGCCTAACGACCGGAGACAAGAGGGAATATTTTGAACGTCTCACACGGTGCATTCAAGGACAGCATTTCATTTTCATAGCAACTGTAATTGCCGCTGAAGTAAACAAGCATCAATGAAGGCATGAAAGAAGCCGCGCACACACACACACACACACACACACACACACACACACACACACACACACACACACACTCGCACACACAAACAAGCTCGGAGAACAGAGGGGGGAGGGGCGAAGAGAAGATGATGTCACCCTTGTAGACAGCTAAGCCAGGCTTGAGATAATGGTGACATTTCAGTGGAGGTGATGTCATTCTTCCACTGCTTCCTCCTCCCCCTCGTGGCCGGTGCAGGTGGCTGGTCAGCCTCTCGGAATCAAACCCCCGCCTCGTGTTGTTCTCTCCGCCTCTTAGTGCGAGTGGGTGTCATGTGGGTGTGGAAGGCTGTGTAAAAAAAAAAAAATAAAAACGTTTTTTTTTTTTGGGAAGTGTGCTCATCACTGGAGGCTCGTATGTATGCAGATGAATGCAGATGGAGGTTTCTGCCCTCCAACCCGGTCGCCCCGGTGAGACCAATCAAAGCCCGGGCTTCAGGGGTTGCTGGCACGAGTCCCTCCATGAGCAAGTCGCCCTGCAGATCATCAGCTCATGGAAGGTTTTTCCTCGCCACAGAGTCCGGGTTGAGAATACAAATGTAATAATAACAACAATAACAAATGAAACCTTCTATTGTTCTGCAGACGCTTCACAGGTTTGGTTCCTCGGAACATCACGTCAGCAGCCTGAAGCTCGCTCTGGACCACCGAGTGACTCATGTTGTTGATGCTCACGAGCAGCTTTAGATACCTCTTGACTCCGAACATATGTGCTCCATGTTTAACACGGAAGTAGATCAGTGCCGTCACAAAACTGAATGATGGAATTTAACGTTTCAAATGTTCAACCTTAAGTTTTTTTATTGATGTTTTGTCGTTATTTATATTTTGTAAGCATTAAGATCATTTTTCAAGCATGTGAAAAGTAGATTTTTTTTATAAAATAATTTTAAATATATATATATATTTTTAAATTAATAATAATTAATTTTTTAAATAAAAATATTTTCTGACATAAATACTTTCTATTTGAATTCTAATAATTCAAAAATAAAATATATATATATATACAGTATATTAGATGAATTAGATGAATTGTGCATTTTAATTTCAATATGAAATACTCTACATAAAAAGGACAACGATACGATATATCGTGAGACAGCAGGATATATTTGAAGTACAGTCAGAGTACTTGACTCTGCGGAATTTACAGACCACATGACTATAACAGTTGAAACTGCTTTCATTTGTTTAGAAAACTAGAAAAACACTATGAATATTTAGTATTTATGTTAATTTTAAATAAGTAAAAATATATAATAATTTCCTGCTATACAATATCCAAATATAAAACATAATATAATTTAGATAAAAAAATATATATATAATCTGAAAGCCACAACAATTATGAATAAATAAAAATAATATAATAATAATATAATATAATAAATAATGTAAAAAATAATACAAAATCATGAAAAGGATACTTGGATATTTAACTTCATCAACATTTTCTTACACCTCTAATAAATATCAGATTATTACAATATTATTGTAAACTTAAATAACACAAAAATTAGATAAATAAACACTTTTTTATTCTAAAGTTCCTAAATCAAAAACAGACAAAAAAAAGCTTTTTATTTGTGAGAAAACATCTTTACCAACAACCAAATCTTGAGTTCACGTCGAAGCTTGAGGATAATTCAATCTGCAAGAACACAAGACAGATTCTTAAAGAGTCATGATCTCAGATCATTGCTAGTAAAAAACACTTTGTCTGTCGCTCTATAAAAAGCAGCTTCGCCCCCAAAAATCCTGGGTTCATTTACATAGACCGTAGATCTGGATCAAGCCACTTGAGCTGCAGATAGTGGAGCCTCTTGAACCTCCTCACCGCCGCTCAGCGGCTGTATTTTTATCCTCCAACTCACCCCAGCGCTGCTCTCTCTCTGCCAAGTCCTGGCTCGTTGTCTTTCTTCGCCTGTCGAGGACTCAAAGTAGCGCGTGTGAGCTGTAAACAAGTTCCCACCCCCTAACCCACTCCCCCGCCTCACACACACATTCTGGCTGTATCCGGGCAAAAAGAGCCACCTCCGACCATAAGCACCGTCTCATCACCTGACGGAGGCTGGATGCAGGATTTTTGCCTCTTGCCAGGAAGTCTCGATCTCGCAGCTGAACAATGAGACGCTGCTGGGAACTCGTAGCTCTCGCTTCTGCATTTTTGTCGACATGTAACCTTTCGGTTCTACATTCCAGCGAGTCTCGCTGCGGAGCTCAGAACCCTCACTTGCATAACGCTCGACCGGAATATAAGTTGGATAACAGAGGTTGTTGCTTCCTCGGAACAAAGTGTTATTTTGAAGAGGTACAGTTGTGTGAAGTGTCAAAGAGCTACAAACACTTCCTCTTGTGTTCTCTGGTTCCTTCTCTTTTTCTTTCCTTTGCTGAGGAACTTCTGCCAGCACTGCCTTTAGGATCCTCGTCCAAGATCTCCTCGCAATTAATTCCGCATCAATTTCCTTTTTCAACCCTCGTGTTATCTCTGGGTCAAGGTGACCCGGAGGCCCGGAAACAAACCACCCCTGCGTATGTATTTATGGATGCCAGGGGAGGTTGTCCACCTTGAGCCAGAAGCAACACAAGGGATACCACAAACACATTTGTTTTCAGGCCTCAAGGGTTAAGACTAGTAAAATGTCAACATTATTTTCAAGAACTGACCTTCAAATAGAAACTTCAAACATGAATTAAAAGAACATGGAGTTCATGAAAGATGCATCTCATCTTTACGCTGAATCAGCAGGTTCTGCTGGTTCCTCTGCAACAACATGGTGCCACAGAGAGTTAGTGTTGGACTCATTTTCAGAACTTTACCGGCTTAGTTTTTGAGCAGACGTGACTGAGATGAGTGTTTCGACATGTCAAGAGTCACATAGAATGACTTGGGAAAAAATACAGAGCTTTTTATGTGAATGGTGAGGGTCTCCTCTAGGGACTTCCAGTTTCCTCCTAAAGTCCCTAAAACATAAGTCCATTTATAACCGTGTGTTCTCTGATGGACCGGGGGCCTCGTCCAGGACGAGCGGAACTGTTGCTGGGGAGATGGTTTCCTTCTATATCGAACATGAAATCACTAGTTCATACTTCGCTGATATCGTGGCGCCCGGCGAGATAACCATCAGTAACAGCATGTGTGTGTGTTTACACTCCACTGGTCGTGCTTTTGCATGAAAGATCACGGGAGGTTGCAGAGAACATATCTAAAAGCCCTCTGAGTGAAAGGGAAATGCATTTCTCCGAGTCTCTGCAGACTTTTTGAGAGTCAAAATAACCTCTCAGTGGTGAAGTGCCCCTGCCAGCGTGGCGTGCAACGGTGGCTTCCATCACGTCCTTCCACCTCGCCGTGTGTCACCGCGGGGGGGCCTCTCTCAAGACCCACGTGAAAGACGTCAATTTGAGTTTGATCAGCTGATGTGAGGAAATGGTGGCGGGTTGTAGCATCAATTATGGAGAGGTATCGTTCACGTATGTGCATCGGGAAATGAGACGTGTGATGCGGACGTTGTTTGGCAGAACAGGTGCACATGAAAAAGCGTGTCCTCGTAAAGAGAACACACCCTCGGATGTAGCAACAGACGTCTCTCAATCAACAGACGTTCATGTGATCCCCGCGATGATCAGACACGAGGGTCCCGGAGGAGGCCGAGCTGTCGCGCTGATGGACTCGTCAGACACGCCTCGGCGTCTGCACACGCCTGCCTGTGTTCCCTGCAGCCCGCGGCTGCTCAGGTATTACAGCAGGTGTCTCGGGTTACTCCGGTCACATGATGCTTAAGTCTCTTCAGGTCGAGAACTTAAAGCAACATCAAATGACATTATTTTTCCATATCTTCTGTAACAATGTTCTTCACTGTGTAACTTAAGAGACTCACCAAACTGCTTAACATCAGTGGGTCAGAGACAGTACTGAGAGAGAACACTATCTGACACTAGGGGGAGCTAGAAACACTAATTTATGAACAACAGATTGGGCCTTTAAATGTCAACTAATGTTAAATTCCAACTCTCCTGACTCCATGTTTCAAATGTTGAAATCGTCCTCTCCAAGTCCCTCATCATGACCATGTTTTGAAGTTATTTTTTTTTAAATTAAATGTCTGAAATCTCGGTGAACGAGGGGTTACAAGATTATGAGGTAACAATGGGCTTCACTCCTCCTAATCACACCCCCCAAGTCCCTTGGAGACGGAGACTTCAGGGATTGATGATGTGCGGTGACAAACCTCGGTACTTAATCATAGACAAGTGGGTGTGGTTATAGTAAACAAGATTTTATATCCAGAAGAAAATTAAGTTTTCAGAGGTTTTCAGTGGGCGGGGCTTAAGATCATTTTCTAATGTAAATATTTAAATGAAAAGAGAGTTTTGTACAAACGGATACTGATGATACAATAGAGTGCAACATCCATTTAAGACACACTTAAATCAACAGATTACTTTCACTTTAGTGAGCACCATAGAGAACAATTGGTTGTCGTACTCACAGAAGTATCTTTTATGAATGCCCGTAAACACTAAGTACAGTGGTTCTAAACTGGTTGTGTTTTATCTTACCTCAGAACTCACCGACATAAGAGGCAGGTTAGATGAAACGGGTAAAATCAAACTGTCCGAGTAGCATAGTTGAAATTCTGGGGCCGAAAAAACAAACGATAAATGAATCCATAAGTAATTAAGAAAACTCCTGTACATGACAAGTGTGCTAAAATAAAAGCAGACATTTATTAACAAGTTTTTTTCTATTAATGTTTTAAATACAATTGTGTAAAATACTGAATATTATTATATCACTCCTAATATATTCATCATGTCAAATCGACAATAACAAAAACTTCCTGTAGGAATAAACAAAAGTCGATTGTTAAACAAAACTCTATTGTTCCACGTCTATATTCAAGCTGGTTTAACGTGGGTTTCCCCTCGCTGGGTTGACAACACACAGCAGGAATGTGGTGTTGAGTTTGAAACTCATCCACTCATGTGATGTCTCTATTCAAAGCCCTGCAGTACGAGTGCTGCAGGTGCCTCCTCGGGGATTCCCCGGGGTTGCCACGGGGTCGGGATGACATCACCTACTTGGCCACCGGAGGAAAGTGCTAGAATGTGTTGGTCAGAAACCCTGATGTCATCGTTTTCCCTGCAGCTCCGAGCCACCTGAAAGAGAGGAGGGAAAGTGCTGCTATTTTAGTTTCCTCTACAAACACTTCAGGCTAATTCTGGACCTCAAAGACACAAAAGTCTTTACATAGTCGTGACCAGTTTCGTAGAAGTGAAGCCAGCATTTGAGGTCCTTCTAGAACTTAACGCTCTTTCTGAGATGCAGTTTCACAAAGTACAACTACCTCGTAACTTTGGCCTATGTTTAATGTACCAAATCCTTACTCAAAGTACTTTCTGGGAACTTCTAGTTATAGTAGTCATTTGTAATTCAGTTCGGTTTCAGTTCTCCACAGTGTTCCGGGCATTTATAACCATCAATAATAATCAATTCTTCAATTCTTTATGCTTGTGCGGAGATTCATAAATAGAGGAATCTGATGAATGTTCGACAGTGTCGGTAATTGTTCACAAGCTTACGGTTATGAAAGTTGATAAAGCCATGAGTTTTACTTTCAGTACCTCTGTAAGACAAAGAGTGGGTCATTGTAATAAAAACTTTGTCAGAGCTGACTGAATAATCCGTATTCTGGTAAAACAAAATAGTCATAAATATTTCCGTGGTTGTATGCAAGATCTGGAAAGTGTAAAACTTAATTTATATTCGAATGACTTTTGCCCTAAATGTTGCCATTTCCATCTCTTATTCAGGGGCCCCAAAATGCATGTCTTCAGTGGCCCCTGCACATCAGCTAGAACGATCAGTTTTAATCCACATTGCTGGTGATTTTAAAATTCAACGGATCCATGCACACTTTTCTTTCATCCAGAGAAACCAACCAGACATTTAAGTTGACTTTCTTAGACCTTAGATAATACCGAAATCACCAAGCCACGACCTCTGACCCTGATGCATACCAGAGCCGGTAGTCACACAATGGGGGTCGAAGGACACCTAATGACTGGCTTTACGACCCTTAAGCATTTAAACCCTCTTTGTTGTTGAAGTCTGGGATTTGGTCGAATGGCTTGAGTTGCATCAGTTAATGAAGTCATTAGGTCTGGAACGTTCACCGCGTCCATTAAATGTTTGATAGCGTTTGCCATGAAGAACATTAAAAGCAGGATCCATTTACATCCTCGCGTACTCCTGGTGCTGGCAGCCGGAAACATCCACGGTGTGTAAAAGACATTGTAATTAAGCGATGGTGTCATCCGTAACATCATCCTTTTCATGGGTTGTTTACACGATGCTTTTGATCCCGCGCCTCATTTGGAGCTTGCAGAGGCGGCGCCGGTCTCGGCGAGGAGGATCAGAAAAACAATAAAAGAAAGCGTAGCTCGGTGGCCGACGTGCCGAATCAACCGTGAAGGTTACAGTACACAAGTCAAAACCAGGCAAATGAAATCTGCCGCTCCTGCTGTTTGTCTTTTATGACGTGAATGAAAAAACATCCATGACATGTGAGATAATGATTTCATTTCACAAGGCATAGCAGAGACACCAGATAATAACTTCCCGGGTTTAGAAGGATAAAGATTTGTTTGTACAAGATGACACTGTGTGTAAAACCTTCAGGTGAAGTCTTTCAGTCTCTTCACTTCCTGCTTCAACTGCCAGTAAGATGAAAAATAACTACTGAAGACGAAGAACATATTATTTCAAGGGATGTGGTTTGAAGAAAAGCTCCAAAATATAAGCAGGAAGTCATGTATGAGTCATTGAATTTCAGTCAAGAGAAACTACTGAAGGCAAACAGTCGAGAAATCATGTCAACACGCAGGAAATGAAGTCATCGCCACAGCCGTGTGGTACATATGATATCATTCTGGGTTTGGTTGACGGTCGCCGGTGTGTTTTGTGGGTGTGGAGCCGTTTGTTTTGAGGAAATAACTTATATTATTTAAACAAGAACATTCTCTTCACTGGTGAGCAAATAAAGATTTAACCTTGTTGTAGATGTAATGATGAGCAAAGGTCACGAGCAGCGACTCTTTCATTCATGACAACATTGTATATTCTTGCTTTGTTTGGCATTAGCTGTTTGATAGCTGTTAGCATTCGCCTGCATCAACATAGGAAACATAATTCTCCCAATTAATTTTTATAATTCAGTTTTTCACAGAAGTTTTGACTTCATTTATCCTCTGCTCCATGTTTTATAGGAGCAAACTGGCTTTTATATGAGCACAGTTGCTATTTATCCATAATTGTCATGTCTGTCTTCACCTGTTAGCGGATTAGCTAACTTTTTTTTAGCATTAGTTAGCTTAACAGAGAGTTACATTTGGCTGCTAATAGTCTTTAAAAAGGATCATAAAACACATTAAGATGAATTCTAAAAACCTTTTAGCAGACATATGTATTGCAAAAGTCAAATGAAAGACACTTGCAAAAGGCAAACCTGAGAAGAATTACCACGCTAAATAAGGTTTGCTAATAAATAGACATACATGACAATGATGGCCTGATAGCAAAGATGATAATAAAAGATTATCTGCTTGATGCTAAAAGAACAATATATATTTCATAGTGAAATTCTACCAGCTAATAGCAAAACAAAATTATTAAACTACTACACAAACAAGCTAACATTAAATAGATGGAAATATTATTGCAGACTAATTGATAAAACAAATACAATCAAATTTTGATGCTAAAGTATAAGCTAGTTGTATAGAAAGATATGTTTTTTAAGTAAAGTGAAAACCTTGTTAAATTATTTTATTTTCATTCCACACACATCTGGAGGCAGCAGTGAAATTTTGGATCGCTTTTGTAGACTCATATGTTGTGCAATATGGAAAAGAACAACTTTTTTTTTTGTTTATGTTTAAATATTGACAAAAAACAGTTCTCAATGTCTCAACCAGAGCCCCTGAGCAGTGTTGGCGTGTCCTTAAGATGCCTTCCATCTGAGTTGGAGTCCACGTGCTCAGAGGCAGCGACAGCTTCCTCTCCTCAAAGCCCCTTCACTGGCAGTGGCTTCCTCTCCCGGGACGGACCCCGAGAGAGACGGGGAGACTGACAGCGGCCGCTGGCTATCGAGGACCAGCTCGTCACCGCTTTGGCAGGAACCCTCTCATTTTCGCCGGTGAAGACGTTGACACGTTCACCAATTTACCGAGCGCCTGCGACGCTGAGTTCTGAGCCGAGCCGAGTCTGCAGCATCGTTTGATCTCCTCACGTAGAAAACTGCTTCGAGGAGAAGCCGGGTTTCTCATTAACTTCTCTTAACCGTGTTGAGGAATGTTCACAATTAAACCGCAGAGAAACACATCATAAATATTTGATGCTCTTTCTTGGAAATCCTCGCTCAGAGTCGAATCCAGTCCTCACGAGGACGTCCTCATTTATTCTTAGACTTCAACCCAGAACCGTGTCCTTTCCTGACTCGGCCCGTCAGCAGGTGACGCACATTTCAAACCTATGTTAAGCTAATATTGAAGGTTTGGCAGCCATTGCTCTACATAAACAAGAGTACGGAACAACCTGTTCAATCTCCTGCGCCTTTTCGAACTCGGGTGGTCCCGGCCCGCAGGTGTGTTCCTCAAAGCATCGCCGCCCTGAGACCGAACCACATCTATCGTGTTATTCCGGGAGGACCATCCCAGTAGACAAACCGCTGACATCAGCAGTCATTTATGCAGCAGCGGTATGAATGGCTCAGTCACCCCCAAAAAAAGCAACCTCCCTCCCCCCGCTGGGAGAGAGGAAGGAAGCCAGAATAAAGACAGTAAAACTAATTTGCAGCTCAGTCATGCAACGCCCTCCTTCTGCTCAAATTGACCAGAAAATAGAATTTTCACAGGGATGAGATTCCTCTGAGCTAACGGGATCACTGGCATTGTCACATTGGTGAAAAGCCACCGCTTAAAGGCATCCCGGGCGTTTTAGCAATGGAGGTGCGACACAGGGTGGGTGGTAGTTAAAAGCGTACGTTCCGTGAGGAAGCGTCTGTAATTGCTGTCTAATTAAGACGAGCCAGAGAGAAGATTCCACACACAGTCTGTCAGCGTTCCGACTTCTCCCAGGAAAGAGACCTGAAGAACTGACACCAGGAGATAGTGTATGTGTGTGTGTGTTTCAGATCTTCTGACGCGGCGTCAGATCAGAGGCCGGCTGTCACACCTCCAGGCAGCAGCTCAGGGTGCCCTCAGAACCACTGACCTCTTTGAGAGATGTAGAACATCTGTGCAGGACGAAGAGAGGAAAGAGAAGCTTGTGGACTTGGTTGAAGCTGCAGAAAGTCATGTGACTGTGTTTCACTCCTGCTTGGTTTCTCTATTCCTCTGTGACCACAGTCTTAACACAACTGCGAGTCACTCCCTTCACCTCCACTACAGTCGGATTAGTGTTGGAGTAATGAGGTGTAATTATCTGTGACCAGAATATCTTTTGCCTTCTCTGCAATACTTCCTCGCTACAACTAAAATGAAGGATCCTGCAGGTGTGTACGGCCCAGTTTCATCTTGACATGGTTCTCAGTCTCCACCTCCAAGGGACTCGTTGTATAAACAAATCAGGGCGTGATTAAAGCTGACTGGAGGAGGAGTGAAGCCATAATTATGTAATAATGGACTCCGCTCTCGTAACCTGTCGTTCGCCGAGAATTCAGAACAACTTCAAAACATGGGTGGTAAGGTTAAGCTTAACTGACCCTACCTAACTAGCAAAAGGAGAAAATAAATCACATGACATTATGTATGAACTTGCCTGCTTGAAACCTTGGCTCCTACATGGTTTGATATCTGCTGTCTAAAGAACTGTGATGTTGTAAAACTGACATAAATCATAAGAAATGAACTGTTTGGATAAGTTGAATATCAAGGTTGCTATATTTAGTTAAATAAGAATTTCTAATGCATATTTTATGGTTTAATTCTATTCAAGACATTCCAGATAAACTTTTCAAAGTTCTTTTTCCCACAATGAACTGCCACAGTCACAGTTGGACAACGTTGGTTTCAAATCTGCATCCCTGTCCAAACATGGTCAGTTCCAATGAATCGAGTCGTTGTAAAACTCATCATATGTCCAGTGAAAACACTAAACTAGCACAGACCACTCCCAAGAAGTAGAGTCAAGAAACAAAGCAAACTTTTGAGAGGTGTTACCAGGATTTATCATTTCAGCAACTCTCTGAAAACCATTGAAAACCACGTCTCTAATCAACTCATTTGGACAGATTGCTCCAGTCTGAGCTGCTTTAAACAAAAGAGTGAATTTTAAGCTACTTAATTCCCCCAAATTCATTAATTCCAAATCCTCTTTTCATGTTATTTTGTTCCTGAATATGGGGAAAGAAGTTAGCAGCATTTAAGCCGGTCATTATGAATAATGGGGTGTGGGATGCTAAATCACTTCCTTGGCATGTCTTGCTGGATCATTTATTTGCATGAGAATACAACATCCTGTGGCCCAAACTAAGAGGAAGTGTGTGTCAATTAAAAAAGAAAAGAACGTATTTCAATGTCTTTTCAGCGATTTTGTCCGACGCGATGCATTTTTTATGCCCGCCGTGCCAGTATTTTCAGGCAGCGGTGATATGCTTAAAATGCTGAATGCAAGCCTCGTGGAGACAATACCTTTATGTTGTATTTCCTGGTTCTATGCCTCTGGCTGCTCAGCTTGGCGCGCCGCTGTAGCCAATTAGTCTCGCGCAGACGCGACAGAGGTGATCCTCTGCAGGCCGAACAAAAAAGTTGAATAGTTTGTTTCATGGATGAGCCCCGGGTCCGGCTTATCCCCCCCCAGGAATTATGCAAATCCCGTAAAACGGCGATGTATGACGTAATACGGAGGCTTTTAATCTTTGAAATCATGACGCATAGCAGCTCCATGACAGGTGAACGATGTTGACATGCAGAGGGGTTTACAGTCCAGCTTTAAACCGGGTGACTCACCCGGGGGGGCGTTCTTAAGGGCTGTTTGTCTTGAAGTCGTCCCCTCTGACATAAATAAGAGCCCGGACATTTGATGACGAGACCTTTAACACGGTCAAAAAGTCGTTCCTTAATAGACCTGGCTGTTGATTCTACGTTGTAACTTCATCAAACCGTATTATATTCACATCACTGCGACTCACTCTGAGGCCAAAGTACTTGATTTGAAAGATGTATTTGTGTGCTTGTTCTCTTTAGAATTAAACAAATAAAAGTATTTGAGTCATTGGCTCCTCTCGCTGCTGGGCCCAGAGGAACCTAATGGTTAGTCATTCGGGAGAACCGGTCGACTTCTATACGTCGCTTCCATTCAAGGTCGAGTGATCCATTACGATGGCTTTGTTTCACATTCAACTCCATTTATCATGACTATAACACACAGGAAGTTTTTTTTTACGCCATGTTTTTTTTTACATTTATTTTAAAGTGAGAGATTTCTTTGTGTTTTGAGTTAAAGAGAATTTAAACTTCACTCATTTTCTACTCACCCTCGTGTCGATTTAGGGTTGGGATTATTAATCTGTTCCTTCTTAGAGACAAAGATGTATGTTTATTTTTTACAAAGCTAATGACGCTCAGTGGTCTTGTCTTTTCTTTCATCCATCTTGTCCATCTTGAAGTCTCGACGAGAGGGATCGTGTCGGAAAAAATTTGTAGAGTTTAAAGAACAACAAGCAGACACAGAGCAGAAGAACAGGCCAAGTAAACATCGCGAGCGCTTCCAGAGTCATTCAAATCCAGACCAGTATTTTGATGTTTTTCAGTTCTGGATTTTTTACGATGTAAAAATAGAACACGTTTATTTCAGGGCTCTTGCCATATCGTGGTATATATAATTCTGAATCCTGATTAAAGTACAAAAAACCTACTAACTAATGAGATTGTGGGAACAAGCGAGAGGCAACAGGTTTTAGGTAGATCTGCGTATCATCAGCATAACACAACATAAGGATACATCAAAATCTTACTGGTGTGTGTCGGGGGGTGTGTCATATTAGGGTTGTCAATCAAGTAAGTCTAATATGAGTTTGTTTTTGTTGGTTTAACTACTATAAACCTGGGGCTACCCTTGAAGAACTTGAAGTATTAGGACGAGGGAGTACGTAGAGGTTTCCAAAGTCAAGTCAGATCCGCCTTTAAACCCAACAAATCTGCCCCTTTTTAGATTTAAAATTAAAAAATGATGAAGTGATTTCCTTGCCTCACGAGTGCTTCAGAACCATGACAACAAACGACGTCGTAGTGTTTGTTTTTATTGGTGATATTGACCCAAACTTTGAGCTTGTCTCTGATTATAATGGGCAGCAAACGTCTGTGTTCACAGTGAATGCATAGCAGCAGTTAAAACGTAGAGGATGAGTTTTAAGACAATAAATGGGCCACGGATTATCATATTGCGGACAGAAATGGCCCGCAAACCGCTAGTTTCTTGCCTTAGAGGATGTTGACAGACGTTCAGATATTTTTTCTTCTTCAAAACAGGTGGTCATGGACATATTTTAAATAAATAAATTATCTCATCGCCTGCAACATTCTAGGTAAACACAAATGCTCTTACATTCCGTTTATCTTCCTTCCCAAGTAAAGTCATTTGTGAGCTTTGAGCCATTTCAGTGTTTGGATGTTGTTTTTGCTAATCACGGCTCGCTAATATTCCTGCTCGGGTGACTTCTTCGCCCCGAGATGTGTTCAATTAGGCGGTATATGCACGGCGTGGAGAATTCCACCGAATTATTTGAGTTCTTCTCTTCTCCGCCAACTCATTAACAATTCAACGTGAACTCTCGATCCTGCGGGGTGTTGACATTAATTCCCCCACGCTAGAGGAGCCAGCTTTTTTTTTTAAATGGAATTTCCATACTTGTAATCAAAAGTTTTTGAAGACAAACAAACCATTTGCTGGTTTGTTTCTACGGCGTGGATGCTGCACGAAGAGCCAATTACAGCCGTCACCTCGCAGACCATAATAAGCTGGTCGGCGGCGACGACGGGTGCACTTTGATAAGTTGTTGATCGCCCCTGTTTAATCCTGCGCCGACATGATGGGGCGGACCTGTTACTAGGATCTGGTCCTGCTTCCTCTGGACCAATCCTGCTTCAGCCGCCTCGACCTTGGGCGGCGGATTTCCTTGAGGGCAGGGCGGCCACCGTGGAAGCGGCTCCGAATCCGAGGGGTTGGAAGGAAACAGAACCGGCGCCGAGAAGGCAGGCAGAGAAATTGTATGAATGACTTGCGAAAGAGCCGAAGCTTCCACCAATCCTGATAAAGAGGAAAAACTCGTCGGCCAATGAGCGAGAGCCTCCTCCTCTCCCCGCAGCATCTTCTTCTTCTGACTGTTACCAGGTCACTATGCCTGCCCGCGCCGCCGCGGCGCTAATCTGTTTCATTGGGTCAGTGTGCCTCCCTGCACGCGCCTGACTGGCTGCGGCAGCGTACGCGGTTGCTAGGGAGCTCAGCCAATCGGGCGGCGGGCGGAAGCTTCCCCTCGGTTTCCAGGCAGACGTGCTGTCGGTGTTTTTTGGCGGGAGAGCGCCGTGGCGAGGAGGGGGGTGAAGTGGAGCATGTGATGGCGTGTGTGTGCGAGTCAGTGTGTGTATGTGTGTGTGTGTGTGCATGTTTGTGTTGCATCTCTGCGAGCGTGCAGTCGACGCGCCCCTGCCTCTCGCTTTCTGATGCAACATCCAACCGTCTCCCGGGCTACTCGGGGACCTTGTTATGGTTTTTTTTTTTTTCTCCTCTTCCTGTCCTCGTAGGAAATGAGAACCAATTGCTAGGCTGTTGCCATCGGAGCGGGGAGGTTTGTTTTGCCTCCGCTTTCATCTCTGGTACCTCCCCGTCCACAGTTACCGTAGAAACAAGACCTACTCCGACTCTATTTCCATCGACGTCTCCTTCCTTTTTTCCACGATTTATCACCGCTTTCTTTTTTTAATCCGCTACACAGCAACCAGCCTCCTAAACGCGTCGGCAGCCAATGAAACGCGCAGGAACCCGAGCGAGCGTATAAAAGATGCTGAGGTTCAGATGTTGATGTACATCTTGTTCTGCTGCACCTGAACTTTTCAGCAAGATTGTCGCGAAGCAACTTTTCTCAGGGTTTTTATCAGACAAGACACGCCCTGAAAACAAAACAACCTCGGACCTATCTGTCGCCGGCATGTTTACTCCACGCCCCCTTTTAACCTCACCTCGGCTGACAACGGCTTCCCCAAAATCTCATTATTGTTGGACACGAGTCGAGCGGCAAATGCATGGGTTTATGACCACCATGACTGTTTGACCTCCGGAGACCCTCATTACATTTTCAGTGATATTATTATTAATTATTTTAATCTATTGACTTTTACACGTAACACATCTACCAACATTACACCATCAGTTTTCACCATACTATCTTTAATAATTTTACCTATTTTAACATTTTTTATATCAAAAAAAATGGACCATGAGACAACACAAGGGATACAACAAGCACATTTGTTTTCTTGACTTCGGGTCATCCTGACCCTGGGATAAAACAATTTCTTTAACCACATGCCTTTTTATTTCTTTTTAAGTTTTCCAACTCTCTAAACAGGAAAAGTTAAGATTATTATTCCTAAATGAGTACCAAAGTAAACACAAATGCCAAAGAGTCAAAACACATTTTTGTAGAAGTTGTTCAAAATGGATTTATTCTTAGAGTTGAATTGAGTTTTTGTTACTTTCAAGGGAACAAGGCGAAGTGATGTCAGCTGACTTATGTTCAAACCTCACGAGTGCTGGTTCGTCTTCCTTCCAAATGTGTTTAGTCTTCTTTTTTCAAAGACCTGAAGATGAAAGACATACAAAATGTAAAAAGATTTGAAAGTGAGGAAGGCATTAGGATTTAAGGTGTTTTTTTTAATTATTTCCTGACACAAAACCATCCTGGTTTTAAAGTGAAAACATTAAGGCCAAAAGAAGGTTTTTTTTTATGATTTTGGTCCACTTCAGATTTAATTTGCCGCTATTCAGCTTCTCTTTTTCTCTCTGAGGTGTAACAACAACCTCAGCTCTGGAGACTGAAGTGTTTCTGCGTTTCTACGACCGATGAATAATCCTCTCCGTACGACATGTGACCTTGTCATTCACGATTGTTGCAGTTTGAATGAGTTAAAGAAGGTTGTTGGTCTTTGCCAGATCACCAGTTAAGTGGTCACTTAACCCAAGCGTTGTCTCTGGGTCGAGGTGACCCGGATGCTTGAAAACAAAATGTGTTTGTGTTATCCCTTGTGTTGCCTCTGGGTCAAGGTGAACGACCTCCACCACTGCAAATGTATTTATGGAAGTCAGGGAGGTTGTTCAACTTGACACAGAGGCAACACAGGGGATACCACAAACACATTTGTTTTTTGGGTTACCGGGTCACCTTGACCCAGAGATAACACAAGGGATATCACAAACACATTTTTTTCGGACTACCGGGTCACCTTGACCCAGAGACAACACAAGTGATACTGCAAACTCATTTGTTTTCGGGTTGCCAGGCACCTTGACCCAGAGACAACACAAGGGATACTACAAACACATTTGTTTTCAGGCTACCTTGTTTTTTGGGTTACCGGGTCACCTTGACCCAGAGATAACACAAGGGATATCACAAACACATTTTTTTCGGACTACCGGGTCACCTTGACCCAGAGACAACACAAGTGATACTGCAAACTCATTTGTTTTCGGGTTACCAGGTACCTTGACCCAGAGACAATACAAGGGATCCTACAAACACATTTGTTTTCAGGCTACCCGGTCAACTTGACCCAGAGACAACACGAGGGATACTACAAACCCATTTGTTTTCGGGCTACCGGGTCAACTTGACCCAGAGATAACACAGGGGATACCACAAACACATTTGTTTTTTGGGTTACCGGGTCACCTTGACCCAGAGATAACACAAGGGATATCACAAACACATTTGTTTTCGGCCTACCGGGTCAACTTGATCTAGAGACAACACAAGGGATACTGCAAACACATTTGTTTTCGGGTTACCAGGCACGTTGACCCAGAGATAACACAAGGGATATCACAAACACATTTTTTTCGGACTACCGGGTCACCTTGACCCAGAGACAACACAAGTGATACTGCAAACTCATTTGTTTTCGGGTTACCAGGCACCTTGACCCAGAGACAACACAAGGGATACTACAAACACATTTGTTTACAGGCTACCGGGTCAACTTGACCCAGAGACAACATGAGGGATACTACAAACCCATTTGTTTTCGGGCTTCCGGGTCACCTTGACCCAGAGACAACACAGGGATACTACAAACCCATTTGTTTTCGGGCTACCGGGTCAACTTGACCCAGAGATAACACAGGGGATACCACAAACACATTTGTTTTCGGTTTACCTGGTCACCCTGACCCAGAGACAACACAAGGGATACCACAAACACATTTTTTTCGGGCTACTGGGTCAAATTGACCCATAGATTACACAGGAGATACCACAAACACATTTGTTTTTGGGTTACCGGGTCAACTTGGCCCAGAAGGGAACGAAATAATAAACTAATTTCCCGAATTGGACCATCAAATGAGTTTATTATCTTTTCAAATATTTTTTTCATTTTAATTCTATTTAAAAAAATGTATTTAAATATCTTTCACTAACTAACTACAGACATAAAAACATGTTACAGTTATAAAACAGGACTTTGTTTTGAAGTAGTTTTTTTCAATTTTAATTCAATATATTTTTGTCTTCGTCGCAGGGGCAGCAGCTTTAGCAGGGAGGCCCAGGCTTTCCTCTCTCCAGCTACATGATCCAGCTCGTCCCCGGGGGCCCCCGAGCTGTTACCCCAGTATAATACTCATAGAGGGGTCAATGAAAAGAAATGCAAGATTAATTCTTAGTGTTATTTAAAATGTTACTATTAACAAGTAATACAAATGAGCAGAATATAAAGTTTTGGTTAGCTTAATAAAAATCCGTTTCAGCTCTTGAGGGCCCCAGGGGGCCGACCTCGCCCAGGTCTACATCGTTCAAGTAAATGATAGTGAGTTGTTGTGACGCAGGAACAAACAAACGGCAACTGCAGAAAAAAAGTTAGTGTCTGTCGAACACATTGTAATCAATTCAAAAGAAAAACCTTCAGCGAGTTTTACAGCAGAAATATTTCCATTACAATGATCTCAGCGTCGCTCATCAACACCGGCGCTGTCAGGGCGGGTTTGGTGCGAGAACGTCGACAATGGATCTAAAACATTTCCATCTAAAAAATTCTATTCAAATATCGTTGAAGGTTGTGGCGTTACTTGTCACAATCCCCCCGAAAATCAGCATGAAGTGTTTCCCCTCCCGGGTGAGTTGTGGACTTCAAATGTGTTACCTCTGGATGAACCCACTGAGTTCCACCTTCATTAGCCCAGTCCTCGGCAGCTCTACCTGTGGTTAGAACCAAGAGGTGTTGACAGGACAGGCGGGGAAGGGAGGAGGAGACGCTCGGAGACAGTGGTTTCCAATACCTGTGAATGCGTCACATCACAGCCAATTATGTGCAGAACCTTCCGCAGGTAGACGAGGGAACAATACGATTTGATGCCAGCGAGCGTGAACGTTGTTGTTTTGGGTTTTGACAAAAGATCTGGACGTCAGGCGCCATTAGCGAGAAGCCGCTACGATCATTATGCGACGAACTTATATCAAGATCCACGGCCCTCTCACCTGCACTCGTTAATAACTCTCTCCCCACCAGGGACTCTGACTCGGAGAAAGGTGGGCAGGTTCTCGTCGTCTCCTCCCGACACATGAGAAGCTCTGGAAGTTGCAGTTTAGTTGACAAGTAGTGAGTTCAGCGCCGACACAAAAGGCTGTTTTTTTTGCCACTTCAAAGAGGTTGACGCCAGAGTAAGAGACAGCGACAATGACTTAAAACAGTGTATGAGATTGCACAATGTCTGATGTTCCACTCAAGTTATTATCCTTAAAAGATCTCATTTGCATCACAAATTTTCCACCATAGAAAAGACAAAAAAAAAAGTCCCGCGTCGATCAATGACAGCGTGGTGTTAGCCGTAGGTTTCGGGGCGCTAATGAATTATTGATAGGGCGATCTCTGACTGAAGCGCAGAGGGAAAGATAATGACTGATTTGATTTTCCTTCTCTGCTAATTGTGTCTTTGTTTTCCTGTTGTATTCCGTCAACTCATTATTTTTTAAGTGTTGTTGCACTAATACATTTGACTTAAAAATGCCCAATTATTACTTCAAACTGCAGGATCCTTCATCTTTTGTGCTCCCGGTGGAACTAGATGTTTGTGTTTAGCAATAGGTGGTAAATACCATTTATGCAAAATAAACTCTAGATTAACGCCCAGATCTTTGAATAAACGTGAATAATTAACATTTCCACGAGTGCCACTTAGAACAGATTCAAGCATTTGACCCCAATATTGACAAATTGTTTCTCACATTGTTTGATTGTGAGTCCATGTATGTACTTGTATTACGATGTAACTACAATAGATATTGGACCTCTATTGTACTCATCAGTATGTGTCTGTTTGTACTAAACTCCATTTTTAATTCAATTATTTAGCCCCACCCACTGAAAACCCTTCTATCATAACCACACCCACTCTGCTGTTATTGGTCAAGCATCAAGGTCTGTCAGCACACGTCATCATTCCACTTCCAAGGGACTCGTTGTATAAACAAAGCATGTTGTGAGGTCCATTGGCTTGAGGAGGAGTGAAGCCATTTTCGGCTCTCGTAACCTCTTGTTCGTCCAGATTTCAGAAAGGGGAGAACTTTATATACTAATAACTTCAAAACATGGTCATGATGAGGAACTTACTGTATCTTGGAGAGGAAGACTTCAACATTTGAAACATGTGAGTGAGTCAGGAGAGTTGGGTTTTTACATTAGTTGCCCTTTAACATCTACTGACGAATTATTGTGATCCGTGTTGACGATCCTGTTATGATCCTGCTCATCTAGGGAGTCGCAAATTTTAAAACCAGTCTTGCCCCATAGAATCCTAATAAATAAGAAATATGACTATGTTATTTATTACAAATACTAGATATTATTAATATTTTTTCCAAACAAAAAGCAGCAACAAAAACAAAAGACTATATACGTCAACCAGACTATTACCTATTATTCTAAAGACAAACTAGATTAGACACTAAAGTTAAAGTTTAGGCTCTAGGGCTGTATTTTGCACATTATTTTGCACAAAGTAACTTTAATTTAAGTTCCAAAATGTTAAATAACAGTGAATGCACGTCAGTTTCTAAAAAAAAGAGTCTCTCCACAAATTAATCCCAAATATATCCATCAAGAAAAAAGGTTAATGCTGTCCTGGTATGTGAGATACTTTGATTTTCGTCGGTTGCTTAAACACCAAATGGCCCAAAAGAACTCTTAAGAGAGACACATACACACAAACGAAACCAGCACGAGCTATATCTTACCTTTACATTCAACATATTTTCTTTTGTTCTCTAAAACTTCTGGTTTGACGACCTGACAATACGTTATGGATCAATATATTTCTTCATCACCTTCCTGCTGGATAATCTGAAGTTCTAGTGTAAGTGTAAAGAAAACGCTTATCAGCTAGAAAAGTGCTTCGGTAATTTGGTGTCCGACAGCCGACAAAAACATGATCGACTGCGAAGTTTGTGCTGAAGCTGTTTCAAGACGATAGATGTGTTTCAGCAGCTGTGACATCACTGAGTGAGAGAAATGTAGCTCCGTCTGTGAGACATGAAAACAACGATTGAGTCTCACCTGTTCAACAGTCTTTCTGTTAATGTTGATGTCTCCCTCTGGCCTGTTGATTTGCATTTTAATCTTTTATTATTTTCCACTTAACATTCCTTTTTTTTATCAAACAAGACTTGAAATGATGATGAAAAGGTCTAATCTTTAGTAATTATGTAGTTAAGTACTGAAGCTATACATTTGACCATCTAAAATGTCATTTAATGTCCTGTCAAACAAGAAATAGGTAAATCAATTGAAGTGGTTTTTGTTGTGTGATTCAAGACAGAACCGATATCCTGTCTGATAAATGCAGATTAAAAAACTTAAAATCCTTATACGACAATCCAGATTTGTCCGTCTTGTATTGAAGCCTCGATGAGAAGAATTGTTCCAGAAAATTTTTAAAAAGTATATATTGAAAGACATTGAAAGACTAGAGCGCTATAAACCACTCGGAAAGTACTCTTGGTTAATACGCCTGCGCTTCCTGAGCGGTCTACACTGGTAGTGCTTGCGATATTACCCGCAGTACTTCCTGTTTATATTGCTAGCTACTGCCACAAACCAGCGTAAAACATACTTCCGTTTTTTCCGGAACATTTCTTCTGGTCGAGGCTTCAATACAAGATAAACATTACAGACAAGCAGTACGGAGGTATTTGGAATGTTTTACGTTTGTCTTTTTGAAGGAAGTAAGTCCCTGGACGCTTAGTCACTACATTAAAATGAATAAACTTTTTTTTTTTCGACTATAACTCTAAAAAGGACCAGATTACTCTGAGCATGTTGCCAACCCTTAGTCAACATGAGGGTGAGTAGAAAATGAGTGAAGTGTGAACTATCACTTTGAGAGTCAGTTAGTAAAACTTAAATATTCACGATAGTTACTATCCAGAGTATGTGTGTGTGTGTGGCGAGAGTGAGGTGGAATGGAATCTAGCCAATCAACAACAACTTTACATTATGGTTCCCACTGGGATTCATAGTTTTTATGAATTCTTTTAACACCCAAGACCACAATGTTACATTTCCAGTTGTTGCCATGTTTTTTTGTGTATCAGAATCTTTATGTGTGTGTTGAGATTTTCGGGGGGGGAACCACATAAATTACAATTAACAACAGATTTTTCTCCGAATAAGTGGAAAATCCTTCCGTGCTTCACTTGCTCCGACAGTTGGTCTCAGTTCCATGGAGAGCTGTTGGTGTTTTCTCAAGCCAATCAGAAGCTGTTATTGACTCAACTGCTCGACTCCAAAATCTCTATCGATGCCGATGCAGTTCGGGGGGGGTATGGGGTGAGGGCTTTCACTTCAGCTAATCTACGTTTGCCAATCGTGTCTTCGGTTAGCTACCTAAGCTACACAACTATCGGCTTATTCGCGCTAACGCTGTTGCCATCCTGCTTTGAGATTTACCTGCACCGCTAAGCCCTCCGCGAGTGAGCGGGGTCATGTGACGACGGCACCTGAGGGGTTATAAAGAAGCATTTTAAGGACAACTCTCAACGGGAGAAGTGTTTCCCAGCCTTACGTGCAGATGTATGCTTTTAATTAAACCCATCATCGTCTTCCAAGAGCCCGGCGTGAAAGATAATGCAAATGTAATTATAATGGCTTCGGTTAAGCCTCGGCAAGAAGGAAATCTGCTTAAGTGCAACAATATTAGCGACACATGTTTTATTTTCTCCTCTTCCCTCCGTCTGCCTCGGCGCTCGCTGACAGCTGATTGGCTCCATCGTGGATTATAGCACAACCCCCCAAAACAAAAACATGGGCTGAGAAAGTAAGAGAGTGTGAAAAAAAAAACAACAACTAGCATCTGATCTTCCCAATTTTTGGGTGGGGTCCCTCTCGCTGCAGGATGGTAGTGGAGGAGGGGGGGGGGCCGTCATACAACAGCTCTCTGAACAGGCTGAGGTCGTTTCCCTCGCTCCTATTTGCTCCTGGTAAACGGTGCTCGGGTGTTTCGCGAGAAGTTGTGAACATCGCACCTCGCATGTGTGCAGCAAAGTAGGTGGTGGTGGGTTGGGGGGGGGGGCTTTAGAAAACATCCTGCATGAGCTGACCAGTGCATCTGCTCTCATCCAGGAATCATCTCCTGGGACGGATCTGACTCACATGATGGATCAAATAGTCTTCTTGCTGGCCGTCCTGCACTCAGTCACCTCGCTCTTTCAGACCAGGCTGTTTTTTTTCACCACTCTTTTATTCAACCTCTTTTGAGCGATGCCATGCGTGGGCGGGCTCCTGTCCTAAAAAGAGGGTCAACATCCAGGGGCTGCTGTTTACTACGGTGTCAGCGAGCATCCATCAGATGATCACCCGCAGGCACTCGGAGCTGGAAGTGGCTCGGTGCCGATGCTGCATGTGCAGCGATGCCAGGATGTGATTCGAGCTGGTGCTACAGTTGGGAATCATTCAGACGCGTGAAGGAAAGCAACACCATCGAATAACAATAGTTCAGTTAAACATGTGACATTGAAAACAATATATAATACATAAAACATGACATACTTGAGGCATGGGGAGCCAATCACTGCCCGCAAACTAATGTAATGTTGCTTATCAGATGATGTAAATAAAGTCAATTGTAAGTAAGAAAGTAAGTCATTTTTATTTATATAGCGCATTTTCAGACCAGGGTCACAAAGCGCTTAAACAATCAAAACAATACTCAATAAAGTATATACTTAAAGGTCAAGATAAAACTGAGAACACAACAGGAGTTCCAGAAAATCAAGGAAAAGCCTGAATAAATAAAAATGTCTTAAGATGTTTCTTAAAGGAGTCAGTAGATCATCAAACACAGAGGGAGCAGAAGATCGTTCCAAAGCTTAGGAGCAACAGCCTGGAAGGATTTCTCTCCTCTGGTCCTGAACCGTGTGTGAGGAACCATCAGTAGATTCTGATCCACAGACCTCAGAGCCCGAGCTGGGGTGTAAGTCTGGATCAGATCACTGATGTAAGGAGGAGCCTGACCATGAATAGATCTGAAAGTAAGAACCAGAATTTTAAAGTTGATCCTGAAAGAAACTGGAAGCCAGTGAAGAGTTTTAAGGTTCGCAGAAATGTGAGTTCTTCTACTAGAGCAGGTCAGAATTCTTGCTGCAGAGTTTTGTATTAACTGCAGGCGAGACAGATCCTTCTTGTTAAGACATGAAAACAAACTGTTGCAGTAGTCCAGGCGAGAAGAAACAAACGCATGGATTACAAGATTCAAGATTGATGATCTGACACGTTTTCAAGTAACAAGTATAGAAATTTTCATCCGTCAATTATAAAGGTGCCAGTTTAAAGATTAGGTACAGGACTTATTAGAAAATATAAAAGCACTGTATATATTTTTCATGCCATTCAAACGAAAAAGTCACGACGTTTGTTAATTTTTCTGTTGCAACGAATCTTACGTTCACTAGATGGCAGCATTACGTCTTCCGCAGCTAAGGGAACAATAAAAATTCTGTGAGATCCTGGCAAAGACTGAGGACGAGAGGATACAGTCGACTGCAGCAGCTTTGAAAGCTGACGCTTAGTCATATTTTGCCTTGGAAACAAATAAAGCAGTTATGATTTCGGCAAGAGTCATGAGGTCTGTAAATCGCAAAATGTAACGATAGTACACTGGCACAAGATATTTCAATATATAGTGTTTTGCTAACAAACTTGACTGTTGAAAAATTTTTTGGCCGTTCTGTGATTGAGTTTGAACTTTATATTTAACTTGTAAGACAAGGTTGATAGAAACTTGATCAATTTTTTTTATTCATCTTGACAGACGATGGTGCAAATACTTGTATTTTGATGGTGTAAAATTAATCGCGCAATCTCTTCCGTTAACACAGCTGAATATTGAGCAGCACATGCCTGTTTAAGGAGACGTCCTTGAGGGGAACAGACTAAACAAACCATGCGATATTTACTCAGAAAACGTGTGGAGACATCCACCAAATATTAGTCATAAAGTGTCTACACGCTCATAGTTTGCACTCTATTACATTAATTTTAAAGTAAAATATATAATGAGAATGGTCATGACCCTTAAACCAGACATGGGCAAACAGCACCCACAAAAAAAAAAAACATGTTTGAAATGAAGTACCTTCTTGGCATACTTACATGTTCAGTGCTGAGTTCTTTTTTTAACTACTTTTTTTTCTAGAATATTCCCCATTATTTTAAGACCCTTTTCCCTTTCACCTTTTCCACCGTCACAGTCAAATGTGGGCATTTATTTGTTCACCACTGCCTTATATAAATATAATTACAAATATTTATATAATTATATATAAATACAAATTACTTACTTATGAGCCATTGATTATTTGCCGGATTGCTTCAGATTTGTCAGTTTGTTCATTGCCTGGCAAGTAAACCATAGAAATGCATGATAGAACCTTCAAAAAAACGAGGGAATCCAGATGGAAATCCACGAAGTTGAAGTTAAATTCTGAATTTCCCATGAATCAACTCTCTTGACTCCCATCTCAAATAATAAACGTGTGGGTCGTTGTTATTGTTTTACTGACATTTTTTGTAAATTTGAGTAACGTTATTTAAGTGCTGTTTGCTTTTTGTTAGTATGCCTCTGTTGTTGATGCTGCGAGCTGTTTGACTTCTGTTTGCATTTCAACTGCCTTTCTTTCTTCGCGGCATTTTAAAAAAATATATTATTTCTAATCATCTCTTGTTTTCCTGAAGTGATCCATCACGAATCCTCTCGAACTGCCTTCCGTTCCTCGACACCGACTTTCTCTCGAGCAGGTTCTTCTCTGATCAGCTGATCTGAGCGCTCAAAAAAAAAAAAAAGTCACATGTCTCATCTGGGTTTGTGTTTTTCCCCTCCACGTGTCAGGATACAGCGGGCAGGGGGCGGGACCATAACAAAGGCTGTGATTGGTCAGCCGCGTGTCACCAGCTCCTGGCTGCGTGGAGAATTGTTTTCTTAAAGGCCCCACGTTTATTTACCCCAACAACAATAGCACGTCACTCACGTCGACTCTTTAGGGTTTTTTATAGT
This sequence comes from Callionymus lyra, assembly GCF_982586985.1. Classification (NCBI taxonomy): domain Eukaryota; kingdom Metazoa; phylum Chordata; class Actinopteri; order Syngnathiformes; family Callionymidae; genus Callionymus; species Callionymus lyra. The sequence goes on from NC_141830.1 coordinate 13,620,212, forward strand.
TATATTCAAGCATGTACCGAGTCACTGTCATTGTGCTGCGCGTTGATTGGTCGAGGAGTTTCGTCAAAATATTTAAAAGATGTATTATCAAAACATTTTTTTTTTATTCTTACAACAGACAACAGATAACCAGATTAGTGTTTTTGTTTGCTGTTTTAACGTTGAGAAAAATTAAAATAAACGCCAGAGGTCGAAATGAAATTAAAAAAATGGTGTGTTAATTCTTAGTGGTCGTGATATCACCTCATGTAAAGGGGGCGGGCCCCTGTCAACAGAGAGTGGGAGGGCCACACGCTCCTGGGCGGGTGGTGGTGATACAGTGTAGAGTAAAAAAACAAGCTCTTCACAGTCAGCAAAAAAAAAAAGAAATCTCGAGGCTGCGATGAGAGTCGTGGAGTCAGTCTGAGTGACAGGCGAGCCAGTTAAGTCAAGAGCCGCCGGGGAAGGAAAACTAACACGCACGCGGTAAGTCTTTTTTTTTGTTTGTTTGTTTTTGTATAGTAGATTGGGCAGTGGTCAGGGGTCCAGCAACAGCAATTTGAGGATCGATCTCTCACCTTTTGTTGTGTGAGCCACTGACCACTGCACAGCTGAAAGTGGTGATAATCTGAAGGAAAAAGGTTTGTTTTTAAAAAAAAAGAAAAAAGAAGTGCACATCGTTTGCACGAGTGTTTGCGCAGGGGTAATGTAGTCCTGTAAAGTGGGTGGGTCTCGGTGGTGACCGATGATGATGATGATGGGGGGGGGGCGGACCATCAGACACGGGGAGGGAAAAAAACAAGCTCCTGTCAGCAAACATCTTGAAGCGGCGCGGATGAGAAGAAGGATACGAGTCACTTCACTGCAGTCACTTGGAGAAAAGTTGTCAAAATCGCACCCGAGCGGGAGGGAAAAGGCTTTTTTTTTCTGGCGGTGAGTGTTTCATCTTTAAGCGCTACTACTTATTCTGCTGCGGTGGAGCGGAGCTGGTTGAGGACCGGCGGGCATGTCCGGGCATATAGAGCCGGATCCATCCCGGGTCTCATCCCTGAAGTTCGGTCGAGGATTCATCCTCCGGTGCAACTTTGTCACAACAAACACATGCACTGTGATTCTACTAAACTGTTGTTTATGGAGGCGTTTGTGTTCATTTAAAAATGCATTAGAACGAGGTGGAAAATGTATTTAAAAAAAACAACATTTTATACCTTTTTTTTATTTTTAATTTTTTTTAAATCGCGATACACCGGCTTTTGGTTTCATCAAAGTTGAAATAATCTTTAATCTTAGGTTTTGTGTTTTTTTAAAATATATTTATTGCGGTGCTCGCGCGTGATCTCGTGCGCGTCAGAGCGCAGCTGCAGCGGACGAAGGACCGTGGAAGACGCGCTGCAATGAAAACATTGAAATCTGCATAAAAATTGGAAGAATTTTTTTTTTGTGTGTCTCTTTCTTGTTTTCTTATTCGGACACAAATCGCAATCCGAGTCCGTTTTTTTTTTTTTTTTGCGCACGGCATGTCCACTTCAGTGGCCACACAAAGACAGCACCTTGTTTCCACGCGTGGATCTGCGCCCACTGCGCAGATGGCGCAGCAGAGGGAGCCAGTCTCTTCTCCAGATCCCTGGTCGCTGGCGGGACCCCTCTCGGCCGTGTGTGTGCGCCTCAGTTCACCCTCTGTGTGTGTGTGTGTGTGTGTGGAGGATGTTGCCAGATGAAGAGTCCAGTGAGTGGGTCAGTCTGGCTCTGGATGTAATGTCGAATCAGTTTAAAAAAAAAAAAAAGTCTGATGGGAGATGGTGTTTGATCTGCTGATCTAAGAGTCGCACGTCTCATAGAGCAGTTTGTTGAGGCGTCTTGTTTACTTTGAGAGGCAACCATCAGATAACAAGTTGAAATAACTCCAACCGGCTGTGACTCCACATCATATTACACAATAGCACCTCGTGGTTTACAAGCCCTGCACACTTCACCGGCACAATACCAGCAGATCCTGTTTCTTGCCCAGTCTGGCCTGTCTGTGTCTACACTTACAAAACAAAAGCGATGACAAAGTGTACTTGGGATGGCGAGGAAGTGTTGCAGAGAGAGGCTGGTTATCACAAACCATACACCGGTCGGACGGAGGTTTCACTCGCATGACACCTGCTGGGTTTTTTTTTGTGGACGAGCGTTTACCCCAGACTGGAGGGAGAGTTGTTATTGTTGAACAAGGGCGACTTCGTCCGTGACTCCCGGCACCTCCGCAGAAAAAAAAAGTTATTCGGAGCTTTAAAAAGCAGCTCGAAGCTCTTTTTGGCAGCAGAAACACAACTTGGCATCTTATCAGGAGCAGCTTGGCGGAGGGAGCTGCAGGCTGCTGGCAGCCTCTGAACACATATATACGTCTCGCTGTGCGGCATCTATATCATGACCGTGATGACGAAACATATGATTGTGCAGATCGTGCTTTGACACACATCACATTGTGATTTCGGAAGCATATACCACCACCACTCTTGACTTCATGACTCACGATCGTTGACTAAGTGAGATGACTTTCCATCTGCCTCGGGATGATGTTTTGGTTTTGATTCATTCTAGATGTTTGAAAAGTTTGCGGTTCTTTCCAGGCAGATTACCGCTGAGGTGTTGGATGGATGATGAGGAGGAGGACATGTTGCGGCCCATCTCTCAACTCCAGGGAACCCCCTACGGGAACGTTAAAATCGAGGAGCGAGCCACACAGTTCTTCGCCGGACAGCCCATCTCTGCCGTCACGTCGCAGACTCACAACAACAACTGCATCGACGCGCTTCCCTGCAGCTCGCCAAGACAGCCGCACATACCCTTTCACGGTGAGTGGGTTTCATCCATGATGTGTTGGTTGAGAAGCTAGTTTACATATGGTGCTTAAGTGGTACTACGAAAAATACACAGTGCGTGAAAATAATGACATTTTATAATATGATCGTCAATATAAATGGATCAATTAGTGGGAAAAAAAGTTAATGACAAATCAATTGAAGCAAATCGAAGCGAAATAACAACATGCACCTATAATCCAGTTTTATCTTGATCTTTAAAATATATACTTTATTGAGTATTGTTTTCATTGTTTAAGCGCTTTGTGACCCTGGTCTGGAAAAGCGCTATACAAATAAAAATGACTTACTTACTATAATCTATGATGATGTTTAAAATACAAAAAAAGTGTTTTGCGTTTTCCTACTTGCATCAATGAAAATCAGGGAAAATATATCCCAAAAATATTGTTGAAAAAGCCACTTTAAAATGAGTTTAGTATATATGATTAAATGAAAGAAAACTAAGAATGGTTTTATGTTGTTGTTTTTTGTACAGTCATTAAAAACTTGGTGAATCCTATTGTTTTATTGTAAAACACTCAGGTTTAAACTCCGGAAACTGATACAAAAACTGACCCGTCGAGTCAAAAATAAATTCTGACGCTGAATGAAAGGATTTATTTAAACTGAAACCTCTGATTTATTTACCAGTCTTGAGGTCACATAGTTGCCACGGATTCCATAATGAAAAAAAGTCCCTGATTTCCCAGTGAGCTGCAGATGAGACGGTCATGATGCCATGACACACGGTCCAAGGCAGAGCAATAACTTCATCATTAGTTAATCGAATGAGTGTTACGTCATTGTTGGATTGATTCTAGTTTGTTGTCGGAGATGTTTGCTTCGAGTCGTACTCGCTAATTACCTCTTCAGCGAACCAGTCATGGATGTCATGCACTTGGCTCGCGGCCATCGCTGCGACCTGCACGCCCGGATTGTCGGGAGACAGTGTTGTGAGACAAAAGCTGTTTACTTCCCGCCCGCAGACCTGCATGCTGGAGGCGGTCGGTGAACCCACGAGAGGTCGGGAGGGGTCACTACTGGTCGTTGACATTTGGCCGTGTCCTTCAAAAAAGTTGCCTTTGCAACATGATTCAAACCAGCGACAAATATTTAATAACAACAGTTTCTGCTATAAATGATATTAGCCAATGATTTACATTTGAATAAAATTGAATAATGTACATTATCTTAATTAGATCTTATTACTCTTTTCAATATCTTAACTTATAACATTCGATCATCTTCTAATGTCTGTATTTTTCATATTAAGGCTCTTTTTCTTCATCCCGTCTTGACAGCCCCTCACACAGAAATAATGCGGCTCCACAGATAATCTAATAACCCACAATTTCGAGTCACCCTGCAGCGACAATAACAGCAACTGTAAGCACACGTTTTTAAGGAGCTTAATTTTTTTTTCTTTTCTTCAGGAAACGCTGGATTACGATCCCACTTTCCTGCACAGTTTGAGCCAATGGAGGACCGAGGAGAGAGGCAGGTTGAGGAAGCGGAGGAGGAGGACGACAACAGGCGAGGGCACGACGACCCGACGGAGAACCGGCGGCGTGAGCAAGAGGGACTGAGCGTGGAGGCGCAGATCGGCCGTAAACTGCGGGAAATCGGGGACAAGTTCAACGAGGACCACATTGAAGTGGTGAGTGTGGCTTCCTGTTGTGCTGAATTTACATACAAAAGAGTGTCACTAAATCAATCACAACGTCACAGTACAGATGGTTTGATGAGACACAATAGAATTATTTATGAATTTCATTTTTTTTCCCTTCACGATATCATCAGTTGTGCATTAACTAAACTCAGGACTATATTTCAATCGGTTTTACTTTGTTTATTGACCCGCATAATCAGAGAGAAAAAACAAACACTTTTCTTTAGCGCCCTCTGTTGGTCGACCGCAGAACCTCCACGTTACTCACCCGGGTTCATACGAGGACATTATGGCTTCTTCATCATCGCTATCCAAATATTGATTCTGCAGTTTTACCGTTAGGAGCGTATGACTTGGCAGGTAGATGTTTACTACGCTAACATTTACTACTTCTGGAGTGAAATGATGTGAGTCAGGAATGAGATTAAGACGAAAACAATAGGATCCGCCGTCAAGAGTTTAGACTCCCGTCGATGGTTTGCGACGCTTGTTTTTCTCCTCCGAGCACATCAAGAACATGTGCTTTTCATGCCAGCATCGGTCATGTGACCATAAAGCTTGTTCATCAGCTCATATGAGCGGGGGGGGGGGGGTGTGAAGTTTGTTATCTTGTTTGTTACCGCGACAGTTATCGAGAACAAGGTGTGGTTCGAAGCGCGTTTAGAAGTTTGGAGGATGGAGGGAACGGAGAAGAGATGGCGAGAGAAAAGCAGGTGTTGTGTCACGAGCGAGAGTGAGCAGCAGGTCTGTGTCTGGGTAGACTCACCGCTCCGTTCATATGCTCGGCTAAAAATAGCGTCTGACTCACGCACTCGTAGACACAGCCAGTAACACGACGACGGCTACCCACAATACCTCAGTTGTCCTGCCGGCTGCCTCGCTGTGTGTTCTCGCCCGTGTGTGTTTTGGTTTCTGTGTGTGACCGAGATAAGGCGACAGTTTTTTTTTTTCCCTCTCTTTTGCCAAAGTTTTCTTTCTTTCTGCAGCTTCTGTTGTTGTGTAACTTGTCAATAGCTATCAAAGGAGAAGGAGAGAGAAAAATAAAGAAGTCATTTAAAACTTAAACTAAAAACTTCTCGGTGGGGGGGGCGGACAAAATGTATATTTACCCAACAATTTTTAACACTTTTTGTACAAATTATACATTTTATAAAAACTTCCTTTGATTCCTTTGATGTTTTTCACTCTCACTTGAAGTCCTTTTACAACTGTTGACTTGATTAAATTCAATTTATATGCCATTTAACTCTATAGTAAGCCAACCAAAAATGTATCAATCGTGTTTACAACATCGGTGATAAAAGTTTCTGATGAAATATTTCCACACAACTGTTAAATCTTTTGAGAAACTTTATAACAGATGTGCGAGTTATTTGTTACATTCCATCTCTGCAAAATAATCACAAAACCTTTTTTAGGGTCTTTATCAGAACCTGTGTGTTGTTTGTTTTACTTGTTATTTAAGTAATAAGCGATAATAAGAGTAAAACACCCGAAGCCAAAGATTACATCAAAACTTAACTACAGTCAATTTTGTGTAAGTCGATCTGTGGTCGTCTGGAGGTACTGGGGGGCGACGGGGCCACAAGAGCTGTTTGCTGTGTAACTCAGCTCGACGGTGCCAAATTAAAGCGATTAGAAACAATTAGTGTTCTGTGGAGCAGAAGGTTGAAAGCGCCCGTGGCCGACTGTGAGCGCCGCCACAGACCTGGATGGAGAGAGGCGGCGATAGAACAAGCTTATGCAACAGGCTGCAATCTCTCAGACGGAGCGAGGGATGAGGGGCGAGAGGAGAGGCCCCCGGTTATCAGTCCGCCCGGGCCTCTCGCCCTGTTAGGACGTGAGTGACGGCGCGTCAACGTGGTGATCCGGCGCTGAGATGAAAGTGTTTCTGGTCTTGTTTGTTAACAACTAGAGGTGGAAGAATCGAGCTCACGGGGTCTGACGACATTCCACGCCCAAAATGAGGCTTAGTGTGTGAGTGTGTGAGTGTGTGACATCTGAGTTTTCTACACACAATACTCGTGTTTTTGAGGGTTCACAGAGTACACACCACTGCCCCCTACTGATGATTAGTTTAACTAACTAGATAACCTTTCGATTGTGCGACGTGTCAAACCAAGATACATTGTTTACATACGAACGGAATAAAAAAACGTATGAAATGAAGTCACGTTATTAACAAAAACACTGTTGCGTAAGAAGTTGGTCTTTAGAGAGATTCATGCACTTTTCAACGTCTGTTGAATCTTTGTATCTTTGTTTGAAACAAAATGTTTAAACACAATAATATACTATGTTGGATTTATACCCGTTGTTTTTAAATGTTTAAATCTTATCAACTGTTAGATAAGAGCTATTTTAACACCAAAGCTATGTTGGCTAGCAATAATAGCTTTTCCTTTTAGCATATTAGCCTTGTTAGCTTCTCTTTGATGATTCATTCATTCAAAGCTAAAGTATTACATGTTTAACCAGTTTTTATAAATTTGCACTTAAGGTTTTTGGTTTTTGTCAACTTTAAACTCCCAAAGAACTATGTGTACGTCATGTTGTTAGCTTAGCTAGCACTTTGGGATTCACAGTAAGGTGTTTAAGCACCTTTAAGGAGTTAATGTTGTTCTCAAAACGTTGATCACATCAGTTGCTAACTACTTCCTGTCTTTTCTGTTTGCTTTCCTGCAGTTCATGAGGCATCAGAGGGAAAACCTCCCGGCGTGGATGCGCCTTACCATGGCGGTTTTCGGCTTTCTGTTCCCGGGTCAGCCGCCACTTCCTCGTCTGCAGATCGAGCAAAGATGAAGGGCGCTCTTGTTTTGTCCCCGACGTGGCCCTTGTTCTCTCACACTGACTCAAGGGACCAGACTTTAAAATGGCACTGTAAGATGGAACACGGGTTCGGATTTTCTTTTTTTTTTTATTTAAATGAAGAATGATAAGAGGACACTGGTCACCGCTGGACGGAGACCGATGGATTTTCGTTTCAGTTTTTGTTCTTTAATTGCCTGTCCAAAAAAGAAGCCATTGTGTTCGAAGAGATATTTTCAAAAATATTCGTAAGATGACCTATTTTGTACAGTTTTACTTTGCTATGTGAAGGGCCTCCGTCAGTCAGGAATGCCTTATTCTCTCTCCCTCCGCATCTTCCTGGGATTCATCGGGAAGAGCTCTGGACACTTTTTTTTGGAGTCAAACTGTGGACATTTCTCCTCCATAAACTTTCCCTTTACAGTTCCTCGCAGACGAATTTTTCAAGAGCCTGGTTCGGCTGTCAACGATTTTACTCTCACTCCATCCATTCTTCGGAAGATCCCGACGGCATTCCGTCGCTCCTGTGGTTACAACTTGAACATACTTGAATTTAGATGCTTAGACTCGACTCGGTTATTGTTGATTCTTCTTCCGATTCATGTTGTTGTAGGACCATGTGCTTCACGTGTAAACATGCAGTAATTTGTAAAACCAAATAAGCACAAAAATCAAGGTCGAACAAGTCTCACTTGTTGCGATTACAGTCAGGGAACTGTAAACAATCAGACAGCCGAGAAGATGGAAGACGTCCCAAAGCTTCTCGGGAGTTTGACAATCACATCTTTTGCCCTTTGCTGCATTGCCGATCGCCTGTGAGATTAGAATCAGATGTTCCGGTGAGCAATATCCACGTCAGCGAGGAAAAAAATCACATGCATTTACAATCAAAGTGAACACACAACTTTTTTGTGGAAGGTACGGAGATGCATTTTTATTTTATTTTCCCTCCTGCTGTACCTGCAGTTTTAATCACTGACTATTTAAACAAACTGCTTTGTACAGTTGGTTTTATATCACACACCCACACACACACACGTTGCAGCCACTATTGAATGAAAAAAAAAGGAAATTCTGTGGGATTCAGGAAAAAAAGGACCTCACTGAGACACTGATGGTTTTGTTTTGTTTTTCTTCAGAGTCGTCGTGAACATGACGATGTTCGGGTGTGTTTGGTAAAAAATCAAAAATCAATTTAACATCAAAAGCCAAAAGTTTGTTTCCTGCAAACGTTGAACGCTGAGCCAACTCCCATCGTCTGGTCATGTTTGATGAACAACTCGCTGTCGTTATCGAGAACAACCTTCCTTTCAGATTATTTATTCTTATTTATTTTTGATGTATATTTGCTCAGTGCTACTGTATAGACCTGTACAGTCTTTTATCTTTGATGGTTGCATTCAGTGCGGTGCCCGTGTGGCGAGACGTCGGAGCGAAGCCGTGTGCCTCGTGCGTTTTCAAACAACGGACAATCCCGTGTTAAAAAATGTGCCTTGTGAGAAACAGACCTGTCGTCACCAACACATGGCTTATTTACCCAGAAGCCTTTGCTCACAGCTTTTTGTTTGAAGCGCCTCCGTCCACACTACTGCCTGTCGGTGTCCAAAGAACATTTACAATCTTATTTGTGACATTGACATGTTAAGCTCCTTCTAGAACCACCGGTCACATGGCTACTTTTAAAAATAATGAGACGTAGCAATAAGACATTTGACTAAAGATTTTTTTTTTTTTAATATAATTTAAGAGTAAATCTGTAAAAATAAACAAAAACAACTTTTGAAATCTATAAAAAGTCGAAGCAATATTGATGATAAATTATGGTAGCCAAAACCATCCAAGTGCTAAAGTGTCGTGTGGACGCCACCATCTATTGTCTGGAAACCCTTTCTCCTCACGAGGCACAGGCTCTGACTTCTCTACACAAGTTCCGAGTTTTCACCATTTTAAATATCCAAAACGACTGTTTGCGATCAATGTGCACTGTAAAAACGTTCATTTTTTTTATTTAAAAACATGTATGCTGTGTTTTTGCGCCTCTCTCTTTCTACTCCTGCGCTGAACTCCCCCTTTAGATTCTCTTACCAATATGCTGGAATCGCCCTGGCTAGATTGTTGTGGCCTGGCGGGGCTGTGGGTTTACATGAAGCAGGAATGAGACACCGTGGTGCCCAGTATTATTTCTACATGGAGGCGGGTCGTCTCCGGGTTTGTTGATGCGTTCAACCTTCAGTGTCTTTGATCTCAAAATTTCTTTTTTTTTTTTTAAAAACATGACGAGTGCTTCTTTACTGTCAAGTGCTGTGATTTGGTGTTTTTGATACATAATGAATTTGACAAGCTGTTATTGGTACATTTCTAAGAAAGTTGTTTTGTAAGACAAAAACTTTTTTATAATTTTTTTCTATGGTGGCTCTTTTTCCAATTCTACTGGCGTTTTTTTTTTTTTTCTGAAAATTGACTGGATAAGCCTGCTGTGTCACTCTCAGTTGGAAGGGCTTCCCCCCTGTTCTCACCCCCTGATTTTGTAAATGGAGTAAAAATGCATGTCCAACATTCCTGGATCTGTATCTTAAAGGTTTGAATGTAATTAAAGGAGCAGGAAGAACCACAACGTCGACATGAACTGAAACGTGGGCTTTTCTTTCCGAGGGATGCTTTTTCTTTACGTTCAGAGTGGTCCCAAGGATTTCACACGTCTAGGAAGTGAGACCCAGTCCAGATGTAGCAGTTTTTTTATTTTTTTGACTGTGTCATCTTTGGGACTGCTCTGTGGCACCGAGGGATGGAGGGAGCCGAGGATGTTTGTTCTTTTTCTAGTGCAATATGCTGTACATAAGAGCTTGGCTCTCAAAAATCTTACAATCTCTTAATTTACTTTTCTTGTTAAATGGGTACTTTGTTGGTTTTTTTCAATAAAATTTATCGACAAATTAATATCTGTGTCGCTTCTGTTTATTTATGTAGTCCCTCACACTTCTTACTATTTACCTAGCGTAAAGATAAGAAATAAGAAGGAGATAAAAACAAACCTTTGTTTTTATCTCTTCCTTCTTATTCCTTATCTTTACGCTAGGTTGTTTAGAACGCTTTTTTTAATCTCAAATTTCTTTTATTTGTTCCACACTCCTGACACCGTACAATTCAGCTTCAAAAGCACTTCAGCTGAACACACAATTTAAGCCTTAAAGCTATGTTTGGATATTGGCATTATTAGCTTGTGAGTTTTGTTTGTGCCATAGATTAATATGACTTTATATTGAGCACTAGCACTTTAGCCTTATTAGCTCGACTATTATAAGACATTAACATATTAGCACTTTAACATAGTAATACATTTTAGTACGAGAGCAGTTGCACTGAATGTGCACGAATGCAACAGTATTGGCAACACTGACACTTCAATATTATGCATTAAATATCTTTTATTAATGAGCGAGAATTTAATTATCTCATGACACAAGAAGATAATTGATCATAATCTCTCTCTCAAATCTCAAACAAAAACTTTTTATGTTTTGATCGAATGTCATAAATAAAAAAAATTGATTTACGGTAAAAAAAATTTTTAATTTAGTCAATTTTAACCATAGTTCAATATTTTCTCTAATTATTTTACCGAGCCCCGTAGGTGACATAGATCTTGTGATGACTTTCGGAGCGTGACTTTAGATGACGTTTACTTACTTTTCAGTCTCTTTTGTATATCTTTTTGTTGCTTCAGCCTCTTTGTGTTTCAACAATAAAGTTCCCATCACTTCCCTTGTAGATACTAGTATTTTATCTCGAGATAAAAAATAAAATCATCTATCCAACAAGGTAAGATTTATCTCGGGATAAAAAAATATTGAGATAAATACAAAGAAAATCATCTGTCACCTCCATGGCTCCGTAGTATTAGTTTAGGTTTGTTAAAACTTTATTGATCCCTCAGGAGGTCTCCTATTATATTATATTATA